>NC_034410.1:128800579-128928079 GCF_002078875.1 Numida meleagris
GAGAGGAGAGGAGAGGAGAGGAGAGGAGAGGAGAGGAGAGAGGAGGAATTTTCCCAGACTTCAACAAACCAGTCAAACCAATGTAGTAAGTCATTAAGTTTAAAAGCTCATGTGATATAGAAGAGATTCACAAAGCTTCAAAATGAGATACAGAACACTTGATTTGTAAAAATGAAAAAAAAAAAAAGATAGCAGGATATAGTAAACTGTAGACTTAACTTTACAATATTGAATCTAATGATTAGCCAATAACCTGTAAGCAGGAGGTTAAACATGGCTTTGTCCAAACCAAATGATCTCAACCTTATCTATTTTCTTTCCTTTACAGAGTAATTGAAGTGAGCTGGAAAAGATAATGATGATTTATCTTCACATTTGTAAAGATTTTTATGCTGTCATATACAACACTCAGGAAACTCGGTGGTATACAAACTAATAATTACATGGTAGATGAACAACTGGTTGAAAAGTAACACTCAAAGAGAATATATCAATAGCACTCTCCAAAACTGGGAGTCAAATTGAACCACATACAAAATTTTTTATGACCTGGATTAAGAATTGGAAAATACAGTTACAAAACCGGTGAATATCAAAACTGAGTTGGAGGATTACTGACAATTTGAAGAATAAAATAAAATAAAGCATTAAAATCTGCGATTAATGAGATTAAACTCAAGGGAAAATAAGTAAAAAGTGATACACACAGAAAAGAGAAATCAAATGCATAAGTGCAAACTGGACACTAACTATTAAGACTACTGTACTGCAGAAAATATCTTCAGCACCACAGACTAAATGTGAGGCACAAACCTGTTGTTTCAAAAAGAGAAAATCTCAGTCCAAGATGTGGAAAAATGATTGCTGGATGGGAGATTTGGGAGGTAATTATTCTGGTCTATCCTCTACATGCGGAATACTTTATCCAGTTTTGGGCACCACGCTTTAAGAAAATCTAAGCTTGGAGAGAGTCCAGGAGTGACTGACAAGAGTGATTAGAAATTTAGAACGCATGGAGTATGAAGAAAGGTTGAAAGAATTTGGTTTGTTTAGTCTAGGAGAAAACAGACTGAGAGGGAGACACAGTAGCAGCCTTTCAATGTGTAAAAGTTTGTTATAAAAAGACTGAATTTGTTCTTTATGTCCAATATAGATAGATTCAGAAATAATTGGAACTACTTTATGTAAAGAAGATTTAGGTTATAAGTTAGACATGGCTTTATGACTGAGATTCCTGAGCAATGGAACACAGAAATGAAAACATTTATGCAATCCAAGTTATTATTTTTTTTTCATATCAGGTAAACCAAATAGTTACGTACAGTTTAGGCATGTCAGGGCAGGAGGAGAGTTAGATGGTCTCTTAACAACTCTATTTTTTTTTAAAGTTTTTTACCTATTACTTAGAAGCATTTAAAAGAGCACGGCCAGCAGAATGAAAAGAGGCGATCCTATCCTTCTACTCTGCCCTAGTGAGACCACATCTGGAGTACTGTGTCCATTTCTGGTCTTCTCAGTTCTAGAAAGACAGGGAACTTTTAGAAAGAGTCCAGAAAAGGGGCCACAAAGATGATAAAAGGCCTGGTGCATCTACAGTAAGAGGAAAGGCTGAGAGCCCTGGGGCCGTTCACCATGGAGAAGATAAGAATGAGGGAGATCTTATCAATGCTTATAAATACCTGCAGGGCAGTAGACGAGTATGGGGCCAGGCTCTTTTTTGTGGTCCCTAGCGACAAGACAAGGGGCAATGAGCACAAACTGGAATGCAGAAAGTTCCATGTAAACATGAGGAAAAACTTTGAGGGTCATAGAGCACTGGAACAGGCTGCCCAGAAAGGCTGTAGAGTCTTCTTCACTGGAGACATTCAAAACCCACCTGGACACTTTCCTGTGTTACATATGCTAGGCAACCTGCTGTAGTAGGGGGTTGGACTGGATGACCTCCAGACATTCCTTCCAACCCCTATGATTCTGTAATTCTGTGATTCTGTAACAAGATGTGAACAAAATAGCAAAAATCACCATCTCTATTATTCCATATTTTTTTTATTTTACTCATTTTTGCTTATTCTAGTACAACCAGGCATATGTTTTTTTTCAGAATCATTTTATAACAGTTCTCTCTTGACTCTAATAATAGTAATCAGCTGTCAGCAAACGTCTTCTCTACCTACTGTCTTCTCCGTAGTAAGGATAACCACAGCTGAACAATGTTCCTGTTGAGGATGAACTACTATTTATGTTTATAATGACCTGATATAATTTGTTAGGGTAATTGTCTACCAAATTCTTTGCTCAATCTTACATATGTCCTTCTTTGACCACTATTGACAGTGAAATTATATTTCTTTTGATGCCTGTCATGCAGACTTGTATGTTGCTCTAAACATACCTTTGTATGTGCTGGTTATTCTGAATAATGTTGTGCCACCTGAACATTTTGTTGCATTGTTGTTCTTTCCGCCCATCATTCACATATATTAAGAATCAGTCATAGTTTACAACCTTTATGCACTCCAATCCTAATCCATTTCTGGGATAATACTATCCCATTAATTTTCTCTACATTTTTATTTTCCACATAACGCATACTTATAAAGTTACTCCATCGCCTTTATTTTGTCTTAACTCCTTATATTAAGGGGCACAGTAAAAGTAACTCCATATCTGGCTTTGCCACATTGATTATCTTTATATGTAGAAGAGAAAAATGGATTCTTAAGAAGGCTATTTTAGATGACTGATATAGACTAGATGATCTATTTTTCTGTTATTCTCCAGTGATTATAAAGATGGACAGACTGGCTCAGATATGGAGGTTCAGTATGTTGCCTAGGTGAATTCTCCTAAATGTGTTTAGACAAGAATCATGCCATTTTAATGTGACTGAGAAGTATGTTTTGGGAAATGTTAGCTGCTAAGGTTTTAAATGTTGAATAAATGATATCTAGTGACTAATTCAGCCTGAGCACACGTTGGTTGAGATCATAAAATATTACATAAGAATCAGAAACTTATTTGTAGTACAATTCACAAGAAGGCATGTTCTCTTTAAATGTTTGACATAGCATGATTTTTCTAAGAACGTCCATCACTCCAAAAGTAATGCCTCCTACTTATTTCCATGGAAACTACAACAGATACGAAAAGAACAGTAACACCATTTGACAAAGAAAATTCTCAGCTACAAAACACTATTTTTCAACACAGTCACCACCATCAGTTATGCAGTTTCACCAGCGATGAATGAGAGCCTGCATGCTGTGCTTTGGTGTACTGATGGACAGTCGGCTGAATATGAGCCAGCAGTGTGCCCAGGTGACCAAGAAGGCCAATGGCATCCTGACTTGTATCAGGAATGGTGTGGTGCGCAGGACTAGGGAAGTCATCCTGCCCCTGTACTTGGCATTGGTGAGGCCTCACCTCAAGTACTGTGTTCAGTTTTGGGCACCTCAATACAGAAAGGACACTGAGGTGCTGGAGCAGGTCCAAAGAAGGGCAACAAGGCTGGTGAAGGGCTTGGAGAATATGCCCTATGAGGAGAGACTAAAGGAACTGGGGCTGTTTAGTCTGGGGAAGAGGAGGCTGAGGGGAGACCTCATTGCTCTCTTCAAATACCTGAAAGGTGATTGCAGTGAGAGCGGGGTTGGTCTCTCTTCTCACTGGTGACAGGTGACAGGACAAGGGGAAATGGCCTCAAGTTGCACCAGGGGAGGAGTAGGTTGGATATCAGGAAAAACTTGTTTACAGAAAGGGTTGTTAAGCACCTGAACAGGCTCCCCAAGGAGGTGGTTGAGTCACCATGCCTGAAGGTGTTTAAAATCCGTTTGGATGTGGTGCTCAGGGACATGATTTAGCGATGCATTGTTAGAGTGAGGGTAGTATGGTTAGGTTGTGGTTGGACTTGATGATCTTGAAGGTCTTTTCCAACCTGAGCAATTCTATGATTCTATGATTGTAAAAATCTGCACTGATGGAGATGACCCACTGTTGCTGTCTCCTCTGCTGAAATGCACCACCCATTTCCTTACTGTGCTCACATCCACTGGCTGCTCTCCATCAACATTCAGTGAGCATCAGTGAATGTCAATGGGTACCATTTTTTCCATATGGAGGAATCCTATAGAATCATAGAATCATAGAATTAGCTAGGTTGGAAAAGACCTACAAGATCACCTAGTCCAACCATCCACCTACCACCAATAACCCCACTGAACCATGTCTCTCAACGCTATATCTAAACGTTTCTTGAACACCTCCAGGGATGGTGACTCAATCACCTCCCTGGGCAGCCCATTCCAGCGCCTGACCACTCTTTCAGAAAAGTAGTATTTCCTAATGTCCAGCCTAAATCTCCCCTGGCGCAACTTGAGGCCATTCCCCCTCGTACCCCCCGACACACTTTTCCTTCATAAGCACTTCTGTGTCAGACGCCATTGTGCCAGACTACCCTCTGCTGCCATCTGTTGCACAGTAATAACATGTAACAGAATATTGTTCGGAAGGTTCAGCTTCTACAGCCATACCACCAACATCTGCCTCTGATTTTGTGGGCCAACATAATAAAATAGGAGGCATTACTTCCAGACCATCCCATTGGTGGGATGAACCACCAAAGACATCAATATTAGTGCATGCTCAGGGATTAAAAGTTCTCTCTAAACTCTGAGATGAATGCAGAGAAGTCAGATGGTTCTTCAGGCAAACTGAAACTACCATGCAGTGCTTGGATAATAGAAGAACGTGAGATTCTCATCTGATGCACTAGTGGGAAATGAGCCTCTGTAGCTGAATTGCAATGGAAGTGAAATATTATTTTATTTTCAACTGGGCCAAGATGCCTATCTTTATGACTGATCAGATTTACTGTTTGATGAAGAGAGTCAAGATGATGCATATGTTGTTGCCTAAGATAGATGAAGACCTGCTAAAATCCTCTTGACTTCCCCAACCCATTCAGATTCATCTTTGTCATGTATGATTGCATGAGGAGATCAACAGAGAGGACATGCATAGATCAGCAATGCATGCAATAACACTAGAAGCAGTCCTTTAGTATCATTACTAACTTTGTCTCTGGATTCCCTTACCACTTCCAGCATTTAAAGTAATCACACAAGTAAAAAGAAGGAGGCAGTTTTGTTTCTGGGCTTGTTAATTCCCCAAAATTCAGTAATGAAACTGACCAACCGAAGCTATGATACAACCATGGTATAGATGATTTCTAGGCAACTTCCTACGGAGAAGTAAAGCTTTGTCCTTATCACTCGAAAGGAGTGAGCCTCTTGAGATAACTTCAGGCAGAGAGAGATGTTGTCAGGTTTTGGAAAAAAAAATCCATGAAAGCGTACAACTTGAGATCACAGAATTAGTGATGGTTGGGATGAGTGGGTCTGAGTAACCTAGATTTTGCAGTCATCAAGCTTATAGGGATTATTGCACTGTTTTATGTTTAAAACTAAAACCACAGGATTTTCTCTGTGTAATTATCATTGGCTGCAGAATCAGCTCCTTGATGTTGAATCAAAAAAGTTTTAAAAATAAAAACAGCAACCATATGCTCATCACTGTGATCTTTTAAAACATGCACCAGGTATGAGCTGATAAAAATACTGTTTTCTGAATCTTCAGGGAGCCTGAAATTTTATCTGTAACAGAGATGTAACCAAACTGGTTCATTCAGTTGGATTGTCCATTGTGAAACCTGAAGATAATAGAAGTGCCACAGCTGTTAACTATTTAAATGCTGATGAAGATGAGGATATTCCCGTGAGTGTTGTTCAATCTTAGCCCTCTACTATTTTTGTTTGTGTCCTTGTTTTTTCCTTAGAGTTCTCAAAACTCCTCCTTTCATCTTCCCCTATCTCTGCCCAAGGCAACTTCTACTGTGCAATTCTGTGCACACCTCCCAAAATCTGTAGCTCACTGAAAATGTCTGGAGGGAGTCAGATAAAGGAGATGTCCCAACAGCAAATGAAGAAAACAGTGGGAAATAAAAATTTCATTTTCATTTACAGAAGATTCTGACTCCTTCCCTTAATTGGCCAAGCTGTGATCACTATAACTGTGCTGAGCAGTATGTCAACCTGAAACCGGTGAGATCACTGAAACTACTGAGGAGGAGTGTGACTCTGCCATGGACAGAGGTGTCACCGGTCAAGCAGGCAATGCTGTCTAAACATGAAGGATCTGCCAGACACACAAGAATCCTTCATTGTATATGTCAGTGGTTGTTCAGTGATCATAACTGCAAACCCCATCTTGGTTTTGGATTTACCTGCAGTATATGTTCTCGTACAAAGGACAGGCCTTCAGTGGAAACTGCAGTGTAATGCAAAGACAACTGAGCTAGCCTGGCTAACAGAAACAGTACTGGTATTTTATCGCATAGGCTAACGGCATGGTAGGCACTAGTTATCCTTCCTGTTTAAAGCTAGCCCCCTTATCTCTACGATGCAATGATGTCTGCAGTGTGACATACCCTTAGAAACAGTTCTCATTCCTGGAAAAAATGAGTATTGTTAGCGTGGTCGCACAGGAACCCTGTGGTTGTATAAGGAACTGATTCCTTAACTCTCAAGTTCCAGTGTTTAATCTAACTACCAGACTGTGTGCTTGTTCAGGAGTCCAGCTCTGCCTACGCAGCCCTTGGAAGTCCAGCATGCCATCTGCAAACAGGCACAGACATGGCACCTTCCCTGCCCCCAGCCTGGCTGCATACCCCAGCTCTCCGCTGTCCTCCAGTGCTCAGTCTCGGGCTCGGGGCACTGCAAGAGGGATTTCCTGCCCTGGGTTCAAGGACTCATACATCCAAAGAGACAGGGGCCTTGCTGGCAGCTCGCTGAACCAAAATAAGTCAAGAAACAAGCTGTACTAATATAAGAAAAAATAAAGTATTTATTTACAAGATCTGAATGTAAAAAAATGTTCATAAAGCAGGTGTAGAGAAAAGAAGGGGACTATGCTTATTTTAAAGGTGTTTTTTCATTCTCTGTTGACAAGTTGACAAGCAGCTTATACACTTATTTTAGCACATGGCTGTGAGCTAGATCTTTTTGTCCTTTATTTTGTAGTCACTAAAAAAAATCTTAGCGTGCCATAATTGCTTTAAAACTTAATTCCTATATTTTTGTTTCATTCCTTGGATAATTTGACTTGCTTTAGGAAAAAATGTATGAAAAACAAAGATCATCCTTGACAGGAAAAGATTCCATGGTTATGTTTGCCCTTTACATTTTTATGAAACAAGCAATGTGACAACCATGCTTTACACAATCAAAGAGGATTAATGCAGAAAGTTTCATGCCATCTTAGATCTGAGACTGGGGAAAGTTATGAAAAAATTATGTCAGGTGAGAAAAGGTTAGGAACCAATAAGATGTTCACTAAGGGGTACCTTAACACAGACTCTTTCTTTGACTCTATTAAAAAGTTATTTTTAAAAATTACTATATATTAGCCTGCTGTAGCTGTGTCTGACACCATAAAGTCCTGTGAGAAATGGAATTTTTCAAATGAGTTATTCACCTAATTTTCTGGAAAGTGACTGAATATTCACCAAATTCCCAAGGAAAACAGGAATTCCCTTAAAGTTCTTGTTAATTTGCATTTATACACTTCTGGATGGCCTCCTTCAGTGATGTAGTATTGACTAATGGCCTAGTAATAATGTTTGAGGCTTACATCGATTCAAGATAGTTTTGAGGCTACTAATCCAGAGAAATCCCTGAAATATCTATCAGCATAAGTATTTTTATGGAAATATCATGAAATGTTGTAGAATAAAGAAGATTTTAATGTCTGAATATTTTCACTATGAGAATCATTAGACTGCAATTCCAAAGCAATGCACACACACACATCACCATTGTAATGGTTCCAGAAGGACCATGCCAAAGCTCTCACCTCATTTATACTGAAATGAAAAAAAAAAAGACTAACATGTGAGAAAGACCAAATTTTGTGAAAAAAAAGTTATATGTTAACACTATGCCCTGTAGCCACTAGATTTTATAAATACACCCACAAATTATAATTAAAGAGAAGGAAAAATTTTCACCAGAGCTGAACTTTTTTCTGATTTATGCTGCTTGGCTGAGAAATCCCCTCAACCTGTCACTCTCCATGCTGTGTTCACACACTGCAGAAATCACAGCAAACATGCTGCCAAAGCAGATTGTGGTGCTTTCTTTCTTCATCAAACTATGAAACTGTTGCATTTATCTGTACAAGAAATGTTAGAGCTACTTTAGGACTCCTGAAGAGTCATTCTCTTCACAGCACACTTCTCCAGCTTCCTTTGAGTATCATTGTGCCAGAACATCGTGATGTCTGACTTGGCAAACTGGAAACCCCCAAGGCCAGGGTAGAAATAGAACTAATCAAGCTTTAAAATACATAAGCTATGGTATTGAATAGATCTCCCAGCATATCTGTGGGTCAAATGACAAGACAGATAGCATTTTGCCCTGAGGAGAACTCTAATGAGATATACACTCCCTGCAAGACTTGCCTGCAGTTAAGCCATTTTATTTTAGACACCAATCTAGAATTGTTTCAGTTTGTGTCACTAAAATACTTGGGAACACTGACATTATTATAACGTTTCCCATTTCTGCTCTTTCTGGGAGTTACTAGCTCTCTTGTGTAGCATCCAAATCTCTAAAACATCTTTAAGATGAAGCTAAAATTTATTACAAAGAAGTCCATGGTTAGCACATGGGAAGGCAGATCTTTGAGTCCAGTTGCACAGCTCCCTGCCACCAAGGGAGTCAGTTGCATGGGTGATTCCTGGCTGAGTCTGGTGAGTACTGAGATACTGCAGCTAGCATCTGGTCTTGCTGATGTGCCATGAATGAAAAAGAAGAGACTGGGGCATGTGTGTGCCACTTTGAGGTCCTGCCTTATAAGACTGGCAGTGGTTTGGAGATGCTGCACTGCTGCAATAAATATTGGCTGATGGCTGACTGATTAACAGTCCAGTAGCAGAGTCTAATGATCTTTTTTAAAAAGATCCTTAAATTTAGCTTTGCCTTTTTCCCCAGCATGGCTAACAAATGATTTGCAATGGGCAAAGTAACAGAGCCCGACAGTTCTACCTTCTGGTGGAAGTCCCACGCCAAATTCAATCAACTGTGACATTGAGAAATTTTGATGGTGTATTCTGTGCTTTTATAGGAGATGGAAAATAATATTTGCCTCCTCTCTAGTTTCTTCAGAGTGACTGATAGCCTGATTAAACCAGGCTGACTCCATTTGGTTACAGAAGTGAGGTTTTGTTACTGTGAAAAAAAATCCTGTTACAGTGCTTTGCAGTTAAAATGAAATCACGTGGATTTAGACAGAAATATCTGCCTCCATGGAGACAGAGCAATGTTCAGAGAGGACAAATGTTAGTTCTTCTCAGTTTGAATGTTACTTGTTACTTCCAGAAGTTCAGGAGAGTAAGGCCCTCACAATGCAGAGAACTGCATTGCTTCATGGTGAATGTAAAGGCAATACAGGGTAGGGAGCTAAGATCTGCTTCTGGTATGTATGAAAAAATTATAACTTTCTTCAATTAAGCTACTTGTTAGATCCCTCTTATAAAAAGTCTATTGAAATTTATAATAGCTGCATATTTGGATAATTAAGTGATTTTTTTAGTAAGTTCAGAATTTAAAGTTGTAGGTCTGTATTTCAAGGGGATTTACGTAAAGAGATGGGATTAATCAAAAGTAATAATTATAAATTAAACAAATAATAAATACCACTTTGTTTGAGGTTTGGAGTTCAGCAATCATGGAGCGCAGGTTGCACACCTCTGGACAAATTAAAAAGAAACTTGCAAAATTTCTAAAACCAGTTCACCTTTTCAATATATCAGTCCCTCGTGTATAACCACAAAACTGGAGAATGCCTCTGTGTGTCCTCAAAGGCTTCTATTTCAGTGTCACAGAATTTATACTTCTTTTTGGTACTTACTATACTCATCCTCATCCTCATCCTAAAAGCATTTTTGCAAACAGTAGTGGTTTTTACTTAACAGGAAAATTCTTACAAACTGCACTTCACATAAAGATTGTACATGAAGTATGCATTTATTGTTGCCTAAGTGAATTGTGTGAATTTTACATCACTTCAGCTATTATGCCAAGCTGATGAGTATAATGTAAATAATCCACCAATTGTTTTTGTATTGTGGCAGCATATAAGGACGCTGCCCTAACCACTGCGTCCTGATTTAACAAAGGTTATTTTTTTTAATAAGGCTTACTAATCCTACTGTATTGGTAGCTCTGTCCTTTTTTTTTGAGTTGAGCTCTGCTATCCCACAAATTGGATGGAAATCTCATTAGTGGAGCTATAATGAGCTGGCAATGAAACCCCTTCAAGCTTGCGTGCTTACGGACATTTGCCTGTTTGTCTTACTCTTCATCATGAGCCTGAAATTGCCCATTAGGATTACAGTGAAGAGCAAGTCGGATGGGAGCTGTGACGCTGATGGAACCACCAAACAGGTAGAAATCTGACAAAACCAAAGAGAGCTGTTGGTTATTATTCACAAGAAACTGCACCTGTCTGCATTTATATGTTTGTGTTTCCAGAGGTCAAACTACAGGGGGAAAGAAGAAAAGAAAAGAGAACAGAGAGAGAATTAGTAGTGAAAAAGAGCCAAGGACAGTGTTTTATTACAACTTTTAGGTGTGATCCAGAAGCATTTTATTATGCCTGAAACTAATAAAATGGCAATGGGAGGAATCACTTACATAAGTGCCAGAATTACTATCAGAACAGGGAAAAACCCAAGATGGTTATGAGATCCTTTGAATCCAAACTGTTTACATCTGTCTCTAGAAAAAGAAAAGAGATAGAGGCTCTGACAAAATCACAGCCACTCAAATGACAGATGCTTCTTTTGGCCTACCGGTAAGACAATATTTTAGTCACTATCTGAGAGCAGGAATGCCTTCCACTCCAAGAACTGAAGTACTGTTGTGATGGAAGAAACCTCAAAGTTGCCAAAGCCTCAAATCAAAGCCTCCCTTATGAGAAAACATTAAGTATTTAAGAAAAGCTCATCTAGCGTTTAGTAGCGAGCAGAAACCCACCCAATCTAAATGGGAAACATGTAGGATTGAGTACTTATAAAAAAAAGTATGTTTAAGGCAACATACTACTTAGAAAGTAGATCTGGAACAAGAGGCAAATGCCATCTCACGTCTTCATTTTCTTGCTTTTATGATTTTCCTTTATAAATGTGTTTCACGCTTTGGGACCAAGAACTTAACTCTTTGCTTTGTTATACTGAAATTTGTTTTAAGTGAAGCAAAGAGAACCTGATTGGCACAGAACTTTTAATGAATTCTATGTATTCAATCTATTAAACTTGCATTGCTGCCACTGTTCAAAAGCTTCTATATTCCAAATCAAGTTTAGCAATCTTTTAAAATGATAAAAATTGCAAGTTAAAGCATAGGTGGTACTAAGGACAGAGTCAAATCAAAACGAAGAATATCAACCTGATAACAATTATAAAGACCCTAAGTTGGGGTTCATTTTACTTTAATTATATAAAATATGGAATTATAATCTAAAGTAGTTATACATATTTTTTTGTAGTTGTTGTCAATAGAAATAGTTAACTCCAGCAAGTGATTCATCACACTGTAATGGAGAGTCTCACCGCATTGTCTACAAATGGAACCTAGAAGAAAAGCAAAAGCTTCAAGAAATATATGGTAGAAAATGGAAATTTTGATAACTGAGTTTGTTACAGCTTTCCAGCATTCTGCTCAAATGTCTGAAAAATATTTCTACCTGCAAGGAGAAAAAACATCTCATCTACACATTAATCATCTCCCAAATCACTGCAGTTTTCAACCCTATAAGAACAGAGTGGCTGGAAGTAGTCATGTGTGGATCAGGTGTTCCTGCCCTAGTTTGGTCATACTTGTCATACATACAAAGTGGCCTTTGCTTCTACATTTCAGTTTTAAAAAATGTTAATTCCTTGTTGGAGCTCTTAAAGTAGGCATCAGTTTACAGTCAACTGAAGTTAGATAACATCAATCTCACACCTAGATATCTACGGTGTTAAGTACAAAGTGTTATCTTGTGATAAATTTGTTGGATGGAAAGAGAATTAGTGTACAAGAACATAGCAGAAATGTCACTATTTGCACTACAGACTTTGGAGACTCCTTATAACTCAGTTTTGCAAGGGAGTAGAAAAAGCAAAGAAAAAAAGACAATTTGAAGTCCATTACATTCTATTTCAAAATGTGTGTTTTCCTTTATTTTTTGATCCTGCCTCTGTTTTAATTACTTATTATACCATTTCATGGAATTTGTCCTGTAAAATAATGAAGTCTTAATTAAAAAAAAAAAAAAACAACTTTACTGCAGCACTTCACTTTTAAATCTTAAATTGAAAAAGATGACAGAAAGTTTGCTAATTACAGGCCATACATATCAGTGATTACTAATCAAATGCATTCTTTTCCAGAAGTTTCATTAATCATAGAATAATGACTCAGTGAGCACTGAATCCTTATTGATTCCACAAAACTGGACCCAGTCAAGAGGTCTACTACTTCTGTGGCACTATGCTACTGTATTAGGTAATACTTCTCAAAGTAGCTTCAGACATATTCGGCACTAATCCAGTATATGCATGCACCAGAAGATATGTGTCCCTTCAAATCTGCTTGCTTTAGGTAAATCGCATGTAGGAAGACACTGAGAATCACGAGCAACTGTATCTTTTTCTTCTAGATGAAATAATTTCTTCTCAGGTTGTAAGAGAGAATGGACTGCCTGAAAATGATACTGGAGAAGAAATACGTAGCCACAATCGCAAATACACTGTGCTGTTGAAATCACTGCTTGTGTAAACAAGAATACATTATAGCAATGGCAGAGCAGTTTCTCCATTGCTTTTGGAGATGTTCAAGTCATTGCTCAGGTCAGGTTGTGTAGGGGTTTCAGGTTGAACCAGAAAACCTTGTAAAAATCAGCACTTCTCTGATCGCTTCCCTTCACATACATTTCAGTGCTATCCTGAAGGCTTACATTCATAGTGATTGTGCTTAAATATAAGAATTAAACTTCCTTTTATGTTTAATATTAAGCATACAAGCAGGCAGCATTGATAATGATGAAGAGGATCTCCGGAATCTGTTTTTCTGCCTTTTACTGATTTATCCAGATACAAGATCCCTAAGGTTCTTCGCTTTTTCTTTCATTTGTCAGTAAATCAGGCTACTGATCTCATTGTTTGTGATGTCTAGGAGGGGAATATTGGCCACACAGATCATAGTGAAGGGCAATACTGATGCTATCTGTGGTTTACACATTGTGCCAAATGCAATATGGCATTATGTTTTATAGTCTTTCATGTGTGATATTATCCCTCGTCCCTTTGTATGTAAAGAGACAGTGTGCAACTAAAGCCAGGACTGCAGTGAATGATTTTATCTTACCCAGAAGAGTCTTTATTGACATTTTAATGTCTCTTCACTCATTCCTAGTATCAGGGCCTACTGCCTCTAAAACTGACTTTTTTCTCACTTGGATTTTTTTCATTCATCTCCCACAGTTACTCCCTTACCCAATAACATTAAGGTTTATTAGAGAAGTAACTCTAAGCACAAGTTTTTCAGACATCTTCCAGCTTTTCTCCTGAGTATATTTAATATTTTCACATCTAGCTTTGGATGTGATGCTCATAAAAGTAAGTCACTTTTTTTATTATTCTTCCAGCTACCTCTGTTCTATTAAAGCAAGTCCATGCAACATGCAGTCAGAATAAGGCATGGAATTATTTACCTAAAGGAGAAGATATTTCTGCTATTTGGCTTTTAAGCTATTATTTTTATCTGAGAGTTAACTGCTCACTGGCTTCCCGAGGTGTTAAATATAAATAATTTCTTGCAACTTGAGCTACATGACTGCTGATCTTCATGAGATTAGAATAAGTTTACCTGACCTAGTAACCATCTGACATTATTTATATATGGGGTGGTTTTTAGTACTATTTTGCAAGATGCATTGAATTTCCATTCAAATTTTCCTTAGAAGGCTGACTAATGGCAAAATGTAGATTATAAAAATTGGAGTGATAAAAAGTTCCCCAAGAAATTTTCTAGGGTGTTATGGACAAGGTGTAAGTTGTAATCCTGGAGGGTGAGATCTGTCTTCAAGATAGTTTTATTTGATTTTTTAAGAATTATGTTCATGTAGTGCTATATATCCTTAATATTTTATTAAAGTATGAGGGACAAATAAAAAATCTCATAGTCTTTGGCTAATGTCTTGAGATTTTCTGGCTCTGGCAGTCCACATAATCAACATGTCGATCAGAAGTTGATCCCCAAAACTACTAGTATTTCTTTTGCATCCCACAATTCTCTTTTCATTCCCACATGAAGTGTGCTTTATACTGCTGTAGATTTGCTCTGACATGATCAGAGTTAGCAGTTTGTGCACGGTTGAGAGATGTGATTATATAGGAGCTGGAAAATATTTGATGGCCCGTGCTTTTGTTTTCCATAATTAACACTATTTTGACAAGCATCTTCATGATTACTACTGAGAGCACTGCCCAGAATTCTGTGATAGTTTTGGGTGCAAAAATATAAAATACTGAAGCCAGAAACTACAGATAACATCTGATCCTGCCATTTTTTATTTATTTATTTTTCTTAAGGGATCTCTTGACCTTTTCAGATGCTGATTTTATTTTTGCTTGATTTCAAACCTCTGTTCAAGCATCTTTATTCCACCTGGTAGTGTTTTTTTTCTGTTTAATAGGGTTGTTCAATATTTTGTTGCACAACTTAATAGGCTCAGGGTAGGAGTAGTTTCCAGAGATTTCTCCTAATAAAGTATTTTGTTCAAAGTTGAATAGTTTACTGTTTTCATACCTCCTTTGTGATATTTTTGTATCTCTAAGCCAGTTGATAAAGAGGGCATGGCTTAGTTGCTTGCTGTTGGCTAAATAATAAATATTAACAATAACCTGTGTACAATAAATTCAGATAAAGATAAGAAGATAATATTTTTTCCTGGCTTAGCAACACTAATATTTTGGGACACTGCAGATTTTTGGATGTGCTGGACCAGAGAAAATGACTCAGTTTCCGTAACTGTGATTGACCTTGTTCACTGAAAAGATGTTTTTTGCTGTTGGTGGTTTTCTCTCCAAATGCTATTTTCATCTTACCTGAACTTGTATCTGCACAATTTTCTTTTTGTATTATTTTTTTTCCATTCTCATTCAGATACTTAGCTAGAGAAATACTATTATCTGAACTCTTATGGAAGATGAGACATGTTGTATATAATGCACAGGCTGAAGGTTTGGCCATCCCACCAGTTTTACACAGGAATTGAATAAGAAAGGTTAAAGGATTAAAACCTCGAGAATGAGGAACAATTACCTATTGTTATCTCTGGAGTCTTTCAGAGAAGCTGGGGTAAAGTCAGTATAATGTTCATTAATTCACAGAAAGAGAAGCTTCAGAACTTTGTGATGCATGGGAACAAAAACAATAAAAAAGACAACATTAATGTCTGCTTTGATCAGTAATGTTTGTGGTAGTTTGATCACAACTACAAGATTAGCTATCATTACAGTCAGAGATGTCTCTGTTTCTCATTCATTTCAGTAGTCAGTCTGGAAAGATTTGAAATATGGATAAAGGGAAATTATATGCCTTGGGAATAGGATCACCATTACTTTTCAAAATGAGTCTGGCCAAGGACCAAAGGTTAAAGCTGTAGTGATTATTTTTAGAATTTTTAGTGCCAGTGTTCTTGTATTGGATGTTGATTTCCAGGTTTTGGCAGCAGGAGAAGCCTCTGTGAGGACAGGCCGGGGCAGCCTCATGCTCACCACAGTTGGTTGCAGATAGTTCCAGACAGTTCTAGCTGGCCCCAACAGCCCCACCACCGTGCCTAGCTGAGCCCATCAGCTATGCTGGTGGCACTCCTGTGGTAACAGACTTAAAGGCAAAAACACTGGAACACCCTCTGGAGAAAAGTAACCAGAAGAGGCTCTCCAGGACTACCCTGGTGTGCTCCAGCTACTGAAAGGTGTTCTGGCTGTTGGAAGGCTGGAGCTAACTCACTATGAAACACCTATGGCATGAACATTGTATGTGAAAAAACTTTTGCTGCATGCATTCATTTCTGTAGTGATACCTGCTAGCGTAGACAAAGCAACAGCTGCCTTGGAGATGACTTTCATTAATGATAAGGAGCATGGACTAATTAAGTAAAAGACAAGATGGATTTTCTTTAGTGTTTCATAATTTCTGCCTGCATCTACAATGTTGTAGGAACAATTCCTGACCTACATACCAAGTGGTACAAAATACTGTCCACACTGGTGTAGGCCAACTGTCCCCCAGCCATGACATGCAATGCAATTTTCAGGCCATAGGTATCCCTCTGAAATATAACATACAATATAATTCTATTTTCAGTTTGAAGTAACTAGGATGTGATGAGGCTATGATATGGTGGTGTTAACAACAGGCTGAGGCTGGAGCATAGGCAGTGGCAAAACATGAAGGAGAGGGTTTGCAGGGCTTAGACTGTGGTCCTTTCATCCTGGAGCAAACAACACTCAAGACATTTGAGTTTCACCTGGGAGGTGAATGCCCACAAGCAGGGCAGAGTTTGCTTAGCTGGAATAACGACTGGAGCAGAATCTGAGAGAAATAAGTTGGTGAACTGAGAGTGTAGGAGCACCGTCTGCAGCTTGAATGGACTACACCTAAAGAACAGAGTATGTAGTTTCTACAAAGTTATCTACGTTACTAGTTTTGCAAGTAGGTTCAGTCTATTTCCTTAGATTTATACTGAGATGAAATTTTGTACAGTTATGTATATGGTGTTCTCCCCTGATATAACTAAATGCTTATTACTGAGGGGATTACAACAAGGTAGCATAATCGGCCCTTTCAAACCTGGGTCATTTTTCATCCCTCTTAAGCAAAACAGTCTAAAATTTCAATGCTTCCTTCAAGGATAACCTTGATTTTAAGTAGGCAAAGACAGTCAAGTTAAACAGACAGACCTATTGCCACCTTCTGGAACACTTCAGTCAGGATTTAAACAGGAATTAAAGTACAGGAGAAGGAAAATGTCCTCAGAAATCTGTGTGCGATAATTCCTGCCAAGACCAGCTTCCAAGACTTTTACTGATGACATTCGGGTTCAGACTCAGCGAAGTGGCTCTGAACTTCCCATTAAACCTGGGCCCTGGGTCTTCATCTCTTTCTGTTAATTAGTCTTAGCCTCTGAAGAATTATGATGTCTTGTGATGCCAGCACAGCTGTGAAAGGTCTAAGTTTGTCAGTTAGTATCACTATCTCCTGTTTGCAGGGCTTTATCAGTCTTCCAGCACACTCATCTCAGGGAAGGATAGCACTCTTCATCAGGATGTTCTGGAATTCATATCCCTCAGTGTCCTGCTATTTTAAAGTGTCTGAATGAAAAGAATTAATCTCTCATACTTTTACAAGCTTAGAAAAAATATCACTCAGTTACCAGGAATATTGTTAAGTATTACATAGTTAGTGCTATGAGCGACTCCAGGAACAAAACTTCAGATTTAGGATGGGATTGCCAAGATGCATGAATCATTCTCTTACTTTCAGAACAAATTCACAAAGCTATTCTTAGAGGATTAATCTTTTTAGTAGAAAGTATGTGACGTACAGCTGCTAGGATATTTTGTTATTTTTACTGTTTTTTGGTTTCATATGGAATTTTCTTTTGGGGGCGTAGGGGATGTGTAAGGGTTTATAAATGTTTCAACTTTTAATTGATGACTTGAAACAAAATGTTTGTTCTGATCATTCCTGAAGTTTAGCACACATTTAGTTAGTGACATCAGTATAAAGGGCTCATGTTTAGCTACTTCTAGAACTCACGTACACATAATACTTCCTGTATATACTTTGAGAGCTTATATTTCGGTTTAGGCATTTGCACCTACCTTGGAGAACTGAACTTGCTCAATACACAGAACAATTTACAAAGAGAACCACCAGTGAAACCCTGGTGGTTTAGCTATGGTTCTTAAAGTCTAAATTGCAAGCTACCCTCATTCTCATTTGAATGCATGCAAAAAATAATTTTTCAAGGTCAGAATTTGACCATATTATAGGAAATATGTTTATTGTTAATTATTGTACATCTGGAACACTAGTATCAAGTAACTTTTATTTGATTGTAAAAAATGAGGAAAATTCAGGCTTGTATTTGGAACAAGTCAGCCTCAAAGGCATTTCTAACAAACATTTGCTATAAAGACAAAAGGACTTTAAAAGCCAGTGTCACCAATTATTAATAAGTAAAAAACAACAAGAGGTATTTCCATCAGAAATATGATGGAGACTAATCTGGGCTGGTAATCTACCAAGAACATAGTGTCTTCTCTCTGTTTGTTCTCCTTCAGCAGCCCTGGAGAATGTTAAATACTGGACAGGGGAGATGAAGAGGAAGAGAAGGGCCAGATTCTAGCCAGACTAACGACTGTTCTGAACTGTGCAAGAGCCAGAGTCACTGCACTAAAGTTCGTCCAGTTGTGTGAATGGCTCAAAATTTTTTCAGGTTTTAGAGACTATTGTGTCATTCTGTTTACTGCTCTCCTAAGAACTAGAATGTCTTGTGATGTGTGAGTGATGATGAAACTATTTCCAATTTTACCCACAGGAAATTTGGTCCAGCGTATTTAACATAAAATTATTTTAGTCTTGAAACTGATTTCTGTAAATCATACATTTTGCTCTTTGAGCTTGATTATACTCTGCACTTGATTGAAGTTTGTATTAAAATTTTCCATTTTTCTGAAGCATAAAATCTGTGAAAATTTTACCAAATATATATATATATCAATTTGTGTTGCTTCTACGAAGCTAAAATGTGTCTTTCCAAATCTTGTTAATTTGATTGCATTGAATGTACAAAATTACTGAAAAAGAGCAGGATGCAAGAACTGATCACTGTCAATGAGCTGTAAGTGCTTACAGAAGCATTAAAGTATGGTATTTCTAGACAAAACAGGTAATATTTTCTGTGTCTTCCTGCAGTTTGTCTTCCTGCTTTAACACATTACATGTTATAATGTAATCTATGAGATAGAAACAATACCAGGGCGCCTAATTAAATTAAAAGTAATTACCCGTTGTGTAGATAGGGCATTCAATTGAGCAGCTGCAAGTTGATATTTTGTCATCCTCAGTTTATCTATATGCACATGCGTGATTCTTTGTATCAGTTATTAATGACGTGTTCTCAGTAGTCATGAAGTGTTGCAGAAAACAGGAAAAGAAGAAAAGGATGAATGAAAAAAATGCTATTGAAAATGCAAGCAGTGAATGAGTGTATTCACTACTATAAGTCTTCAGCTTGGACAATAGTTCCATGCTCACTTATTTTCTGCTGTATTTCAGAATGGTCTGAAAGCAATATCATATTATTTCTATTTTTTTTTTTCATTTTTGGAGGCTAGCAGCAGATTTTGAAAGTTTAAAATTAAGCATAAGATTTTAATTCTTTGGCTTAATTAAGACCCTTATATCCTTCCTTAGCAATGTAAAAAATATTCAGTATCATTGATTGTAAAGAGATTTTTTGTTTAATGTAGAGACATACACAATGCCTCTTTAAAGAGCTTTTAGATTATTACAGAAGAGAGGAGGGGAGGAGAGGAGAGGGAGAGGAGAGGGAGAGGAGAGGAATCCCATTGAGAATAAGACTCAAAAGGTTTTGTTGTTGTTGTTGTTGTTGTTTTGTTTTTTGAAACAGTGGAACAGATTTAGCACTTTGAGAAGAAAAGGTTTCTGGCTTTTAAGCAGAATTTTACATGAGAATGAAAGGAAACTTCATTAAGAAAAATATTGTACAAGAGGTTTATGCAGACTGATTGTCTTTTTCAGCTGCATGATTCTCCTGTAACAACTGGATACAACATCATTCTCCAATTGAGAATAATATGCAGCTGGTTAAGAGCGTACGCAAGGTGATGTCCGTCTGAGTGACTGTTATCTTGCTGGCATAAACCTGCTACCAAACAGGAGCAATTATTCCCAATGCAGTCAAATTAAATTTTCATAACTACGAAGCTGCTTTTTACCTTGGGGCACTATCTGATGTCCATTTCTTCATTCCTAGTTCCTTAATCCTCTATATTAAATCTAAACAAATCAATGTTTACTAACATTAATATTTTAACATACAGTACTTGCTCTGCCTTCTGACATCCTTTGCCTTTATTAGTAGTACAGTGAAGTTTTCCTGCACTGAACAGCTAGAAGCTCCCATTTTTGTTTTCCATTATTGTTAACAAGTTTATTTCTTCATGCACAAATGTGGAAGTGTAGGCATATATTTTTCTGTTACTTAAAAGTTCAAAATTATTAAGTAATAAAAAAAAATAAAAGATCATGTCATCACTGAACAAGGGTCATATAATAAGAAAAAAAACACAATGGAGGATTAATTCTGTTTCAAGTCCTTAACGAATCAAAGGGACAACATGAGTTCATCTCCCTTTAAGGAGCCAACTTCTCGGTCCCCACATTACCAGTACAAGTTCACACAGCTTTGACCAAATCATCACTCTGCCTGGAGACTGAAGTTGAGTATTAATCAAGACATATCAAGAGCAAAGTACCTTTGTTGCTTGTGAAGGCTCTTCCTAGATGTAGCGAACACACAACTGCCCTCGCAACTACAGACCCCTGATTCCCAGCCTGCAGTTCCTTTCATATTCCTGTTAGATGTCTGCCAAATATCTAATTATGGCATTTGACTGGATGGTCAATACCTTGAACTGGTGTTTGTCTGTATGAGATACAAAGCAAATGAAGGGTTATAAACACAAAACAATTAAAAAAAAATAATTACTCTAAAACAGTATTCTATTTTCTTTCCTCTTTCCCTCACTCCCATCCTTCCCACTCATTTTGTGATTTTTCTGCTTGTATCTGTACTGTAGGTCCCCTGGCATTATTTCTCTGTCCCCAGTGAAGTCTGAAACTCCTTTCAATTTAGTATCAGCAAATGTAATTACAGGCTAGTTACTTTCTCTTCCAACTCATTAATGAAAATGTTAAATAAGACCAGACCTAAAATACCTTCCTAGAAAATCCACCAGATAGTGCTTCCAATTTCTATAATGTGGTCACTCTCTCTCTCTCTTCCCAGAAAGACTTTTCAGAAAATGATCAGCATCACCTCTTTACTTCCTGGACAGTCATCCAGATTCCTCCAGGACTAAGTATAATCTCTCCCATCCCCTTGAGTTTCTTGCCAGCATATAAACTAGCAAAATAAGGCTTGAAAACTGAGATCCTTGGCACACAGCTGCTGTTAGTTTAAGGGTTTGCTCCCTTTGCTGAAGATGAGGAGATGGGAATAGAAAGAAAATTACCTTTATTTAAGCATTTATAGCACTATCACAGTTTTACCTATGGCTAGGACTGTAAATTTGAAAGTAGAGTTCAGTAGGCTGTGTCCATCAGCAATGGGGGAAAAAAGGCAGATAATATGGAAGCTGATAATTACCAAACTAACATCAGTGGCCACATTTTCACTGCCCTTTCATTATTAGAAAAAGTTAAATCCTGATATCTAGTTTATTTGTTGTGTTTTCTGGCACACACAGGATGTTTTTATGCCTGCTGGGCTGGAATCCTGATGCCGGAAAAAATAAAGCATGCTGCAATTTCGAGCCGGCTACTGGGCTCTCCTCTGCACTTAGCTTCAAAGATTTTTTAAAATATATTTTTCTGCACCACAGCTCAGAGTTGCTAAATCCAGAAATTGAAACATTCTGGGAACCAAATCATGTGGGGGCAAATCAAAGCTTTTGGAATGTTGCCCTAGGATTTTGAAGATAGCAGTTAATAGTAAAAGTGTTCAATATTTTTAAGGAAATCCCAATTATAGAAGGCAGCACCATTCAAATCCTGGATTCAGGAGTAGAATGAGTGCTATATACCTAACAGTAGAGGAAATACATGCCTGTGTTTTGAAGGCAGGATTGAGAGTGTTGAACAAAAGGAAAACCCTTGTAGTGTTTTACATCTTTTGTGTATTTACACTCATATATTGGTGAAAGTTGTTTATGACTTCAAAGGTTAATCTTATTTAATAGTTCAGGTCAATATTCTACAGTCTGTCACTTTCATCTGACATAGATGTGTGCCCTGTCTGAAAAGGAATCTCAGGACATCAAGACTCACAGCTCAGGTTAGTTCTCAGGTTCTCAACAGTACCCATCTCTCTCAACAACTGCACAAATGCTGGTGCAAGAAGAGTGGAGTTAGCAGAAATTAGTAACCAAGGATGGAGAGAAGGCCACAGTTTGAGTTGAGTAAAGCTGACCAAAACAGTGAGGCTGCATCTGGAGTACTGTGCCCAGTTCTGGGCTCCTTGGTTCAAGAAGGGCAGGGAACTTCTAGAGAGAGTCCAGCAAAGGATCACAAAAAGGATGAGTGGCATGGAGCATCTCCTGTAGTAGGAAAGGCTGAGAGCCCTGGAGCTGTTCAGCCTGCAGAAGGGAAGGGTTAGAGGGGATCTTGTCAGTGCTTATAAATATTGGAAGGGCAGGAGTTAAGAGGATGGGTGTGCTCTTTATTGTGATGCCCAGCAACAGGACAAGGGGCAATGTGCCTGAAACAACAGGAAGTTCCAACAAACATGACTGATACATATACATGGTAATGTGTATGTGTACTTGAGATGCGCATATTAAATGACAACAGTGGGACGTTTTGAGTATGTTACTTGAAGTTGTCATGTGTAGAAGAACAGCACGTCTCTGTATTATCTGAAATTAGGTGCTATGAATAGAATCACAGAATTGCTCGGGTTGGAAAAGACCTTCAAGATCAGAGAGTAAAGAGAAAGAAAAGTACTTATATTTAACTGGTAAAATTGGGTAATTTGTTTCACACTGTTATTAAATGCATTAGTCTTCTCATCCGTGTTCTGTTACCTTGAAATACTGATTCACATTCTAAATCTGGGCATCTGATTGGAGTGTCTAAACTGGGGACAGAGAATGACTCTGTAAAGACATAGAAGAAGGGGAGATGTTTCCAAAGGATGATTTAGGACATTGGTGCCTCTATTTCTCTAGTGAGTGCAGAGAACCTAGACTAATTCTACCTTCAGTGCCTCTAATGAAGGCACTAACGAACTTGAGTTGATAGGAACCCTCCTAACAAGGACGGCTGTCAGCCACATTTAGCTTTCTGTAAGCCTTACTGAATATCCAGCTGCAATGGTTAAAAACTTGCCTTGGAGTACTTACCTAACAAGCTTTTTTATTCATCCCAGCAGGATATGGAGAGTTTGCAAAATATTTTCTCCATGAAAGTGTAGAGCAAAGCACTACACTTTTCTGTACATCCTGGTAACTATCTGGAAATAATTATTCTTATCATTTCTGTCCCTTGAAACATGAGAGCAGAGGATAACTCTCTTTCACATCTATAGAGACATCTGAGATAGAACTTGAAGCATAAAACTAGAATTTTGGCAGTGCTGTGGTTGTGTAAGTGGCAGGTTGGTTGGACAACTACCCTGGTAAGGCAGGTGATAGCACAGCTGGGGTTCACAGGGGGTTGTGGCCACTCTGTATGGGGATCCCGATTCGTCCCTTCAGTGTAGTTTGAGAAACTCATTGCTGCTGACAGCTAATGGGGAGCCTCTTCAAGCTCAGGAAATAGGGTTAGTGAGTCCATTCATTGCTCTGGCTTTGTTGTTTGCTTGCCAAGCAAAATAAGAGCTACAGCTATGGAGTGTTTTCAGCAGCAGGGCAGAACAAACTTCTTTTCCAGAATTTTTTTCTTTTCCCCAGCATGTTGAAGTGGCTCACTTCCTTTTCAGAAAAGGAATATCTTGGAGCTATGACCCAGGTATTGTGGAACAATAAGAAGTAATGGGTTACATTACACTGTTTGGACAGTCCAAAACCTTCATGACCAGATATTTTTGTTTCAGAAAACAAAATTTTATTGGTAATAGAACATCCCACAGAAAATTATTTGTTTTAGTAGACTTTGCATTTGTATAAAATATTCTGTGTTCGTAAACAGTAATCTTTATGTACAATTACAGTGCATTTCTGTGTCCTCCAGGTCCTTACCAGGATTCAGCTGACTAGATCTAATTCTCCACAGTGTATCATGGTATCCTGCAGTCCAGGTGACTGTAATATGCATGCTGTATCATGTATAAATGAACATTAGGGAATGATTTTTTTTTAATTTACTTCCAAACCAAGCCATATCTCTTGCACAATGCTATATTATGTGCTGCATTTGCTTTTGCTTAATTCTCAGTACCAGCTTCACATTTTCTAAATGTGTCAAAGATGGTTAGGAGATTTATTTTTTCTTAAAATAAGACATGCATGTGAAGATGGATTTTTAAAAAGTCTTTACTGGCTTAACTCAGCTCTCTTTGATAAGGATAATACTAAGACGGTTCCAAACATTTTTCACAGTCCCAAGTATTATGTAGTGAACCTCAGATGCACTGCAATACTCATGTTTCCCACTCAGTATTACCTACTTTCATTTTTCTCACTTGGTCTGCCTTTGAGAGACTGATTATGCATTCTTTTTGTTAGTTTGCTGTTGTCTTCAATGGTGAAAGATGTGCTAATACTGCAAGCCTGTGACTTTAAGTATGAGAGATATTGCCCTTCTGGTGATTGCTATAAATTCTGCCCTTTACTTGTGTTTTTCCTACATGAGTTATGCTGATAAAATTATCTTCTGTTATTCAGGACTCATTGGGGTGCTTCTCCCATTGTTTAGTTTGCTCCATGTTTTCTTTTTTCCTGTGGAATCTCTAACTCTACATTTTGCAAGTCATAACTGATTTCAAGAATATTAATTGTGCATATTAGTTTAAGAAGCAAAAAATCCCATGATCTCACAATCTATTGAACTCAACATTTTGAAAATCAGATCTGCTTATAAGCTTGATGCTTCTTATTGGAAAAGAGAAGAAGAAATTCCCTAGTGAGATGTTTCAGAAGTTTACATCATGTGTAATAAAGCTTAAACTGGGCATTCAACACTGTTAAATTCAAAGCTATTAGTGCTTCTTTTGGGAATCTCGTTCCTTGTTTCGGACAGTGTATTCCTAAACATTGTATATTTCAAATTACATTAGCTAATAAGTGCTTCAGATGTGAACAATACTTCAATTCTGATTCCAACAAAACCATTTGGTGTTTTTTTTACTTAGCATTTGAGCCAAGGAGGACAATTTCTGGATGTGTCAACTTTAGTCCTTCCAACAACATAATTTGACTTTATAATATGTTCAGAAAGAGACCTGCGCTGTATTTGGAAAAAATGAATATGCACATAAAGATAAAAATATACATGATTTTTCTTCCTGTCACAAAACATCCTAATTGCTCTTCTCTTGAGAGAGAGAAATCATACACAAATAAGTTTTCTAATCTCACTGACCAGATTGCTGATGAAACCTCCCTTGCACTCTAGCAACTTTCTGTATCATATTTATGATATGTTCAGAAGCAAAGATCAAGTATTATTTGTAGAAAAGGAATGATTAATTTTTTTTTACAAGTTAAAGTGTTAATATTTAATTGTGACCTTTGTAGAAATGCTAAGGTTAAAATGTAAAAGTGAATAAAACTTCTATTTGAAATAACAGCAGATGTTCATGTAGTGAATACAAGCTTACAATCACTCTTGGGGCTCTATTACGCTCACAAACTGCCTCAGCTATCAATTACTATGTATGTTGCTGATGAGAGAAAAACTGAACTCTGTTTCATGTACCGCACCTTTGCTGAGTATCATCTGACATGAAGGGCTATAGAAGGCTCTGATTCCTAAACAAATCCCCTGTAGAGGTGCTTGGCATATTCAGTTAAAAAGGTATTCTTTCAAGATTACTGTTCGGTTTTTTTTTTCCATGAAAAATTTCATGAGTACAACACAGATTAAAAAGTCATGTGGTTCTGAAAGAAATACTTTAATTCCAGAAGGTAATGCTTTTGAAAATACGAGAGTGCTGAGCCATTTCATTTTGTGTAGAAATGGACTGGAGATACAGGAAAGCAAAGATTCAGTGAAAGAGAAACTCATGGCTGATGTCTTGGAAGTTGGAAAGTGAGTCCAGTTTACAAGAATCTGGAAAAGTAAAAGCAGCGTACAGCAGAAAGAAAAGAAACTGGATGAAAACTGTAGAGAAGACTTAAGCAGACTCAGTGAAAGAAAGACGTGAAATAGCTGAGATATTAAAAAGGCGGACACTGTCTTCTATTCCTGTGGTTTTTTTTGAATAGCTTAAACCTTACTGACGTTGAATTTTTACTGGCCTCTTTGTCCTCATATGCCCCGCAGAGGAAGACTTTTTTTTCTGTTTAGCAAAGGCATACAATGCAGGTGGCAAATTGTTTTTCTTTGTTTCATTTCCTTCTTTTCCTGCTGGCAGGTATTTCTAACCCTTATTATGCTTTCCTTTTTTATATCCAAGGCTACGTTATGTTCTTTGGGGCAAAAGATAGGAATGGAAAGAACTGTCAAAATAGGCCTTTCTAATAATATTTTTGCCCCATTCTCTAGTAAATGTCTAACAAAAGTTCCTCAAAAAGACGGCACAGATCTCACTTGTGTCAGATTTAAATACAACACTTGCTCCTATTTTACCACACACTGGAAACACACATGCAGGAAACAATGGGCAGGAAAACTAATGTTTATCCGCAGTGCCTGATATGAAGACTTTAGGGAGTTTCTCACGTACATACTTAAAGAAACGTAATAATGGATATACACAGAGGTGAGAACTAAAGTCCACCCGTAACATAAAGTTGGATGGTTCGATGAGGGAGCTGTGTCTGAAAGTGGGCTACACGGTTAACTGATTTTTGTAAGGATAAAATTTTCTGCTTCCTGTTCTCTCGGTGTTAGGAGAAGCACTCTATCTTTATTAATTCTTCTGGAAAAAAATGCCTACTGAAAAAAAAAACCAACCAAAAAAAACCAGATAGTAAAGGATAAGCAGGGAAGAAAAAGGGACAAGCATGGAATCAGATCATCAGCTGAGCATGAAAGACCTGCTGCACACAGACTCATGGGCCAGCCTGAGTCACCCAGTTGATACTAAAACCTCCCAGGAGAAATTTTCCAATTCATTCTTACCTACCAACTAATCTGGATGGCACTGACGCCTTTGGTTCCAGTCATAATATTGTGTAAATGATCAAAAAGTGAAATGCTTGCAGGTGTCACAGATTAATTAAGAATACTGCATCTGGGGCACACAGCAAATAGCAACATGCTAAAGAGATCAAAGAAGGGCTGTTATAGTACAACAGCGAGCAGAGGTTTTCTAAATCTATAAAAAATAGTACTTTCTCCAGTATTTCAGGAGCAAGCAGGCTTTCTGATGATCTGGAGGGCCAATAGTTGACCAAAGGATTCAAGGAACAGCCAAAGAAAATCTGACTGCAGCAAGGAAGATAAAGAAATTGCATTGTGTTCACTGTGGCTCTAATGTTAGAACCTTCACATAGAATGAATTAGAGTCTGCCTGAAACCAAAGTGTCAGAAAAACAGATTTTTGAATTTCTTGATATTTTGAATAACAAAAGATTTTCAGTTGGGTTTGTAGGTGTGCAGACACGTTATAACTGCTCTGTGTCAAGAAATTTTAGACTACTGTAGAATCATAGAACACCTTAGGCTGGAAGGGACCTTAAAGAGACCATCTAGTTCCTACCCCGCTGCTGTGGGCAAGGTTGCCACCCACTGGACCATGCTCATCTGAGTAAAGAATTTCCACCTAACATCTAACCTAAACCTCCCCTACTTTAGTTTAAAGCCATTCCTCCTTGGCCCTTCACTATCAGACTGTGTATAATGTTGGTACCCCTCCTGATTATAAGCTCCATTTAATTACAGGAAAGACACAGTGAGGTCTCCCCAGAGCCTTCTCCAGACTGAGCAAGCCCAGCTCCTTCAGCCTTTCTTCACAGGAGAGGTGCTCCAGTCCTCTGATCATCTTTGTGGACCTTCTCTGAGCCCACTCCAACAGCTCCACGCCTTTCTTGTGTTGGGAGTCCAAGGCCTGGATGCAGTACTCCAGGGTGAGGTCTCACCAGCGCAGAGTAGAGGGGTGGGATCACTCCCCTTGAACTCCTAACCACGCTTCTTCTGGTGCGGCTCAGGATATGGTTGGTTTTCTGGGATGTGAGGGCACATTGCTGGCTCATGTACAGCTTACCATCCACTGGTACCCCCTAAGTCCCCAAGTTTTTTTTGGCAAGGCTGTGCTCTATCCCTTGCACTTGGCTTTGTTGAACCTTATGAAGCTCTCCTGGGCCCACTACACGAGTCTGTCTAGGTCTCTCTGGATGGCATCTCAACCTTCAGGGAAGAAGTTGACTGTATCACACAGCTTGGTGTAATCTGCAAAATTACTGAGGGTGCACTCGATCTCACTCTCACAGATAAGTGTCTTCTTTAAATACAGTAAAGAGAAGGTAAAAGTAAATGGTCAACAGAGGAGGAAAACAGTGTACCCTACAGAGTTCTATGGTGAGGCTTGTCCTATTCAGCATATTCATACAGGATCTAGAAAAGGTGGTAGAGACTGATAAAGCCTGATGATGATAAATTATTCAGTGTAGTAAAACTGAAAGCTAGCTCTGAAGAGCTGTGGAAGAATCTCACAGTACTGAGTAATTGGGCAGTAAAATGGGAGATGAAATTCAGTGTTAATACATGCAGAGTAATGCAGTTGGAGAAAAACAAGCCTAAATTTACAAATAGAAAAGGGCTCTGAGCTGTTACCACTCAACGAAGAAATTCCAAAGCTGTAACAGGTAGTTCTTAAGAAAACATTCGCATAACACACAGTAGCTATTAAAAACAAACAAACAAAAACATAATTGAAAGTTCAGAATCATAAGGAAGAGAGCAGGGCAGAAACAGAGCATATGCCATTAAGTAAATCCAAGCACCCTACATGCATACTTTTGATGCATTCACCGCAGTAAAAGTAGAACACTTAAGTGCATTTGATGTTCTCCTTTTATCTATGAAGATCTGAACATATCCTGTGTTGCAGTGGCTGGACCTTAAAGATTCAGGAGTGGATGTATTTGCAGTGCTTCCTTTTGATTATTTTTCACTTTGCAGGACTGTTTATATGTACATATGTATACCTTCAGATCGGTCTTGGTGTGAATGTAAAAGCCTCAATTCAACGAAAGTAGTGTTGAGATAAGCATCAATAAACACACACACCAGGATACATGAACTGTGCATGAATTTGAGAAGAGATTCCAGCTGCTGGTGATTGTGTGAATTTCAAAGGAAACATTGAAATGAGGCTACATGACTACAAGAACAGGTAAAGATGGGATACAATATGAGATGTTTCGCATGCTGAAACAGCAGCAGAGGTCAATAGAAGCTGCTTGTCTAGTTGTTTGGATGCTGATTTGAGAAGATGGCTTTCAAACAGTCTTTGAAGGGGAGGTGATGGGTTTCGTTTAAGGCAGAATAACCTGAAGAAAAAATAGTCACTAAAAAAAAGGTTCACTCAAACCTAATTATTTATAAGAACAGTTTTGAAACACTCACTCCTGAACAGAAAAGTAGGCTAATATAACTAGGCTAATTCAAATAAAATTATGGTGGGTGATGGGTGAGCTCTGAGCACCCAGGTAGGAATTCTCCTTCTTCATTCAGAGAAGGTTGTTTCTAGAGCCAGGAGAGTTCTGCTGGGAAATGTTCACAGTGATATCCTCGGGGAACATGTGTAGTGGGCAAGTGAGAAAAAACAGCCCAGACCCTATACTGCACAGTGATTTCAATCTCAGATGAAAAATAAATGCTGAGCAAGTGAGAAGTGGAAAAGTTTAGGACAATAGTAAGTGTTTATACGGAAAAGTTTTGGACAACAATAACTGCTTATATTGAGTCCAGGGGCTGGAAAATCAGCTCTTTACAGGCACAATCTCACCTCATATTTTCTTTTGAAAAGTACTGTCGTCAAACAAAATCCCTCTTTTAAAATAAAATTAAGTCCAGCTGCAAAAATACAAAGATTCTTTCATAAAAGCAATCAGAATCTGACTTACAAAAGGAAAACAAAAGTAGTTGCTTAAGTGGAAGGGTTTTGGTGTCTGTGAAGGGGAGCTCATTTTTCCATGCCAGCTGACAGCTTTTCACCAGAAGAACAAGAATGACTATAACAACCAGTGCAAAGACGAGCTGGTGAGGAGCTGGCAACCTGTCTCATTTTCTTCTTGCCTTGCTGATGATTTTATGTTCCTTCCATTCCATTGTAAATCCTCTGCTATTTCTCTTTCCTTCTCTTCTCACAACTTGTCTTTGCGGATTGCCCTCCTTTTCAGTCTCAGAGCCTTAGCTTGGGTCCAGCTCTCCTTTGGAACAGTTTTTTTCTTTCTGAAATGTTTTCTGCAATCTTTTTAGACCTTTATTCCACCCAACTTTATTTCCCCAATTAATCTTTACCGCGAAATAGACACAGAAGAAGAGACACTTGGAAAAGTGCGTAACATAAACTTGCAGTCTGGACAAACTCTTTGGAGACAAGGATTTTCAAAAGCTGCATTTGTTCACTGAGAAGCTCACCACATTTTACAAGTCCAAATCTTTGACTGTTCAATTTAAGGCCTTTGCCCTGAGAGCCATCATTACTTTTCCTTGGGGAGCATATGAGTGCCACTGCTTTGGTGCAGGGTTTCTTCCAATATCTGGGAGGAAGTTGAGGCAATGGCACAATAGTGCCCCGCTCAGTTCTGCAGTGACTGCAGTAAGTCATACAGAAAGGACTACAAAATTTCTGTAAAAAATAAACTGTAAAAGCAGTGATAAACGAGCACTGACCTGCTGGCATGCTTAGACACCTTAAAACTTTGTGAAAAACCTGTGGCTCGCATGCACTTGCAATTGCTTCAGAAAAAAGTAGGCAAGTTTCTCCATTTGAGATAGTCTCTGATTTTTGTGATCTCCTAATTATGGAATGTACAAAAGAATTTCACACGTTTACAAAACAAACACTTATGGTACTTGTATAATTACAAACTCTGCCATTAAATTAGTGTTTCATGTGTTTGTGTTTTAATTATTAACTGTGGCAGAATATAGCCAAAGCAGAAAACATGTAATTTCTATGATAATAACTAACTGAACATGATTAGTTGCATATCTTTCTATAAACAAAATGTGTTTTTCATTTGCATTCTTTCCTTGTCTTAGTTGCATTTAGGCCAATGCAAAAGAGTCTGGCATACTCCCTTTTAATTGTAGGTGAATATATGACATTTTGTTCATGGAATTTATTGGACTCTTCCCAAATCAGGTGAAACATGGTAGGTTTTCTGTAACTCCTTGGTCTTATGGATCTAACTGAGACATTGGATTCAACAGGCTTTGCTGAGGCATCTCCTGAGCCTGAGAGCCCAGGTTCCTGTAGTGTGTATATAATGACAATACCAGTTCAGTACTGAGATCACTCTCCACTATATTTTCTTGAATTTTTTTCAGTTATTTAATTCATGGAACTTTCCCCCACTTAATTTCCATGGCACTGTTTAATGTTTTTCACATTAGTCAGGTAATATTTTTCCTCCTTTAGCCTTGTTATTCCCAGAGAGAGACAAAACTGAATGTTTCCCGTAGAGTTCCCCTCACAAAACAGAGGAGACCAACTGCATAAATCCTGGAAGCTGCCTCCATGGTCTGTGGGCTGGGTATGAGACCTGACAAATCTTGTAAATTTTCTGATGATTTACTTGCTCAGATTACAGGTGCCCCTTACAGGCTGGCACAGTACAGATCTTGCATCTTATAGAGGTAGACTAGTCTCAGTTTCCATACAGCTTTATTCTTTTACTGTAGACATCATGACATGGTACCTGCTTTGGCAAAGCTGGCCTGACAGTTTTCAAAGAGTCCCTAATGGTATGGTGAGGACTTTCAGTTCTCCTCAAGGGGATTGTACTGGGCAGCCCTGAGAAGGCTCACTCCATCATCTACACAATGCTAACTATAATGCTCTGAGGTATGTTATTCTCATTTACTCTATGACCCTCCATCTTTTCCCACTTTTAGAGTTTTCTACAACCTGGATGTGTATAAACAAAGTCCTAAAGGGCATACAGAATTTTTTATCCTCATTGCTGTAAAGTCAGGAATCTGACGGGAGGTGGAGAACATGGAGGGCTCAAACAGACACTGAATGCCAGAATATCATGATGCTAAATGCACACACAGTCCACTTGTGTAACTGGTGTGGCAACAAACATTCTGCAGATAATTATTAATCGTGCAGAGTGGCAGAGCACTAGGGTTGTCTTTACTGCAAGTCATTCCTTTCTATAAAAGATACCATGTATTAGGATATAATTAGATCACCTTTCTCGTCAAATTCACTGAACAAATAAAAGTGGTCTATGGAAACTTGCCCTGGTGAAGACTTTCTTGTGTGGCCCACTTGTTCATTTCAGTAGGACTCCATTTGCGCTGCAAAGCCACAATTTCACAATTCAGTTCATACTGAAAGATCAGCTCACGTAATTTCTCCCTGCAACTCTCACCCACATCTACCATGGCTGAATTCGATCCAAATCACTTAACACTATTTTCCTTAAATATTCATTTTTCAGATAAAGGGTTTATATAACCTGTCGCCTTATATTATAGCTGATGTAAAAAGTTTTTGACTGCAACCCTAAATGTTTTATCACCTGTCAGACATTTCAATGATAATAAAAAGTAACATCCTTTAAATTAATTAGACATGATTAGGACTTCAAGCCCACAGGCCACTTCATTATGCAAAAATTATAAGTTAGCTATTTAAATTACCATTAAATTGATTCTTATGTTAATTGATATCTCACTTACAACTCCTGTTTTTAATTTCTATAGGAAATTATTAAGGTTTAATACAAGTAGTAAAATGTTTTAAGTAATCATTCAAATAAAGAAAATACACTGAAAATGTTGATAAATATTTCTCACTGCATTCTTTTTACATTAAAATAAGAATAACTTTAATAAGATATACCAGACATCACTCATGCAACCCTATTACTATGCAAATTGTTGTGATCTGCTCCTCTACCCTACCATTCAGCATAAGTAGAAAGTTCCTTCTACACATGCGCGGAGGTGGTTTTCTGAGATATGCAATGATTTGCACAGGGTATTGAAAGGAAGAACTGAGGTCATGAAATACAATCAAACCAATAATGCAGAATGATAATAGCGGAGATGGGCATTCAAATCCATTTAAGTCACATACTAACACTTAGATAGGATACTAATCTTGGATTTTCAAGGACTGCCTGCCTCCCTTATGGCAAAGAACCAAAATTCCTGGAAAATGTGTCATTTGTTCCTCAAATCCGGGTCTGGCAATGTAGTAGTAGAACTGTTTGATCCTGCAAACTGTTTCACTTTCTTAGCTATTACATTAAAGCATGTTTATGAATTCAGTTTAGTGACCTTGTCCTTTTGGTTTCATATATTTCTATGAAATCTCATCTGCCAATTAGTTGCTGTCCCAGGTTATTAGGTTTCCGAATGGTGCAATTCACACAAGAAATCAAGATACAAGGTGATATCCTTGCAGTGCTGTTGACAATGGCTGAGCTGTCACTGATTTGAGTCGAGAGAGTATTTTTCTCTTGGTCCTTCCAAGGGAGTTCAGAGTTTGTATGATGCAGATGAACAGCATAGGCTAGACCTAAAAGGAGACAAAGGAACAACTTATATGATCCAAATATCCCTAGTTCTTCTCCATATCACCACTACTTTCAAACCTTAATTACACTCTCAGGCACACAAAAGATGCTTTTAGGATTTTGCTGTTAGAAGTATCACTCTGTTGGGCAGTAGCAGAGCTCACAGTATGTCAAGCACTTTCAATGAGAAAACCATCATAATGGAAGAAATCCTAGGAGACCAGGCTGCCACATGGGGCTCTGGAATATCTTGACCTCAGAGCCAAGAAGTGACTTGCCTCTTATAAAGCAAACCTCTTATGGAGCAAACCATTTGGCCAGGTGTTTGGGACTGCATCACAGAAATAGCCTTATGTTTTAATACCTTCTCCAAAGCAGGAAGCTTTGGTTCCACCCCGTGCTTTAAACACTTGATACTTCACCTATCAATACCAAACATAGACAATGTAAGCTTCAAAATATACTTGAGATGATAAATATACTAATATTGGAGATTTTCAAATTTACCTACAGGTGATACTTTTTATGCCTCACACTGCAGATGTGGGAAGTTAGTCCTGAAAGGCTGCTGGATCCAGAATCTTCTGAAACACTGCTGATAATGCAATCCATGTTAATGGCTGACATCTTTCAGCTGACAGCATCTGGAATTTTTATTCTTAACAGACACTTTTTTGTTACTGGGGTCTTTCACCTGACTGTTGTAACAGGAAAAGCAAAATAATATTTCCCTTCAAACTTTCCCTTCAAATAGTGATCTTCAGGTACAGAGCAAGTAGCACTTCAGATGGTATCAAGGGACAGATATTGAACAGTTTAGTAACATCTTTCAGATTGGCCGTTATTCTGCTAGTGACAGAGAACTTTAACAGAACAAAAAAATAAAATGAACCTTAACAAAATATATGTAAGATATTTAATATAATAAAGTGTATCGAGATTGCCTTAGATCACATTGAACAGTTTTGTCTTAATGGTTTTCCTTGAGGAATGAAATGTGAATAAATGAAATAATATTACAGTAAGTAGCAAGGGTTATTGGAAGAACTGATCTATAAAGGGTCAGTAAAGTACCAATTCAGCAGATAAGAATTGACTCCATTATCACACTGAGATAGTCCCTGAAATAACATTTACCTTCAAGTTTCTTTATTTTATATTTATTGTTATTTGTTACTTTTGTATTCACTGTCTAAGAAGTCATTGTAAATTAAAGCAGTACCCAGTAGCACTACAGTAATTAAATTGTGTAATTCTTTGCAATATGAACTTTCGTTTCTGGCTTCTAAAGCTCAATAGTAAAAAAATAAATGTACAAGTCTGAAAGTTGGCATCTAGAGCTTCAAGGATTTAGTTTGGGCATGATGTGAGTTTTTAAAATAAAGTTTCAATGATAATAGTTCAGCTGTTTGGAGTTTTTCTATTGAGGATTTTTTAAACGTTTGCATAACTTGAAAAGTTATGTAGAGTAAGCAGGAAAATTTGGCAAGGAATTAGTTCATAATATGGTTTAATTACTTTTGGTATTACACATATATATTTTAAGTAGCCAGGATATTTGAGTTTGAAAAAGGTGCTCAACAGAGGTATATTCATGTGGATTCTTTTTTAGCATTATCTGTCATAAAACAGTTGTTCTTATTCTATGAAATACACTTTCAAGTATATATTACTTAAATGTGCTCCAAAATTTCTAAACGCATTCCCATATTTTCTTCACTGGAAATGAGACATCTATCAGATTTTGTTTGTATTGCAACTGCAAGTCAGTCTGCAAGAACTTAAAGTGAAATTATTGCTGCTTTAGTTTGTATATTCAAAACAAAAATAAATTGTTAACATCAACATAGTACGTTTCAGACTACAGAGGTTGTTCTGAAAGTACTGTATCCTATTTATTTCCATGAAAACAATAATGGATAGAAAGAGCTCAATAACACTATTTGATAGAGAAAATTTTCAGCAACAAAACACTGCTTCTCAACACAGTCACCACTACTAGCTATGCATTTTTGCCATTGATGAACAAGATCCTGAATGCTACGTTTGTAAAAATCTACACCAGAGGAGATGACCCACTGTCACAGTAGTCACTGTGCCAATGCACCACCCACCGCCTCACTGTGCTCACATCCACTGTTTGGTCTCCAGAAATGTTCAGCAAGCATCAGTGAGTGTCAATAGGTGCAATTTTTTTTTTTCCCCATAGAGGAATTCAATTCCACACCTTTGCTTCATGCTCATTTCCACATAAGACTCCATCTGGTCAAACTGTCCCTCTACTACCATCTGTCACATGGCAACAAAATGTAACAGAATACTGGTGGGAAGGTTCAACTTTTACTGCCATACCATCAATATCCGCCTCTGACATTGTGGGCCAACATAATGAAATAGGAGGCATTAATTTTGAAGCAATGCTCATAGATATCAAAGCCTTTTATTAGGGAACTTTTCACTGTCCTTGTTCCATGAATAGGCAAACGTTATAGAAAAAAATGTTGCTAGTCATGTCATACCAGGGGATAGAAGAGAAGACTATTTCATCGAATTGGTAGATTTGGTGCTGTCGTAGTGTGGCCTTTGACAATTGAGTGCACTCTTTTGAAGTGGCAAATTATAACAACTTTTAGAAATTTTAACTGAAAATAAGATCAAACTGTCATGTCTTTTTTTTTTTTTTTTTTGTCCATTGAAAATTTCCTGTCTGGTCCACTGGATCATGGTGTGGAGTCAATATTTCACAAGAAGGTTTGTTAGCTCTGTATAGAGTAATTGTGAATCGACACTGACTATGAGAGGTCACATAGACCCTAGAAAGCCTTTTTCTAAATTATTTTTTTAACGTTGAGATAGAATGGGAAAGTGAACTTGTCTAAGGGTTGTTCCACACCCTCTCCATCTACTTGCCTTTGTCTCCTTGTAATTACTGCACACAGATGCATAAATGGAGAGGGAAGAAAACTCCATTGTCTTTCCAAAGTCTGATCCTGCTCACATGTCTGAGTTAGTGATTCCTATCCCTGAGATCAAAATAGTGAGCTATGGATATTGCATACATTAAATACAATATTCCTCTCATCATTTTGCTATCTGGTATGGGGGCCGTTTTTGTTTTTTTGCCCTGGCTATTCAGTTATGGGTATTAACTGAAGTTTATCTAAGAGTGTTCTCTAGTGAAGATACTCAGTCCATGGTGGAAAAGATTTCCTCATGAATCCACATCAGAAATGGTCTTAGGGGAAGGTGTCTGCTAAGGATTAGTAGGATAGAGATGAATTTCTAATATCTATTAAGCAAATGAGTAGCTCAGTGGTGTGGAGTTAGTGGCAGTCCTCTTCAGATGGGAATGATTTACAAATGACTTCAAGGTGCAGATAATAGTTTCCAAAAAAATGGAGCTGCAGCTTAATTAAACAACATATTTTCTTCTTTTTCCCATTTACCTGAAATAGCCATAACTAGGATTAACAGTTGTATGAGAACATAAAATAGAGAGGCAGTCTCTAGAATTGCAAACCCTAAAGCTTTGTAGGGATTTAAAGATTATAACCAACACTTTGACCTGGCAATAGATGGGTAGCCAGGAAAAAGCATGGACTATGAGTACAGTGTACCATTCTGATAAAATGAACCATAACATTCAATACCAGATAAGGCTTCCATGGACATTGGCCTCCCAATGTTATGCTGCATGTCAGTTTCTCTCTTAGAAGACGTTAATGCTGTAACATTTTCTCAGCATCTGATATCTGGGCAATTTAGTCAAATAACCCAACTTCAGCTGCCATCTCTTTGCAGATGAATCATATACATATATATTTATGGTTCTGTCCTGGAAGTGGCCTTTGTGTTGAAAAGCTAAAGTTTGTATCATTTCATGGATACAGTTTTCAACTCCGGTACATGACTAAGAAAAACCTCTCCTTTCTGCGCCCAGAATTTTCTCCATTGCTATGAACAGCAGCACCATTCTGCCTGGTACTCACACTACGAGCATGGACATAATCTTCGTCCAGATTTTTAGATGTTATATCCAAGTCATGGCACAGCTTTATATATTATGGCATAGTATCTTAAAAAACAACAGATGGTGCAGGAAGCCAGGCACATTCAAAAAAATAATAATTTTATTTTCCTTATTGGATGACCAGATGACTCTGAAGTTACTACATTATCTTTTGTCTCCAAAATGTTGCCTATGTGACTTGATTTTCTTTTTGTCCTGTTTTGTGCAGTCCCAGGCACAATGCAGTCCTGGTCCAAAGCTAGATCTGCCAGATGCTATATTAATATTGTACTCCGCAATATCTCTTAACACCACGTGAAGTCTCCTTTCCTTCCCCTAGCAGTGGAGGTAGGACAAGGATGCTGAGGATTTGGACCTCACTGAAACTGTACATCAGAAAAGAAACTATGATTAGTGTCCATGGAGGGTATTATGCTGAGGTTAAAAGAGAATAGCTGAAGTCTTTTACTGAACCGTTATCTGCAGCAAGATATCTCTTCCCCCTCCCCTCAAAACATGTTTTGATTTACATTTCTTTTCTTTTTTTTTTCTTTTTATGACAGTCTGAAAACTCTTAACATTTTTCAATTATTAGAGGTTTTTGTTTCCTCCTTGAAAGGATTTTCAGGGGGTATGGAATCTATTTTTAAAATATTTAATTTAATTTTTTTCTCCGAATCCAAAAGCAAAGGTGACATGTGGTAAACTTGGTAAACTTTGATTTGCATGGAAGAGTTCTGCATATCGTGGAAAAGGCAGCTGCTTGGGGTAAGTGATGGGGGCCTTTGAACTCTGAGTCTATTGGAGATGCCCTGGTTCAATCAGGAATTAATTCAGAGTAGTCCTGTGGCCTGCATTATGCAAGAGGTCAGACTAGAGGGTCACAATCATCTCTTCCAGCATAATAATCCATGAATCTGTAAGAGCTACCATCTTTTACGGTTCATTTCTTCTAAATGCTTATGTTTACTTGTAGCAGTAGCATTCTTTGGTATAACATATACAGCAATTAGGGTAAGTTAGCTTTAACACATTCGTCTAAATATTTCATTTTTATTTTTCATCAAAAAATCAGAAAACGGGTCATAATGATGAGATGAAAGCTTATTTCAGATGTCATACTAAGAAAAACTTTAATTTTCTTCTCTCAAACTCGATCTATTTCCTAGGCTAGATGTTGTTTTTAAAATATTTTCACTGAGGCTAGGAGAGGATCCTGAGCTTTTGCATAGGGTCAGACTACAAGAAGGTTAATTTAAATATCAGCAGAACTTTAAATATAACTGTCAGAGAGCTCTATATTTTTGGCAGTTATAGGCCACCTTTATTCTGTGTAATGATGAAGGTTTGACTTCATTTGATTTTTCTTTTTTAGCCAGATGAACGATGCATCTTTCTTTAATTGTGATCTTCATCAACCATTTGGCCCAGTAATAGTATGCAAATTGAACTCTTCAAAAATTAATGCTAACATTTATTAAATAATGCATCATACAATAAGATAATTTGAAATTCTAAGTTGAACTCCCCACTCATGAGAGAGAGATCTTTTTTTTCTTGTGTCATCTTCATAAAACATCTTTATAGTCTTTCTAAATACCTTGGATATGCTTCCTGGGTCTTGGCAAATTAGTCTCTACTGAGGCTGTTGATAAGGTGATATTCTGTCTGATCCAGAGTTTTGATAACTTCTATTCCTTCTATTTTCACATAATTGTTAATATTTTCTTAGTTCAAACATTCTGTAAAAAGGTATTAATTAAAGGTGGAAAATTAGTAAAGATGTAAAAACTTACAACAGATATATTGACATCTTTTGCAGAGGCATTATCTTTACATCATTACTTGCAATATAAATCCTGGCACTGATTTAGCTGGATGTACATTATTGCAATCTGTAGGCTCAGGACACTTCACAATGTGTAGAAAGGTGAACACATTGAGGATTTATATACATCTGTATATCTATATAAAACCCGGCTGTTATTGTAGGTATGGTACTTTGGGGAAATCAGAATCAGATCCTAAAGGTAGATCACAATTTGTACTATAGAGCTCTTTATTTAATTTGACAAATACGAGTGTGGATTTCAGACACATTCAACTGAAACTGAATCAACACAGGCAAATGTCTTTTTGAATGCACCTTTTTCTGAGTTAAGCTTTATTTTTACTTTTTCATCCTATATTTAGTGTGTGTATCAGACTGTCACATTCCACTCGTTTATTTACTGGCTATGATGCAGGCAGGTGCATTAACAGAGGCTGGTAAAATGACCAAAAATAAATAAATACAGCAAAATAGTACAGTCTGTTTGGTAGGAGTGGACCTCTGCAAACACAGATCAAGCAAGGTAACAAAACTATCACTCTCCTGGTGTTGAGCAAATCCCTGAGTTGATGGGCAAGTGTGTGCTCTCCTCCCCCATCTCCGCAGTAGTTTCTGTGCCCTCCCCGCAGCACCTGCTTGCATGCCAGAGACCAACAGGACATGCTTTAACCTCTTCTGCTCCTGCACACTGGCATGGGGAGAGAGTGGCTCACAAATCCATGTTTTGGGGTGAAGTCTTCCATAAAAGAATATGTACTTTTTCTATTTGATATAATATTGCCACTACTGTGTGTGACAAGGGGTGCATTCTCAGTGGAACTGTATGTTTAACGTACATCTTTTTGCTTCCTGCATCTTTGGAATGTTCTCATGTTTGCTTCCACTGGAAAGTGTATCTTTAGGTCAGGCTAATCATTGGACAATGGTTTTCCATTTGTGCCTTCAATTTCCTGGCAGTTTTGCCAATCAGTGGCAGTGAGTGCAGGTAATCGCCCTCACTGGGAGCAGAACTGCAGTGTGCAGTGGTTACATACAGAAAAAATGTTTCACCATCATGGAATCACAGAATCACCAAGACTGGAAAAGACCTCTAAGGTAATCCAGTCCAACTGTCCACCTACCACCAATATTTCCCCACTAAACCATGTCCCTTAGTATAGCCATCTAAATGTTTCTTTAACACCTTCAGGGATGGTAACTCAACCACCCCCTTGGGCAGCTCATTCTAGCAAATGATCACTCTTCAGAGAATAAACTTTTCCTAACATGCAACTGAATGTTCCCTGGTGCAACTTGAAGCCATTCCCTCTAGTCCTATCACTAGTTATGCAGGAGAAGAGGCCAACCCCCACCTCGCCACTATCTCCCTTCAGGCAGCTGTAGTGAGTGATAAGGTCACCCCTGAGCCTCCTCTTCTCCAGACTGAACAATCCCAGTTCCCTCAGCTGCTCCCCATAAGACTTGTGCTCCCTCACAGCTTTGTTGCCCTCCTCTGGACATGCTCCAGGGCCTCAATTTCTATCTTGTAGTGAGGGGTCCAAAACTGAAAACACTCGAGATGTGGCCTCACCAGTGCTGAGTACAGAGGGATGTCACTTCCCTGCCCCTGCTGGCAACACTATTTCTGATACAAGCCAGGATGCCACTGGCCTTCTTGGCCACCTGGGCACACTGCTTCCTCACGTTTAGCTGAGCATCAACCAACACCCTCAGATCAATTTCTTCCACACAGTCTTCCAGACACTCTGCCTCAAACCTGTAGCATTGCCTAGGGTTGTTGTGGCCAAAGTGCAGAATTTGGCACTTGGTCTTGTTGAACTTCATCCCACTGGCCTCATCCCAGCTACCTGGCCTGTCCATATCCCTCTGTAGGGCCTCCCTACCCCCAGGAAGAGTGACATTTCCTCCCACTTTGGTGTCATCTGCAAACTTACTGAGATTGCACTCAATGCCCTCATCCAGGTCATCAATAAAGATATTAAGCTGGACAGGCCCCAGTACCAACCCCTGGGGAACACCACTCATGACAGGTCATCAGCTGTGTTTAACTTAATTCACCACCACTTTCTGGGCCTCCGGCCAGTTCTTTAACTGGCAAAGAGTGTACCCGTCCAAGCCATGGGCTGCCAGATTCTCTAGGAGAATACTGTGGGAAATAATATCAAAGGCTTTGCTGAAGTCTAGGTAGACTACTTCAACAGCCTTTCCCTCATCCACCTGGTGGGTCCCTCAATCATAGAAGGAGATCAGGTTGGTCAAGTAGGACCTGCCTTTCATGAATCCATGCTGGCTCATGGCATGACCGACTGAAACACTTCCAGCCTAGATTCAGATCTCCTACCCTGTATAGCCATGCTGAGTTAAGAGTGTAAGGGGCTAAGGGGTGTGGAAATGTGAGCTAAAGTTTTGCTTCTGACTTTTGCTGAGGACTGGCTCCATTTGACACCTTAGGATGCAGACACTAGCTCCTTGGGCTGCAGAAAACTCAAAGGAATCTGGATGTGCTGTTAGTGGCCTTCCTTCCTTATGTGCAGCAGCTTTCAGAAACTGAGGTGCCGTACTCACTCTGTTTAGGAGATACTTTTGTCTTTTTTGATTCTTTTGACTAGAAATCACTTTAGCAGTCCAAAAGGCCACTATTTTTATGAGTGGAAAAATGTGATCTATTTGAGTATTATGGGCTCCTATGTGAGCACAAATGATTTGGCAAATTTTAAAAAGAGAACATGTGGCTTGAATAATCAACCAGAGGAATTCACAAAGGTTTGGCTTGGCTTGCCTAACTTTTTTCTCTGATTTGTCTGTTCTTATAACTGCCACCTGTTCTTTTGTTTTCCTCTAAATTTGCAGTTTTTTAAAACTAGAAAGGACATGGTGATAATTTAGTTCGACTTTCTGCATAAAATAGAACCTATAATTTCATCCATTGGTTTGCAGCCTTTAGAAAGACATGAAGGGTAGAATTCTAGGCAATGTATTACCTCTTTAGGTAAAAACTTACTGATAGCTATTTTTAGTGTGGAGGATGTTATACCATTTTTATTTAGATGAAATGTATTTTGATCATTCTTTGAATGAAGGTTGAAAGAGTAAGCAGGAATCTGCCTTTTGGCTTTTTATTTACAGGCTCTGGCCAAGTTTCTTCTTACACATTGTCTTTGACAAGCTAAAGAAGCACAGCTCTACAATTCTCCTCCAGAAAGACATGTTCTACATCTTCAGCCATTCCTGTGGATCTTTACTAAACTCCTTGCACTTTGACGAGGTTCAGTGTTCCAGTAATAGTCACACCAAGTCTACATTACCTTATTTGCAAGAATATTCACATATACAGGTAGACAAAGAGACCATCTTCACGTGCAACAGCGATCTTGTGCCAGAGTAAGAAATGCCATTCAGTTTCAGCTTCAAATTCAATAATGCCAAAGAATTCTGAATTTTTGTATTCATAGCACTCAAAGTTCCTACTTTTAATTACAATTTATCTTCCAAAATACCTGCAATAAAAAAGAAAAAAAGAGTTGAATTAGTGATGACAGCTGAAGAAAATTGTTTAGGGAATAAATAAAATCTGCTTCCCATAAGAAAGGAGCAGTTTTCAAGGTTAACAGCTCTGCAAAGGCAGAATGGACCTCTCAGAGCTTTCATGGACTTACCGCTAGGTAAAACCCCACAGGACATGGCAGTTCTTAGGGGAGATGTTTTGAGGTTCATTTTCCTTTCAAATCCAGTACATGCGAGAGAGGAGGTCAAACGGATTGAGACAAAACCATGTTTCCATGGAATCATTTGCTATGAAATTCTGTCTGCTACAGAGAAGAGTTTTTAAACACTTCTAATGCAATCTTTTAATCTAAGCACTTAGTCAAACCTCTCCATCTTCAAAATGAATCCTGCTGATGGAGTGTGTGAAACATACAGCGACATGGAGCTGCAATCTAATTGGAAAACACTACCTATCATTTGGAGAAGTTGTTGCATGCCTTGATTTACACTATTAAAGACCTACAGGCTTTTGCACTGTGTAAATGTAATGGTGTACACTGTACATTGAATTTTATTTTATGTGCTACTAGTGAAAAATGTGTGCTCTCAAACTTAAACCTCTAATAGCAAACACAGAAGGCTAAACTGCTCTCCAGCTCACCCATGCAACATGTTTCCAGGCTCAGGTCTGAACAAACACTGTAACTCACATTGTTTAATGAAATTACAGACTTGTTCTAGTACTTTCTCAGAGAGCTAGTTTGAAGGGCTGGAACTTCTTTGTCTCTATTCAGAGAGAATGTACATAGCCTGCTAAGTGAATTATTTAGTAGCCTTCACTGCTTTTTGTCCTCAGTAGAAACTGCAGGTAAATTGCAACATCCTTCAAAAATCCTGCATGCATTGAATTTCAACGATATGTAGCAAATTAGAACACGCTGCATACAAAATATATTTATTTCTCCACCCAAATCCAGTTAGGCATTCCCCAGGCATTCACTACAGGATGATCAATCAAAAAAATACATAAGTCTATATCTTTACTTATCACATCTGGCACTGTTTCTTTATGGAGTACCCATCCAAAGAATTCTTCCCTCTCATATGAATAGGAAGGAATGAATGATGTTGCTAGTGTTTAGTTCGACTCAGTTGTAGATTTCTGCACTTTTGTTTCTACCATTGATTTAACCTTTTTTAAGAGAGGACACCAGCAGAACTCAGCCCTAAACTCAAGTGTGTTCATACCATGAGCTTATTTTCTTATTCTGGACTAATTTTTTCTCATGTATTCTTTTAAATGGACTTTTATTCCTTGGGATGCTGTAAGCATCTTAGGGGTATTTTTGTTATTAATATTAAAAATCAGAAATATTTCAGATTTTATAAGCCAACTTCAAAATTTCTGTGTTTTGCCATGAAGATCAATGTTAATATTTACATGTGTGACTTAGTATACACTAGTATTGTTTGTCTTCTTTTACAAGCATATATGTTTCTTTCAGTCTGGTAAGTAAAACCATAGGCTGAGGCTACATGATTTTGTTTTCAAATGTTGAACAAGGGTTGTTCTATCTTTTTCTGTAGTGCAGAAATAAATTCTTCTAGTGCAGAAGGAAACGTGTTGTATGTTTTCTTCTTATTTTAAAAGTTTTAATAAAAATGTAATTAAAAATGTTTCTTAGGCTATAATATGTTTAACACTTTCTATTTCTATAGCATATACTATATCATGAATAATGTGATTACACCAGATGTAATATAAGGCTTCTCAATATGAATATGAATTATGTCCGTGCAATGGTTTTCTATATCTATCTTTTATTATGTGACACAATTTGCTTTATTTTCCTCAGGGCACAGCTTGAGCTCAGTTACCACCTCTGATTTTTGTGTGGATAATAAAATATTTATAGTCATCAAAATTAGGTGCTGAGACCGTGATTAGAGCAGTATGAATGAGCTACTGAATAGATAAGGGCATGACATTTTGCACACGCATTACCACATACTGAACTTATATGCACAAAATCCCAATTTGTGTGTGTATGTACATGCCTGTGATTTCAATTCAGCAATTACTTTCTTCTTACCTGTGGCATTACTTCTGGAGTTTTACCTGTCCATTACATTCACCTGTTGGGAAGAGCTTTTGTCTCACATCCTCCACTGCAGTTCTGCTGTTCAGGATGCAGTTTGGGACATCTTCAGGAAAACTGTGATTTTTCTAAGTGTTTATTCACATTACAGTGTGATTGCCTTGATTCAGTTGACCTCCCTGGGTAAATAATAGCATTCCTTGCAATTTTCTGTTAGGTGAATGATACCTTAAAAGCCACTGTTCTGTGCTCAAAAGACATTTGGACAATGCCCTCATTAATATGCTTTAACTTTTTGTTATCTCTGAAGTGGCCGTGCCATTGGACCAGTTTTCTTTTTTGGTCCTTTCTAATTGAACTACTTCTATTCTATTCTATTCTATTCTATTCTATTCTATTCTATTCTATTCTATTCTATTCTATTCNATTCCATTCCATTCCATTCCATTCCATTCCATTCCATTCTTTTACTCGCACAGACGCTGATGAATTTGTCACTCCAGAAATGCAGGTTTCTTTACTAAATAATGCTCTCCCTCTGCCATATCCTGTGATGCACCCTTGTTTCTACTGGCTGCCTTTAACTTTGTTTCTTTGTCATTTTACTTACTGGTGAATGTTTGAGAGACAATTCATAACAAAAATGCTATGTTAAGGTAAAGGATCCTTTAAAACCATTTGCCTCTATTAAACAAATATTAGGATGTGATGCTACTTTCCATGCCTGATTCCTTCTAGTCATACTATTGAATTCAATCCTTGGCTGCTTGCCTTGCTCAGTTCAGATCTGTCCATTTTGGAGGGCCTATAAAAGCAGACATTACTTTGCAGACCCAATCATAATAGAAAACTTTAAACTTCCTCAATCCCCAGAGATATTAGGTGCAGTCTTACTTCCACCATGAAGCATCTCCTTTATATTTTGGTTGATCACAATAAGCAAGTTATCTGCCCGCATAAAGCCCTCAAGAATATAGCCAGATTCAAGGATAATTTGTGAATCTATTTTGGATTCTTCAAATAGAAAGCCAATTTCTTAATATTTTGTTATTGAAAATTATTTTTATTCTTTGTCAAAAATTTACTCTATGACAAATTGTGTGTTAATAATGATAAAGTAATTATAGAGGATCCACACTGTGAGTCTTCAAAAGTTGTAGGTAATTTGGCCAAAAAAAACGATGGCATGATACAGGCTCAAAGGAACTGTACATTTGTAGGCTCCTTTAAAACTGAAATGGTTATATATGGAAGTACCCCAGCTATTGCTGTGCACAACTCCTCTGTTAGTATTCTCCTTTTCATAGTGTTTAAGAACATTGCTTCATCCCTTTCCAGAAGTGATGCCGACATTGCTGTGGCATATACATGTCATACAATGAACTGGCTGTTAGCAACATGATGATCTGAAGCCAGCTTTCTTTTCCCAACCAAGTTTCGATGTTTTGCAATGGTGAAGCAACATTAATCACACAGTGTGTTTAACCACTGAATATCTAATTTAATATTAGTTAAACTTGATCAACAATTCTAGAGTTTAGGGTCACATTATTAACAGAAGACATCAATCCTTTGGATAATTCAATTAAAAAACATCAATAAAAATCTAATTTCAAAAGTCACTAGTATCCCAATATACCATATCCAACAGACAGAAACTGCTCAGCCACCATTGAATCATTGCCTGTTTTAATAAGTATTCAGAAATTATACTGAGACTTCAAAAGAAATTGTAAGGAATTGTTAGCAGGTTTATTAATGTTTTATGTTTTATTAAAAGTTTGGGTGTACATTTCACAATGAGCAACATCAAAAATCAGACTTTCTGCCTGTAATTTTGCTTCCTCCTGTCTTTCTGCCTTTGGGATTCGCTCTTTTCCTTTCATCAGCTGCCATTTTCAGCAGCATGCAGTAATTTCATGGCTCATTGCAAGCGCTGAAAACCTTTGAAACCACAAATGCTAACCTACCTGGCCTGCAGCCATTTAGGAAGAGATTAATTTAGCAAACAGAAGCAAAACACTTTCTACTTCTAGCCTGTGCATAATTTCACTTCTATCTATATTTATTTTACAGTGAGCAGCGTAATGACAATTTCAGTAATTGCAACTCTGTAAAAATTTGCCTACCTAGCTTATCTCACTATCACAAGACTGTGAGTCAGTCAGATTAGAAAAAGTACAGCATGTGAAACTGCACTGGTTGCCTTCCAAAAAAATATGTGTCTTATATAAAACTTAAGTGATGCTTTGCACTTGTTTGTATACTTATCTACAGGACAATGGATTCTCCATGATGTTTGCTTGGGATGTGTGTGCCTTTTTAACGCACTGTGATTTATGGGTGCTTTTCCCATACAAAAAGATCAGCAGTGCTAGTAGGCTGCAAGTGCCAGCCCATTTCTGCAGACTTAGTTACAAATGGCTGTTATGGTGCTGTCAAGCGATTTGAACAGAACTGAAAGTCCATCTGGGGCAAATCTAAGCTATCATGCTTGGAATGAATTCAAATTCAAAATTAGCCTACAAACTGTTAGCTGAAAAAAAGAGTTCAGAATGTTTTATTGTTTCTAATTTAACTCAAAGATCAAATTCTGTAAGTAAACACACAAACTTTTCTTCTAATCCATTTTTTATTCCATTTGACCAGCATATTCAGATCTACGTACGTAATGCCAAGCTAGTAAACATTTATTTAAACAGTGAAATAGAAGTGGCTTGATTTCCCCACTCCTCTCTGCTTCCTCTCAGTGCCGAGTGTCCCAGTTTTTACCAAGCCTTGATCACTGGAATTTCTATGTCTATACTCTGATAAGTGTAAAGGTTAAAATAATTGTACCCAAAGATTTTGATGCCACCTGCTGTGTAAAAAAGGATAGCAACAAAGAATTATTGAAGCAGGATTTTCAAACACAGGGGAAGAAAAAGGTTTCCTTGCAATTCCCAAGTCTTTCTTGATAGCTAGACTGATGGCCTCATGTCGGAGGAATCCCTAAGGTATCTCACAGTTCCTGAGTTCTATACTGGCATCCTGGCACTGGTAACAGGGCAATCTGGTGCCACTTTCTGGCAGCCATTGCTCCAGGCTTGTGCTGCTTGGAAGGGATTTTAGCGACCTTGAGTGACCTTGTGGATGGCAGTCACCGAGTAATGGCTTCCTTTGCAGGATTATGCAGTGGTACTTCTCGCCATGAGGGGATGCGAGAAGGTTGCTGCCAGCGCCATGGAGGGAGATGGAGTCAGAGCAGGGATCCTCAGTGCTGAAAACGAAATGGTTTAAAGTGTTCAGCTTTCCAGCTCTTTACATGAGAGTAGTGAAAGAGCAATTGAATATCATTGTCTGCTTGCTTTACTGCAATTCAGATACTTTTTTATCAGCAAAATGGAAGTGTACAGCATTAAACTTGTTTATGCAGTGTTTTTATAATAGCTAATTCATTTAAGCATACAGATACACAGACGGCAGCAGGATGACTGGCCAACCCACACAGATGTACACCTCCAATCTGGCATCCCAAAACATTCATAAAATATGTCAACACAGCCTGGATTCCTTCCATAGTTTATGTTAAACTATTGGTGTTCATACCATACAAGCAAAATATTTCATGTTGTTAAAATTTGTGTCCCTGGTAAATAAATATAAAAACTAAACACATTCCCTCTAAATGCACAAGCCGTGTGCAGTAGCGTTGAAGCAATATGTACTGTTTGTACTTCTAGTAACACTGGAGAAATTAACATTTGTAGAGCTGTTTATCATGCAGGCAAGTGATAAAATGGAGGCTCCTGGGTTTTATTAGTATTCTGCTTTTAGCTGTGGTGGCCCTGGTATGGCACCCTCACTAGTCACTGGATTCCCAATACACGGCTCAAAACCATGCCGCAAGGAGAAGGACCTGGTGAGGGACATGACTGTGCGTGGTTGTCCCAGGGTCTCCTGTCCCACCCTGCAGCCTGGCACTACCCCTCGCTCACCCCACACTCCCAGTTATGGCACAGACAGTTGGCAGAAACCAGATTTGTTTGGCATGGAGCAACTTCAAGCAGTGGGAAGCAGCAGCTTTGCTGAATATGAGAACATGCAGATGCTCTAGCACAGGATGAAGGCCAAGAATGAATCAGGCTTTGTGCAGGGTTCAGGAATAAAGCCGCATCCTATTTCTAGATCAGAATTCAGGCAGAACCCAGAATAGGAAGTATATTCAGAGACTTCACATAGACTTCATAGAGTCTTTATGATCCACTGAGCACCAGAGCAGCACAGTGCTCTTGGGGTGTTGGTTTCCTCATTCAGGCAGGGTCAACCCACCCCCCTCAGCAGAGCTCTCACGCCTCTCCTTGCAGAAGGCCAGGATGGTGCTGGCAGCCAAGAAATGCAGCTTCTGTCTGAGTAGGACAGAAAACATTTCCCTTTCTGTCAGGAGCAACAAGAAGCATTCCTGTGAAGCGATAACTGGTAGCTCTTGTGGGGGCATTTGATTCCTTTAGGCTTGCCCCAAACTGTTCTTCCTCCAAGCAGATCTTTTCCAAACCTAATGATCTGAACATTCACAAGTTTGACTGCTTACAGTATTTCAGTTCCATACACCCCTGATATTTATATATTGTTAATCAATGATTAAAATATTATTTTTAAATTTACCCTGCTCAGTTATGTCTCCATTAAATTATGCTCCTAATATCTAACCATGTAAACTGAAATAAACCAGCGTAGTACTGTGAAATACTATAGAATAGTACTGTATAGTAAAATAGATATTCTGCCATTATGTTTAATGAATAATATTCTCCATTAACACACATCTCTTTATTTCAGTAACTCCAGAGCTATGACATAGACCAATCAAGAAAATACATGGTAAACAAGCTATAATTTTGCTCTGGCTGTGCAACATAAAATTACTTAGTAAAATTAGTGAGCAATGTATGCAGAGGCGCTGTAGGATTTAGCAGATATTCAGGTGTACTCTCACCTTTCCTTGATTTTCAAAAATGCCCATCGAGATAAAGGGCTAGTGTGGAGAGAAGAAAGCAATACTTGATCATTAATACACAAATGCAAAACTGCACTGCTGTTAGACATGCAGAAGTCAGTAAAACCACATGCTGTTTGGAGAGGATTGAATTATCTTCAAGCACTACCATCTAATTAAATATGTATATATTTCTAGGGCCTGAGCTCTGGAAAGCATTCTGATTCAAGAGAGCGCTAAAGCATATGCTTAACTGTAGAATGGGGGCTTGGAGGAGGTATTAGTATGTGTAGTCAAAAAGTACATTTAGCAGATGAGAAAAAGAACTTGTTTCACAATCAAGACTGATGACAGTTTGCAATAGGTTAATCAATTGTCTGGTTTCATTACTTCATTTGAAGTTTTTTTTTTTTCTCTGTTAGATGGTGCAAAACATTGTTATAAACAAGTAAATTGTTCATTTTGATTAGCAGATGGCTTGTGACTAGGCAAAAAACTTACTATTTTTTAAATTAAGGTAATGCTGTTCCTTGTTGAATCCTTCTGTATTGCAATTCAGTCAGGAGAAAATTTATTAAAATGAAACTGTAAACTTAGGAAAAACAGGATTTATAATGGAAACACTGATACAACCATAAGTATAACCATGCGAACCATGCTGCTATTATTTACTATGGCAACATTATAAAGGACTACACTGTTTGGGCCATTATCCTTACAGTTTTCTTTTCAGTACAAATCATTATATTTATTATCTGTCTTCTTGTATAGAGGGTCATGGAAAAGGCCAATCAAAAGCAGAAGAAGCCTGCTTTTCAAAAGGAAATTGGACCTATTTCTAATTCTTTTTCTTTATCAAATACAAGGAGTGAAGACTTTTTTGTGAAAAATTGTTTCATGGAAGATAAAAGTGCAGATTATTGGTGAGAAAATGACACACTTTCCCCTACATCTTGAAGATTCTTGGAAGATATTGCCAGTTTTCCTAATATATTTTTACCTTACTCACAAATGCATTTCCTTACAGACTTCAAGCAGCAGGTGCTGGGGCTCTGAGTATTTATTTGGGAACACACGGCTTAATTCAGCTACCGGTGATTCAGATAGACATCTTAGCAATACAGAATGAATATTGTACAGAGTATCAGACAAAATTAATATTTTCAGAAATTCTTATTTCTAATTTGCAGGTGAAAAAAAAAAAAAGAATTTGTTCCTCTCCTTCGTCTTTTCTTTCTTTCTCTGTCCGGAAAATTATTAATCTCATCACCATTTTTCTTGCCTCTGTATTTCCATATATTATTGAACTTACTGAGTGTAGCTGGCCACAGTACATGGTCCTTGAGCCTTGTTGCCTGGCTTACACACTTGCCTTTGTAATTATGACAAATGAATATGTGCGATTTTTTAAAAATCTTTCTAGATGTGAAAGGAATGTGGTAACAGTTGCCTCTCTTCTACAGGCTGGGCAAGTTGTGATATGCATTTATGTAAATCATGAAAAATGGTCTTAAAATTAAACTTGGAAAGTATTCCATGGCTGTTGACTGATCACTAACCTTAGATGAAGAGTCAATATATATGGTATCTGTCTTTGCCCATCTACTTAATCATGAGTGTAATATAGCAAAATATGGTTATTCCATATTTTAAATAACTTTTTTAGTGTGTTCAGTTTATCTGTCGTAAGATACCATGTATTAAAAGTATGGCGTAGAACTGCACTGCATCAATATTAATATCGATGGTTTAATGCTATTATCAGCATGACAACTATGCTTAATTCAGTAAACATTCCTGACATTGTAAACACAGCCAGTACTGCTGTTAATACAAAGTAGACAAATTGATTGACAAATACGTTTAGAGATACAGGTCTCTGAGAGACTATGGATCAGTTGTTTACTGATAACTGACAAAATGCTCTGACTCGATTGCTAACAGTTAAGCTAAAGAAGAAAAAGCCACTTTATAACTGCAGCTTGATGGAACAATATTCCTGTGTTCTTACAGTTTTTTGTTGTTGTTTTACCAGACGATGTTGCCAATTAAAAAGTATCAGCTCTACACAAGAACTCTGTGTCACAATTTGAAAATGATAATGCTTTAATACACAGTGGTGTCTCCAAAGTTGTGACACTCAAAGCTTTTCACAGTGTTTGATGACCGCCTATGACAATTAAAATTGCTTTATTTATTAGGGAAGTAGACCTTGAACATAAGAGTTAACCCAAATGGATTTTATTTTAGACTACTTATTGTTATCTTGGAGTATGTCAATATTATGTGCTTCAAAAGAACGGATAGGAAATGTTTATCAGTAGACAATGAAGGCAAATAGATTGTTTATGACAGTATAGGGAATACATTTCTTGGCAAGATTTTGAAGTGCAGTCAGGAGGGTCATTCTTGTGGCTGCTTTTGTTGACATTCATCATAACTGAACATCTAGATTGTAAAATATGTGGTGTTTTTGCACCAAGTGATTCTCTTGGTACAGCATATTGTGTTTGTATTGGACTTTGACGGCACAGTCACAAAAGACAGGGATGTTCAAATACTGCATATATCACTGCTGTTTCAATTTTAAATGTTTCTTGCATTGCTCATTGCAATTTACAAGTCACTACCAAGCTTTAAAACGTTTCTTTTCCTATGACATTTTTTTAAGTATACTTTTCAGCATTCAGGTTGAATGCATCTTTTTCAGCATTCACAGTCTCCCTCCCCTTGTTTCTGATTCTAAAGCCTAGAATTATATTTTGAAAACAAATTGAAATTGGAAATTTTTTTAAAATTTAAAATATCATACATCATAAACTAATAACTGTATTTCAGTTTGAGTTGATTTGTATACGTTTCAACAGCTTTGGTAAACTATTGCCTTAATTCATTCATTTTACCCCATCAGAAATCTCATATCAGACAAGGTAAAATCATGTCGTGGATATGATAAAGGAATATTTCTGTTCTGAGGATTATAGGAATATAACTAGTTTCATAAAAATATTCCATTTCGTATCACCCTTTTTGCATGTTAATGCCCTGTTAGCAGGACAGGGAATTCTGGTTTTAACAAGGTCTATAAAAATTGCTGAACAATAGGCAGCGAAAAGGAGCCTGGAGAAGCAAAAGCCTCATCACCACCCAGACCCTTTATGCTGCTATTTCAACAATGTGCCAGAGTCTTTAGAACTAGTCACCAAAAAGAATGGTCTCAATGTGTGTAATCACTGCAGATAGTACAGCATATTTTATTTATTATTGAAGTTATTAATGGTATTGTATTTTTAAGATGCAGGAATGACATTTCCTTTATTTACTACAACTTACATGGCTGCTCTTCTCTACCCGGAGCTTGCCCCATGTAACCTGTTTGCGATATCCATCTTTTTTCATGTTAAGCAGTCACTCCTGCTCCTGCCTCAGAACAGACTGGCTTTGTTCAGCTGCTTGCCTGCAAGGAGCAGTGGAGGCACAGCCCTGCGCAGCTCCCACCACGCTTTGTCCTTCTGCACAGCAAACATGCAAGATGTGCAACCATGTGCAGCATTTGGTTCACCCGGAGGACAACATTTTATTGACCCTTGCAGAGGGTAAAAGTGGGTGTGCAAGGAATGACTGTTCTGATTTGGCATCATCTCATACCTACTTCGCACTCAGCAGTGTGAGTTCACAGCTGGTTCGGAGCACAACAAATTCAGGCATTATCGGCACAGATACATTTTTACAGAACAAAGTATTGTCAGCATGCCACGTCCTCTGTGTTTGATTAATGTGCACTTTCAACAGGAATCAGGATGGACTCTCCAAAGAGCTCAGTGCATGTAATTGAGGCCAAATTTTAGGAAGTGCTGATTGGTGAGGTGATTTTGGAAATGTGGCATTTCACACAGAGATCAGTGCCTCGCTGCATTAATGCCATGCAAGGAGCCAGAGATTGGTTTGTGTAGATCTGCTGTCTGAAGGTGCAGCCCTAAGGTGTGAGAGGGGACATCGTGGCTCCCAGATGCAGCTTTAATAACGAGAATGAATGATTTAAATATCACAGCAGCCATGTGAAGTAGATAGCCAGTAATCATTTAGGACCAGAAAACTATCGTGATATAAGAACGGTAAATATCACAGACCAATGATTAACAGTCCAAATTGCAGAGGAGAAACATGAGATGATCCATTCAAATACTGAGGTGACGTTAATGGAGTCCAAGAAAGTGTTATTCACAGGATAAGGAGCCAGAAGGAAGCTGGAGGTTCATGATAGGACAGGGAAACTATGCCAACGGAACAGATACGTAAGGGGAACCACAAGTTACAACACTGGAGGTTTATTTCACACACACTTCTCTTTTTGGCCTTGTGGTCTAGCCACAGCACCATGTTCCTTTTCTCCAAGTTTTTGAGTATTTGCATTTTAACCACCTTTAATTAAAGGAGAAAATAGGAAATACAGAAAATATAAATGTAAGTGCAATTTTTAAGTGAAAATTGAAAAAGCTGCAATTCAATCATAATATTTATTATAAGAATTGAGGATAAAGTTAATATAACGAGTTCAAAGTAGACTCCAAGACCATCTGGATTTCCTAACTAAAGTATAATATTTAGATACAGCACAGGGGAAGAACCACATCTTTGAATGAGTCTCAGTGTAAATAAACCCTCACTTCAATTTTGCTAAACCGAAGAAGAAAGCAGCTTTGTTCTACTACATTTCCAAGGGTATTAAAGATGCTTGCAGTCGCATGTATATGAAAAACCCCACCCTCTTCACTGCTCTCAACATTGAAAGCCATTATATTCACTGAAAAGAACCTGGCACTAAAACATCTGAAGATTAAAAGTATTTGGAGATGTTTAAATCATCAGCCTTTACTGATATGCACTTCAAGAGAAATCACCTCACATTTAGATCAGATACCTACCAGCCAATCTGAAAGAAAGCTATTAAACTTGTTCCCACTCTCCTTTGTAATTTTGCCAGATTCTCACATGGTATGGTGCATCATGTTGGCATACAGCGTGATGCTGCATAAACAACAGGACTGCATTGTACATCGTCTGAAATATGTGAAAATTCATTTGGATCTGCCACCAGCTATCAATTTTGACAAGGAATGTATCTGCTCCTGCTTAATTAGAGAGGATGAAAGCAGGGCAAATGGGTCAGCTTCCCTGTGCTAGCGAACTGGTGGAAGCTCTACTCTGTGGCTGCCGGCTACTGCTGTCAGGACAGGTCAAAACCAGAAGTTTCTCCAGGAAATTTGTTAGGATGTTCCATTTCATGCATACACCAGTAGTCACGGGCTGCAGATGCTGAGTGACTTTTAAAGAATTACTGTGGTTTTATTCTTCAAGTCAGCCAGAGGAATATACTTGTCTTTCCCCTTCTCCAGGCTCTCTGATGGGGTTTGTCCGACTTTGGTGCACTACCTCCTGATTCACAGCGATGCAAACCCAAACCTCTGGGGAAAGATCATTGGCTGAAAAAGCACTTCAGTGTTTGACTTTGTATATTTGTGTGGGTAAACAAATACCTCTTCACATGCACACACTATTATACACATCCAACCTGCAATATTTTTCATACAGAAATACTTTGTAGCTATAATTAAAAATATATAATTCTTGTCTCCTAGATTCGCTCCTTTTAACTTATTCTAAGCCTGCCCTTGGAGATTTTCACATTTTTCATAATTTTACAAAACCTAGATTTTACAAAATCTAAAACAGATTTAAAATACATATATATATTTCTTACTTCCTTAATTTCCTACTGTCTCTATTACAATTGCATTTTACAAAGTAATTACATTACTACCAGTGCACTCAGATAGTTTGTGGCAAATTTTTTTACTGGTCTAAAGGTGACTTTCATATTCATGTTGACTTTAGCCTGTACCCGTTCAGAGGATCATTCAGTGAAATAAAATTGCTTTGCAATTATTTCTACTTAGAGAAATATGACAGCTAGAATTTTTATGTTAATTAATCTTTGTTGTTTTATTTTTTTATTATTATTGTGTAGCTGCCTATCATAAATTTCGTTGCAATCTCGTTTTAATGCATTCTATAAATTATTGTGGTTTCTCTCAGTCCCATCATGCCTTGCAAATAGTGAACTTTGCATGGATTTCTGCTGTTTGCTCTAATACCAGCCCATGTGTAATTCAATGGGAATGGTTTGCATCTCTGACAATAAATGTGATTAGGGAGGATACTCATCAGGAATGAGCCCTTGGTCAGGCTGTGGTCTTGTTATGTGTGTGTGCAACAAAATGAAAATATATTTTTAAAAAAGAGAAAAAGTAACACCAACTCCAGTGCATACTGAGCTGAAGGGAACAAACAAGGCATTATGTTTCTTCTTGTTTTGCTGGCTCAGTGAAATTAGGAAGCCACTGTTTCCTCACCTGCATACCCAGTTAAGGGCCATCTGTTTCCTGTTTAAATGTAGTATCTTACACGAGTTTTCCAAAACCCCTCTTGCATTAATCAACACAATCCCAATAAACAGTGGCACCAAATCTTGCTTATCTTTCTTGTTTGAAGAAAGCATTTCAATAGCTGCAGCTTGAACATAGTCTAGTTTTACTTCAGATCTTTGTTTTCACTAATGTTTAGCTTGATTCTGGGTGTTTAAAAAAATCTCTAGTTCTAGGCCACAGCCTGAAGTCCTTTATGTTACTGTGGATTAAATGAATAATATGTTGATTTTGCCACTAATGCTTTTAATCTGGGTCTGGTGTCATGTGCTGTACTTTAACATTCTCTGGAATGTTAAAGATAATAAGGTCAAATGTATCCTTGATGTTATACTTGCCTTTGATGAAGGCAACAAATAATGGCTGCAGCCTGGTCTCCTTATTATCATGGTTTAGATTTACAGGAAATCATTGGTGGATGGATACTTCTGGTAGGGAGAATCAATGAGCCAAATTGGTTACTTGGATTGTGGTAAGATTTACACAGAGAAATAATACCTTTTATTATATCAAATAATTGCAGTATTACCAGGCCACCACAATGAATGCAGACACTACAAATAATAAGCGTCATCTTCAGTAGGTATTATCTGATAAGGAACATTATCACTGATATCAGGATACTTTTTCATTTAATTTTAAATAAGAAATCTAGATTAACGAGAACATGTAAAATGTAAGGAACAAAAGTAGCTTATAAAAACGACTGAGTGAACAATTTAATTTTGTATACACACATAGAGAAAGGCTTCGGTAGAACTTTGGTAAGGTCTTCAGAATCAGCTACTTAGAATCTAGAAAAAATGCTTGGGCAACCATGATTTGGCTCTTTTTTTGCACCTGCTCCTGTGCAGCCCCTAACAAATGGCTAGTTTCTCATTTTATACGTGGCCCCACTTCATTTGTGGTACCTGATGGACATCCCCCACCAAACAAGATACTGTTCAGTATTTTGCTGTCTCCTCGCTTGTTCTGCGAGATGATATTTATAGCTTGCTTTCCAACCCTCCCCTGAAGGCAGAGACAGCTATTTTTGGGCTTGTCTCTGGTGCTCATTGCTGGCAGAAGAGAATAGGGAGAGCCATGCAGCTCCTGCCATGGCTTTAACGTGGTGGTCTATCACCTGCAAGTGCATGCCGTGTTGTGCCTCCCATTATCCTGCCCTGCCACCAGTGCACGAGTCCTTGCCATTTTATTTCTCCATATGTAGAAATTCTCAGTAAGTGACATTAAAGTGGGTAGTAATGGTGCTGTTATTATCCTCTGGCTTAAGCTGAAACAAATTGTGATGAAAATGAAAAGCTTGTTTTTACCCGATTAGGTATACTCAGAATTTTTTTATTATTATTATTTTTTAGTCCTTGGGAGGACTCTGCTGCATCCCTGTGCACATACAAAGCCCCTCCATTTGCATTGGACATAAATGTTTACCATTTGCAGAAATCAAAAAACTCAGCCTAAACCCAGGTCCCAGAAAATGAATGAAATACAGTTATTGACCTCTTGTGGAAAGCCTGGCTTAAGCAGTATCTGGCAACCTCAAATGAGAAGCAGTGTTTTCAGTCCCTTTTAAAATGTGCTGAAAAGCCTGTGTCAATGCAAAGTGAAAGCTATTAAGTGAGCTGCACAAGCTGAGCAACTCGAGTGTTTTACAGCTCCATTGGAAGCACAAAAGTGCATGTTTCAGAACAGGGAAGTTATTTCAGCTTGTGTGTCAAATAAGTAAGGATAATAAACAGAGACTGGCACAAAGGGTTAAAGCTTATACAGCTGTTTCATACAGAGTGTATTGAACTGAGCTAATATTACTAGATGACTGAAACGACTTACAGTTCTACATGATAAGATAGTTTTATAAGTTTATAGAGGCAACAAAGAATGTAGAGCAGGCTATGTAAAGGTGAAAAAAATCAAAATATTTTTTGATATTTGAATATTTGTCAGAGGAATAATGTTGTAGATGGAGAAAGTTTTATTGGAGAAGAAGCATAGGTCTCAATTTACAAGGAGAACTTAAGGATCTCAATGCCTCTTTAGGCACCTAAATCCAACTTTTAGGTATCACAGGTATCTAATAACATGATATCACCTTGTATAGTCTTGTAGGTACCTAGGCTTCACTGACACCTTCAGGAAGCAAGAACTGCCCAAATCCTGAGAGGCTGACGCATGCAGGCTCACTCTTTGTGACTTAACAGTCAAAGCTCAGTGCTCCTCTTCTCGGATCTGGATCTAGTATGCTTAGATAATGCAGAATGAGAGAAGGAGAGAGTGACCATGCCCATGATTTTACCTAAAAAAAAAAATCAGTATCTTCTTTTTTTAAAAAAAAAATTTAGACAGTGAAAGGCCCAGCTTTAAACATCCCCTTCATGTTGAGGCTATCAAACCTATATGACATAATGAAATATTTATTTGGGCCATTGAATGGAAAAAGGCAAGAAAATTACTCCATAATGTGATTTTTTTAAAGCCACTTGAACGTGATGAGTATAGATAAGTCCCTTTCCTTAATAGGTCAGCTTTCTGCTTTCATGAATACAGTTCTTAATACCCACCTCTTCCTGTTCACTCTACAGGGAATCCCTGAGAACTAACTGAATCAGGACTGGGAAGTCCATTAGATGGCATGACACTTTAGCATGACAAAGTTCAACATAGCAGCAAATAAATCCCTCTGTTCACTTCCTTCTTGAGATGACTTCCTTCCTTCTTTCCTGTAACTGGGCATATGTTACACAGGAGAGGGGGCAGGGTGACTACCTGGTGCAAAGCCTTCCCTCCACCTGCTTATATATTTAATTTAAATTAACTTTTATGAACTGAATCTGAATGCCGTATTCCTGACTCCCTCTACTTGTCATGGTTGTAGTATTCTGCAAGGATACCGGTAAAGCTGCAATGCATCATATTTTCTGACACAGTAAATTTACAACCTCTTTGCTGCAATGAGTCTATCTTTGTGGGCCTCATATTAAGACCAAAACTGACACCACCTATACTGGAAATCAAAATGGAAAACAGAACAGAAAGAACACTGTATGCAAGTTTGTCAGTACCTATTGAACAAATACGAGGCTGAAGGTGACAGTTTCCTAGCTCACGTCATTACTGGTGATGAGATGTGGTATTACTACTACAAGCTGAGTAAAAATAGCTGTCCATGGAGTGGCGACATGTGAATTCCCCATTAAAGAAAATATTCAAGACACAGACCTAAGCAGGTAGAGTGATGTGTGCTGTCTTTTGGGAAAGGGGTGATCCTTCTGGATTTACTGGAATCTGGACAAACCATCAACTCTGACCACTACATCACAATGCTGACTGAGCTGAAGGCTCAAACTTCAGCTCAGTCAGACTGGAGAAGAAGATAACCTTTCTCTTGCACCACAACATTGCCAGGCCCCAACCAGTTTGAAGGCTGTGGAGAACATCACCAGTCTTGGCTGAAATATCCTACCACACCCACTGAATAGTCTAGGTTTGTCACCTTCTGACTTCCATTTGTTTGGGCTGATGTAAGGCACACTGCATGGACAACATTTTCCTAGCAATGACACCATCAGAGCAGCTGTGAAACAGTGGGTCATGTCCTCTGGTGCAGATTTTTATGAATGCAGCATGAAGGCTCTTAGTCACCACTGGCAACATTGCATAACTAATGGTGGTGACTATGACGGAAAACAATGTTTTGCAGCTGAGAATTTGCTCTGTCTAACAGTGTTTCTGTGTTCTTTGAATCTGTTGTATTTTCCATGGAAATAAATAGGAGGAATTACTTTTGGAGTGACCTTTTCAAGGTAAAAGCAACATTTTCAAGAAGAAACAGCTCAAACAGTGTCTGCCCCTGAATTATCTCCTGCGCTGTTTTTTTTGGACCTGGAGCAGGCCTCCTCATGCAAGCAAAATACCCTACCTCTTCTTTACAAATTCATTCTAAGGAATCAGGGGAAGGTTGCTTGCTTGCACCAGCAATCTGTTTGTTGATGCTTCCCCTTGCAGTCCTTGCATTTAATCTGCATCAACAAATTCAGGATAAATCAAAAGGAAAAGAGGTAAGTTCTAGTGCATGGACTTGCTGCTTTCATGTCCATGGTGTTTCTTCCAAAACTAGCCTATACAACAGCATGTGTAATACAGTAGTCTCCTGGTTTTCACTCTCATAATTTATAGTGGCCAAAGAACAGATAAATATATCCACCAGCCAAAAGTTAGTTGCTTTGTTCTTCTCTCTAGCATTTTTCTTTAATCTCTTCTTTCTCTTTTGACCTCCTCTTTCTCATTTCCACTTCTTTGTCCCTCTTTCCAGTATTATAATGCCTCTCCCTCTTACTAACCTTCTGTTCTAATTCCAGTCTCTGTGCAACTTGCTTAGTTCTGTCATATCCTCTTTTTTTCTTTGTAGCATCAACACTCTTCCTTTTGCTGATCCATTGTTTCCTCTGGTCATCCAAACTCTGTTTCTTTCTCTCTGCAGAGATTCCATTACTTTTCTCCTTTTGTCAGCCTTCCACCCTTTCTTCTGCTTTCCCTTCTTTCTCTTCGGACACATTGTCTTACTACTATCCCAGAATATTTCCTTTCTGACTTTAATGGAGAAAGTTTTACTCATTTTTTCTACCTTTTCCACAAGGCTCTGTTCAATCTCATCTCTCTCTTTTTGACTTCTCTGTACCTAGATAATGTCAGAAGCCACAAATATCCATTCAGAAACTGGCATAACTTCAGCTGACCATATACTGTGATCAAATAAACATGAGATAAAAGCATATGTGAAGAGGACCACTGCACTGTGGAGCACAGAGGCCGGCAGCACAGGACTTGGGACTCACAGAAATTAGCCAGTTTTGGAGGTGTCAGGAACTCTTCAGAACTGTCTGCAGTTTAAAGGGCAATCTGAGCAGCTTTGAAGAGAGGGACATTGGAAAGGCAGAGAAGATTATGCCTTTCCAATCATTGACATTTTGGGTCTGTCAAAGCAACTTGAAACACCATTCATATTTGTTGTCAGAAACTTTTCTCAGTTGTGTTATTCAGAGCATTGTTGGCTCTGTTAGGGTTATTTCTAACATAGGGACAAAGTTAATTCCTCCCAGATCACAGTTATTATCATAATCTCCTAGCACATGCCTATCATAACTGTGCTTTTTTTGTTCTTGGAGTCCTTCCAGCAGGTAATTTTGGGAGATCACTGAAGACAGCCAAATTTTCCATTCTGGTCGCACCAGACTTTTCTCTACTACATTAATGGGAGCTTTGGGATTTTGATTACTGTTACCTTCTTTTTAACTTTTAATCTATTATTTTAAAAATTGCGGTCTGGGTTTTTTTCATTCTTCCAATTCAGCTTTCAGAGCGCAAAATGAAAGTCTGGCACTCCAGGGTGTATGTTTGCTACAGGATAATGTTTGTGGCAGAGAACTATACAAGGCAAAGAAATGGCTTTTGTGGGTGATTAAATGCTGAAGTGAAGCTGAGGTGTTTGATAACCACAGAAGCTATTTATTGTGTGTATACTCCAGTGCCATGAACATTATTCCTATTATACAACAAGACAAAGGAAGATTCAGCAAACCATAACGGGAAAGGATGAAGGGGTTTTTTGGTTGTTGCTTTTTGCTTGATGGAAGTTTGAAAGTTCTTTTTCATTTTCTGCCTTTCCTAATGTTTCCTTTGGGGTGGAGATTAAGAGAAAAGACAAAGATTGGCCTAGTAGCAGTGACCAAATTCTGAATAAATACTGCGAGCTATCATATCTTATCATCAAACAGCAAGGCTCACTGTTTCACTGGGGCATACAAAAAGACCAAGCTAATAGTACTCATTAAAAGCATTTCTTTTGGTTGTGACAAACATGCTTAGGGAAAGAATCAAGTACAATCAGGTTTAAAGAAGCAGCAAGATATACTACAAAGATAATGGTAATATACATCTTCTACATGCTCCATTAATCCTCACAGGAGCAGTATGAGTTCAGGAAATACTGCAAAACCAAGCTCACAAGTATTACATAAATTCCAAGCTGCAATTCTGTTCTGGCAGCTTCCTGCTAGCTTCCTGCTATTCCTGTGGAGTATTTTGAGTTTGGGAGATAGTCCTCAGTGCTAGCCAGCGTGCTACATCCACATCTATGCCTGTTAGCAGAGGGATCTGAAAAACACAGTGAGATTTTGACTACAAAATATTTGGCTTATGCAAAAGCATACCTGTTTCTCTCTGTCATTACTTCACAAGTGGCATTTCCTCTTTAAATCACTAGAGTTGTTACAAAGAGCAGAAACAAAATGGTGTGGCCAAAATGGCCAGTAACCCAGTGGAAACCCGGAGCAGAGGAAATTGCTCACAACCAACCTCAGCACTGGTCTTTGTTTGTGAATGCTGCTCATTAAACAATTATGAGCAGAGAATACATTTGTGAAGTGTGAACTCTGTTTGCAAATGACTCGCTGCAGATAAACAAAGCCTGCTTTGTCAAATCAGGAAAAATAAATTAACCATATGTGGTCACAACAGCACTGTAACACAGCTATTTTTACAGCACTTTAGATGTGGGGAACCGAGTAACAGACAAAAATTTCTTTGGCAAATGTGAGAACGTACATCAACTCAAAGCAAAAAAAGCAACTGCTAATTGTGCTACAATTTTATGGTTGTGTTTGCACATCTCCTAACAGGAAATCCTACAGACTCCCTTGTAAATTTTATTACTTTAGGCAATTAATTTCAATGCTTAATAGCACTTGCTCTCTACTCATAGTCATTTCTTCAGGCTGGGTTAATTCTACAACTTTTTCGAAGTCATTAAGATATTTTCTGTGCATATCGCCACGTACTTACTGCTTTGAAAGGTGCTAGACTGTCATCACAGCTTCACTGGCAGCAATGAAGGGGCCTGCACCTGCAGCTGCCAACCAGCAGCCAAGCACAGACCTGCTGCCTCTCGAGGCCTCCCCACCTCTGCGGTGCTCAGGCAGGCTCCATGGCCCTCCATCTCCTCCTGCTCACAGCAACCAATATTTCTTCGCCACCAATATATGAGTGGTCGCAGTTGATTTTCCTGTTTTACTCATCATCATATGTGGCTTAACAGATCAGTGCCCTTTCCTTCCAGAGTCCAGCACCCTACTGAGCACATCTTCTCATTTGGATGATTGATTGCTCTAAGTACCCTTGAAATGCATACCAGTTTTGTTTGAAAAGAAGGTATTTTCACATTATTATTTGCATTCATGTTTTATATTATTTAATGCATCTAGACATTTTTATAAATTCATTTTAAAATGACAACTGCTGTTGAGTTGTTTATGAAAAACATAAGTGGACAAATGGAAGTTTATTTTAATGCTTAATACACAGCCATACAAAACAACTGCATGGACTTGGTGATTCTTGTGTTGTTTTTCAGGTACAAATTTCCATATGAATTATAGGATAATATTTCTGCTCTTGAGTGGAATGTGAATACTGCTTTCTTTGTGGCATTCAGTACTAATGTGCATATTTAAATGACAAATAAAGTCCTGCTTATTCTAAATTATCTTGAATGACTGTATGGTATGAAAAAGGATGGTTACATTCAAATGTATCATTTAGAAAAGGGTTTCCATTCTCCTACGATGTGACCTAATTTCAAAAAAATTGAGACTGGGAGTTGTGCTCTCCTTGTTTTACACAGCAGATGTTAATGCCATTATCTCCTTAATTTGAAAGCCGCACTGATTTCCACTCTGCTTCTTCCTTTGAGTTTCATTGCTGTATGAAAAATACTATCAAGTGTAGCAAAGGTCATTTGAAGTTACACCCAAGATGCCAGCCTGACCTTAAAAATAATAATTTCTTATTAAAGAAAAAAACAAACTGAACCAAAACAACAACACGTAAGAATGTGTATGGCTGTAATACGACTGCTGGGTAAGCCTTTGTAGAACTTAAGAATAACAAAAGTGAGAATATTATCTGAAAAAAGACACAGAAACACCACTGATGCCCTCTTAGCAGTGTTCTACATTTTCTCTTGGCATACACAATTTCTTTAAGTCAAATTGAGTTGAAATAAAATATCGGTGGCCCATATTTTGCTTACTCATTTACAGTAGTGATTTCAAGATCAAGCAAGCTCAGTTTACAAGTTAGATGTGAAATAAATTTCTTTCAACCAAAAGTTTCATAAATTTAACTGTATTCTTCTTGGCTGAATTATCAGCCCAAGATTTTGGAAAAAAGCCTAGTTAGCAATATGGCTCAGAGCTGCCATACAGAATGGCTTGTCTCACTGCTGCATCATCCTCAGTTAGAAGGCACGTTAAAATAATTTTATCACTACTCATTTGTCTTGATAGAGTTATGAGAAGATAAAGCTCTAAGCAGTTCTCTCCTCTGTCACTGCTCTGATTACTACGTGTTTTAAAAAGATATATGTGGACTGTGATCCATCAGTTTTGGCTTCTCTGAACTTCAGAAATCTGCATTAGTGTTGCTTTAATTCCCATTATTTTTAATTCCATAAAAATCCAAAAATTCTACTTTCTGAATCCTTCTTCTGCAAATGCATTGTATCACAGAATGTACTAATACTTTTTTTATATTCTATATTTGATTTTGACTATCTACAAATTTATCTGCCCATTGCATGAGTCTTGAAGTCACACTTCTTCAGGCTGTGGACTTGCCAAGTATCAGAGCCATCTAGTATTCAACTTGATCAGCATTAAGATAAGAGAGCTGTAAGAAAAATATGGGTTGTTAACTGAATTGGTATTGATAATTCAGTAGGTGGCATTCTTTCCTCTAACTGCTACAGATTTACTGGATCAGAATGCTAATAGAGAGCTTTGCTTTCAGCTAAGAAATTCTTAGGTATATGATTAAATATAAATGCCCTACACTGGTGCTGGTATAAACATTTCTAATCTAGTACATGAAAATACCATAATTGTACAAAACAGAAAAAAAAAGTGGCTGATCATTAAGCACATAAGAATAGCTATTATAATTTGGAGAACTTGATGTAAACTCCTTCAGCAACATGATCTCGCAGACGTTAGTTATTGGATGAACATCCATCTGGGTGCTGAAGTTATACTCTATACATTAATATTTTGAGAGATAATTAAAAGGGGCTATGCAATGAAGCTAATGTTTACAAAAATTACAAAAGAAGTAAAGCACATAAATTCAAAACTATCTGGTATTATTTTTGGAGTGTAAATAGAATTTACAGTGATGCAAGAGGTGAAAGTGAGAATTCCTCTGTTAATTGTAATTACTTCTAATTCACACAAATAACATTAATTTTCCTATAGAAAGATGTGTTAGGATTTCATGGAATTGTTTACACTGTAAAATGAAAGTTAAATGCCAGCCAAATTTAAATAGAGGTTTAGCTGACATTACAGTAGGAGGAGATCTGTTGGTGCTTTAACATACGGCAAAGAAGTCAACTCTTTCTCTGAGCTCTGCACAAAAATACAGCTCTTTATTTCTCTTTTCTTTTGGTCATTATTTTACTCAGTGCCTACTGCAGCATTTTGCTCTCTGCTTTATTTTGCCTAATTATTTTCATTGGAATAAGAAATCAAATCCTGCAATACTTTACATCTGAAAACTGACTGGTACTCTTTAACATCTTTATCAGTGACATAGATGACGGGATTGAGTGCACACCTCAGCAAGTTTGCTGATGACACCAAGCTGAGCGGTTGATATAGAAGAAGGAAGGGATGCCATCCAGAGGGAACTTGATACACTCAAAAACTGGGCCCTTGTGAAACTAATGAGGTTCAACAAAGCAAACTGCAAAGTTTTGCACTTGGGTTGGGTTAATCCCAGATATGTATACGAACAGGGAGAAAAACTCCTTGAGAGTAGCCCTGCTGAGAAGGATTTAGGGGTTCTACTTGATAAAAACTGTGTCTGTGGGAGATCTCATTGCAACCTTCCAATATTTAAAGGGAATTTATAAACAGGAGGGAAATCAACTTTTTACAAGGGTAGACAGTAATAGGATAAGGGGAAATGGTTTTGAACTAAAGGAGGGGAGATTTAGGTTAGATGTCAAGGGGAAATTTTTCACTGAGAGTGTGGTGAGGCACTAGCACAGGCTGCCCACAGAGTTTGTGGATGCTCCATCCCTGGAGGTGTTCAAGGCCAGGTTGGATAGGGCCCTGAGCAATCTGATCTAGTACTTGATGCAGTGGCTGGCAACAGTGCCTGTGGCAGGGAGGTTGGAACTTGATGATCCTCAAGGTCCCTTCCAGCCCAAGCCATTCTACAATTCTATGACTTTATGATATGAACTTTTCCGGTAATATTGTTTTGGGGGACTTGTAAGTTACTTAATGTGGAAAATACTTTCCAAGAATATAGCTATCATTAAAAAATCCAACTATTGTAAAAGAAATTAATAGTTACCTGAGTCATATAGAGTTGAGGCTTCTCTTAAGAGAATCTCAAGCTTTTGAAAAGACTGTAATCCATACTTGAAAGGACCGTACAGTAAGGGTGTTTAAAAAATGAGTTTGAAAGAAATTTCTCTAGGAACAGTACAGCATAGAGTATCTTTACAGAATGGAAAATAGCACAGCTCATCTCAGCTGTGCAGTCATAGTCCCAAATCCAGACATTTTGGCAATCATACAGTATGCAAACAAACATAAACTTGGTAAACACATGATTAGGCAGGATTCTTCTGCAGGATCCCATGTTTGGGATGGTCACGAGATCCTCAAACAAAGAATTAAGGCTGTTGTATGTACAGCCTCCTCAGTGACAGATTATGAAATTGTTACAGATAAATCTTCAAAAAAAAGATTAATGTAGTGATAAAATGCTATCCACAGAATTAGAAATATGCATCAAAACCATTCCTAGCAAGCATTCTGATATATCACTTGCAAATTACTCCATAATAAATGTCCACCATTTTTTTTTATTGATGAAATGAAAAAATAAGTTAGAAAAAATCCTACTGGTATTTTCTCTGTATTAACACACTACCTTTGTCAAATTAAAGACTAGAAATAGAATTTGTACAGAAATGATCTTCAACCAGGAAACGAGAAATTTAAGGATTAAATCTAGCGTTTTGAAGAAAGCTTAGAAAATAACATTCATTTTAAACTAAATGTTTCATTTTTAAAAATTTCTTTTTGTTTTAAAGTAGACTTGAATTTCAAATTTGAATTTTAGTATTAATAAAGTATCAATAAAAATGAATATGGTTGAAAAAATCAGAACAAAATGCTTAAAGTGTAGATTAAAGAAACAATTTAGTTCACATGAAATTAACTTAAAAACTAGTTGAAGTAAGAAAAAAAATTCACTTTAATCTGAAATGAAATTTTAATTATCTTTCAGTTATGGTCAAAGCTGAAAAAATCATTGACTTACATGTTTCTGTAGAAATGGGACAAAAAATAAAGTTGAAGACTTTTCTTAGCAGAATATGTAATCTTATTCTGAGGGAGAAATTAAATAACACATAGCTATATTTCTTCATTGTTTAGAAAAAAACAGTTAAACTGACTGCTTATGCTACGTATGACATTTTACAGGAAGTGTTTTTTTCTCCCATGACTGAGCAAAACAACAGATGTTCAGGCGGGACACACTCGAGGATTCATCTGAGCCAAATAATGAAATCTCCAGTCTTTTCTGATGAGATATCACTCGCTAGTGATGCAATTATTTTAAAACAATTATAGCAAGAAAAAAAACGTCATGACACTTGATAGCATATACTGGTGTGTGGAATTGTGGAACAATATCTTCTCTGAGTCTAGTCTTAACATCCTACTTGCTCGGCTAGGGAGATTAGTGTGCCAAGCACTTACTGCAATTACATGAAGAATTGCTACATCCTTGGCAAGTGCCAGGTAGAGCTCTGTAAAAACTGATGTTACTTTGAAGACAAAATGCATCTGGTGTCATTTAATTCGTATTTGGATATCTTGAGGAAGGCTACTAGTGGAATGGGTCTGAAAGGAGCATTCTGCCTCACTTTGGTTTGCTGTGATCATAGATGATCTGATCACATTATTCCTTTTATTTCAGCCTTTTATAGATTCATTGGATTGAGCAGCTACTGTATAAAAATCTCATCTCATATATTTTCAGGATCAGCCTCTGTTAGGTAAGTGCCCTTAGTATACTCTCACTCTCTCTCTCAAAAACAAGCAAACAAATAAAGAAGAAAACAAAACAAAACACACACAAAAAACCCTCCCAAACAACAATGAAAAACCAACCACCTTCCCTCCCAAAAGCAAACAAAAACAATCCAGAACCTGTTACTGTGGTTGAAGTTTTGGACAGAAGCAAATGAAGTTTTTACAAAGTTCAGTGTTCTTGAAGGCAGGAATGGTACAACACGCTTAAAAATAAAACAGGATGAGTTCATGTGCATGTATCTACCATGTTACATGGAAAACAAAGTTCATTGCTCTTGTTTACCCAAGCCTCAGCTGATGAAATATTATAGGCCGGCTCTGTTTGGCAGGTGAAGTTAATAATGGAGGTTTCTTTGTTTTGTTGTGCAGACTTTATTGTTCAGATTTGTTTTTAATGCTCTTCTATACATTTTTTAAAAAACAATTTTTTAATCCTTGAGCTCCTGTGAGGAAAGCAGTTCCTGAGGTCTGTCAGACATCGCTCTGCTCTAGAAGCCTTTTTTCTTGACTTTCCCTCATGACCATCCATGCTTCAGGTGGTGCATATCTCTGTATTTCTCCACTTGTTGCCAGCTGCAGCTCCTCCAAGGCCCTGCTGCCCCCATGCTCACAGCCCCCAGGCTGCTCACAGCCCCTCAGCTGCACACAGCCCCCTGGCTGCATACAGCCCCCCAGCTGCACACAGCCCCCCAGCTGCACACGGCCCTGGTACATAACTCAGTGCTTCTTGCCATGCCTCTGACCCGTGTCGTTGACAGTTGTCTATTTGTTGTTCGTAAGAAGGGCTCAGGAGACCAACTGACCCAGCTTAATTAGTTTATTGATTACTACTATAAAGTCCATAACCAATTAGTGAGAGTAAAGATATTAATGTCCAGTTCTGCAATAGTCTGTTGCAGGCATGCAGAACAAAGGAAACGCCATGTACAGCTCATCATGCACCACTTGGTCACTATCACTTTTCACGAGAAAAACCTCCCCTGTGTACAGTTCTCTCCCTGTTTTCCCTATCATGAGTAGGAGGATACATCTTTCCAATTTTATTCCCTCTTGCTACTATTACACAAGTAATAAGTGACCCAGATGCTGGCAGAGGGGCTTCACTACTTTAACTGTTAATTAAATGTCTGCTGTGGCATGGAGTGTAGCATGAATGCAAACCATTTGGTGAATACACAGCATAAGTAAGTAGCAAGGCTTTGGGTAAGAGGGCACTAGATCCTATTTGGTATCTTTCTCAATGAGTTTTAGTTATATCCATCACAAAAATGTGTTTGATATACTGTGAAATTCATAGTTAAGTGCAATAGTGGGAATTCTATTTTAGAATTCGAAGGGGAAGTTGAGGGAGGAATTGCAGAATACAGCTAGGACACAGTGATTTGTATCTGTGCCCTGGTAGCACACTCCGTGCCTTAATGTATTATTAATATGTTTTGAAGTGTTATGTTTGGATTATAAGGCACATATTCAGGGGGACAGTTATTCTGATTGCAATGTCTGGAGGTATCAATGTGTTGTTTAGTAGAAGGGCTCTATGAAGTGGGAGGAACAACATGGCTGCTTCTAACAAAACCCAACAGACAGAAGAGAACATTACCTGCACTGAAACATTTGGGACCAACCATGACTTATTATGGTCAGCACCTTTAAAATACATTAAATACAGTCCTTAGTTTACAACAGTAAAGATTTCCTTCTCTTTTTTGAAGAGCTCTTTTATTTCCTCTCTTCACTATAGTGCTGTCAAGATTTTTTTAAGTATTAACTTTTGTAATGGTTACACTGTGACATGTATTTGAAGGAGATACAGCGGTTTCTTTTAATTCCATTTTTTTTTAATTTCATTAGGATTTTATTATGAATGTTTTGATAGCACTATCGTATTTTACAACATACCTTGTTCTCAGGAGAACAGCGAATGTACCGTGGCATGATATTAGCAAGGACTTTGTTCTCGTCACAGAACAGGAAGATGGGATACGGTATTTGAAATGCTTACAGCAACCTTCTTTGAGCTGAAAACGGGCATTGAAATCAGTTTTTTTTTCTTTTTTTTTTAATGTTAATTACCAAGTTTTATCCTATAAATCTGCTTCAAACAGGAAAGGCAGCACGATGGTTCATTGCTGCAGTATTTCTTGCATGACTTTGTTGATGCCTTGCTCCCATGTCATGATCTGGAGCCCTGAGCTGAGACTCTCATTCTTGGTGATGCTTGAGAACAGTTTGTTTCTGAGGGTGCGTTGTAATACCGTGCTAATGGGAGCATAAGTGGCCTATGTTATTTCTAGCCTGAATGCATGGAAAGGCTTATACATTTTTCTGTCCTAAAAGGGGTGTCCATCTTGTGCAAAATGCCAGAGGATGTGGCAAACTTTGGTAAAGGAATAAATAGCCAAAACATTTGTGGGAATCAGATATTTGACCCTTTGCAAACAGAAGAACCAAAACCGTTCTTCAGTCTGAGCAATTGCTTGTTGGAGTGGGAATCTGTTACAATAGTGAGAGAACTGCTTTTTTTTTTATTTTTTTTCTGAGGTCTTCCTAGAAATTTGCAGGTGATGAGAGAAACCTTCATTCTAATAAAAGAATAGGGCAGCTTACTGATTGGAGAAAATTACATGAAGTTTTTTAATCAAAGTCTCTGTGGTCTGCTGTCTGATTTTCTAGGCCAGATGTCAAATGTTTTTCACTGATGTCGATGCTGAAGTAATCACTAAGCCAATTCCAGGAATGAGTAAGTGAGACTGTAATAACATTTCATTTCAGTATTACATAAGCTTTTTTTTCCCAGCTACGAACAAAGTAACAGGACCCTTCTGATTCAATATAATTGCACAAACTATTACTTTGAAATTTGTGAGGCAGTTTTATGTGTGGTCAATTGCTCTATACATATATATGGGAGGTTTCAGTATAAAATGCAAAAACACATTTACAAAGTTTTATATTTTTAAACATTTACATTTAATTTAAAACATAATTACATTTTTAGTATTTAATCTATTTTATGAAGTTTATCTTTTCTACTACAGTATTAACCAGTAATTTGAAAAGGGAAGAATTGTCTAGAAAAGGAGACTTTGGTTTGCAGTTTAAAAATGGGGAGAGGAAGCGCTTGCTGGCTCAATGGGTGAAGGGCTGCAGTGAGGGAATCAGAGCTGATTATTGTGGAGTGGGAGTGTGGCATCAGATCAACAATTGCACAGTTTTTATGTAGAATATAATCAAACTTACTTGTAGTCATGGAGAGAATTAGTCAAGTAGAACTAACGCAAACTGAAAGAAGTGTGTTTTCTATTGCTGTCTCGAGAGGAAAGTGGTGATCAAATGGAGTGAATAGGTCTTTGTTTCACAGGTAAATAAAGAACCAAGCAGATCTAATATGAATCTATAGTCAGCACACAGAGTAATCTTGCTTTGTGGGTAAATTACATGTGAATACCAATACAAATATATTCAAGTGGCAGACTCACACCCTTCATAATCAGCAACTGCCAGGATATTAACATTGCCTCTTTCACCATAGTTCAGGTTTTTACTTAATAGATATTTTGATTTAATATCTTCTGCTTTACCCACTACATGTTTGGTGATCAGCTCTCCAGCCTGTTGTTCCCTTGGCCCTGGCCTGGTTTTTAGGAAGAATTATGTATTTCTTCATCAGCTATGCTATGGCGCTCAGTCCTGCAGTTTCGTAACCAGGGATGACACTGGTGTTTTCACACTGCTCTTCTGTGAAGTATTAGGCGTTCTCATCTTATAGACAGAGAACTGAGGTAGGTACACGAATATGCGTTATTATTTTCAGGTAATCATGGGGATTGTTTTCCAACATTTCTCACCTCAGAGCTCACTGATCACTCAAAGACCAGCTTGCTCTGATGTTGCCTCCAGTAACCAGGCAAAATATGAACAAGTTGGAGAACAACTTCTGTAGCATCAGCCTTCTTAAAGTTCAAAAGCTTTCAGCTTACTCAATCCCCAGGGACAATTCTTTGTCCTACTACAACCCTCACTCAGTTCATCAGGAATTTCAGAAGACTGTGACTGCAGAATTAAGTATACTGTATATAAAAGTAAATTAGAAAAGTTGACATTCAATTATAAACCAAGCTCAAACAGGATCTTTTGTTATGAACTGTAAAATTTTATATTTTTTTTCCCACAAACTGGACAGCTCTGTGATTAACCTGAGAACTTCTAAGATTCAGTGACACCCTCCTAGTTTCTCAAGGAACACTTGCATGTGCTTGCCTACCTACATGGCAAGGATCAAAAAATCTGCAGTGGCTGATACAGTCCACTGCCATTTTGGTAATGTAATGCTGAATTAAATGTAAAACTTGTAAAGACCTTGTTTCAATTACTACATAAAACAACAGTTTCGCAGAACTGCTTCACGCCTGTAATTCATGCACCCAGTGCAGTCTTTGCATTCACCCATGTTGGTGTGCAAATGTCATATCTGCCTATTTACAGCTTGGGCCCTAAATAAAAAGTACAGTAACTGACATTACTCTTTCAGACTGAAAAAAATAGGAGAATGAACATCACATATACTACAACTGTTGAGGTTCCCGAGGAATCAAAGTCCAGGAGAAATCCCATTTGGTTATGAGTATAAATATCTTCAAGGGTCTGGATCAGAGTCCGCTTATGTGAACTTCCTGATGAAGAATCTGATTCCATTAAGGTTAATATAAAATTACATATCAAATTGTTTAGCACTGACAAGGACAAGCACTCGAAACCAAAAACTCTTGAAAGTCATATCTACTATTTATTTTCCAATTGTGCAAAAAAAAAATCCTCTCAATAAATAATCAATGCTTTTCAGGGAAAAAAATTGCCTCTTAATCTGCATGTTGAAAATAGCTTAATTTTCCTTAAATCTGTTTGTGTTTGAAATTGCTCAGTCAAATATTCTGTGAATTTTTGTTTCTCCACCGTTTGTTACTCTGGTTGTATTGCTTAGCTACTATAGGTCACGGGAGGCTCATATAATTGTTTCTTACTCTCTGGTTGGATGTGCAAGGTTGTAGATACAGAGCTTCAGATGTGAAAGCTCCTGGAAAATAAATACCTGCAATTGTTGAGCGTGCAACCTTAAAATATGGTTTATGAGATGTTCATGGCAATAAAAAGACACTTCAAAAAAGTATACGGGAAGAAAAACACAGGCATGAAAACATCCCCAAATCATTTTTTATTTTGTGTAAGTATTTATGGGAGTGGTATTTGCTGTTGTGGCCTAGAACTTACACAAACAATATTTTGTCTTCCTCTACAGGGAACCAGAGAAATAACATCAGTAAATCCTTCAATAGATGCATTTTTGTAAAAATATTGCTATTTCAATACTTTGAAAATAGGAATTGGTCAAAGCCTGATTATTATGACACAATCAACAAAGCATACTCAGGTGAAAGCAGGCTGAAAATGTAAAACAGCACCAATAAATAGACATTCTTTTATTTAACATCCCCAAAATATGCTTTTCAAAGTCATGCCTGCACTTTTGGAAGCAAAATCTTTTTTGACCAATTCTTTATAAGACAGACTGTAAATATATTTCCTGAACATAGCCTTAATAAGGCTTCCCTCAGCCAGAAGAATAAAGCCTCTGTTGGGAGAACACTGAAAGGAGGAGGATAACAGGATGGACTTCTCACTCTCTGCGTGCTGGCTCAGACCACTGAGATTCTTGTCCCATTTACTCTACTTTCTCCATCCTCCTTTCCATAGCAGCAACAAAGAAAGCAGGACTGTGGCTTTTCAAATTGCGTTGGCTATGGCAACTTTCTCAAGTGAGGCTGCATTCAGAGCTTTCTGTGAGCAGTGTAAGAGCAGGAGGTCAGCAACTCCTTGCTGCTGGAAGGAGGAGAAGGCAAAAAAGATTATGGAAACTAAGACAGAAAAGGAGAAGGAGTTTTCCTTGGGAAAGCACAGTTGACTGCTACATGCGGGATTTGGGTTATCTGACAAAGACCAAATCCAGTCTGTAGCTAGCACAGCTGGAGTGCCTCAATGATAGAAAATAAGGTCTAGGTCTAAGCAATTAAGGATTTTTTTCCCCTAATTTTTGCTCTCTCCATGGTAAATTAATTTGTCAAAAACATGTTCACATAACCTTACTTATGGGACAAGATTTCTTGATGAACACCTTTCTCACCACAGCTAAGCAAAAGGTGACTGTGGCTACCTTCTCAGCTGCATAAGGCCAGCAGTTGAGCTTTAAGACAGAGTAAAAAATCAAATTCCTCTTGGATCCCAGGAAAACTCACAGTCCATTGCCATCTTTTAGAGGGATGAATAGTTGTCTGGCTTCTCTGAGGGTATTTGGGTGTAAAATAAAATGTTTCTAAATATCAGGATGTCTGCGGTGGGGAAAACAGTGCTCATCCCAACTCTTGCCAGAATGTGGATGGGAGAAGGGAAACTTTAAATAAAAGTTCTGCTTTTGTGAAAGAGAAAAAGAAGGTTGATCTCAGTGAGATATAAAAACAAAGGGGCAGTGATAAAAAACGATGACCATCCTCAGGTTGTTTGAACAAAAGAAGAAAATGACTTTTTGTAACATACTGAAACTCAGCTTAGGGAAGGAGGTCAAAATGGAAAATAAACACTCACTAATGTATATTTTATATAGTAGAAGCCTGTCAGTGTGATTTGAAAACACAGTAACAATTGAAAAGAGGGCTGAAGGAGAAATGACATCCTATTCCAACAGAAACACATATCAATTTGAAAGGAAAAAGCCACCAAGTCCTTGCTAATGAAATAAGGTGGAACAAAGGAGATTTTAGCTTTTGGAAAGAGCTCCAGGGACTCATCTATGAACAGTATCTATTTGTTCTTTGGATTAAGAAATGATGTCTATCTGCTGGACTGACACACACGGACCTGGAGCTTTTCTGTTTCCTTTTGCTTGGACCAATGGTTTCCTACATCTTCCCTGTGGGTATGTTTTCTGCAGTGACTCCTCTCCAGCTCCTGAAACATACCAGTGCCAGCAGTGGGGTCATGACTTACTGCGAGTCGCATTCTGGACAACGTGCTCTTGCTGCGATTGCCAGAAAGCCATTCTACATTTAACCATGCCTATACCATGTGCACAGCTGTCAGATGTTTACTGCTGCTTTTGTGAGCTCTTTGTGCATCATCATGTTACAGAGGGCTCATCTCACAGAGCATGTATCTCATCAAAAAGGAACCTTTACTCGTACTGGCTGCAAATTCATTTTACACAGGCTATTTTAGCCCATCACAGCGGCATTGTGTACTTTGCATTTAGTAAGAGACATGTTATTCTGATTTCTTTGAAGGTGTTGTGGAGGGTGGACTCGCAGTGCAATCCTGATCATGGTTCCACCTTTTCTCAGTCTGAGTAATCAAAGCAATTCCACTAATCCCTTCACAGAGATGAGAGCAGTTTAGCTGTGTTCAGCACAATGGGTTGCTGTTTTTCAACTAGAGCCTTATTCATAAAATGGTCTCAGGCAAGAGGACACTTTGGGAACACAGTCTTGAACATTTGGGACAGCAGAGAATTTGATATCTCTGCACTGTCCAGTGACATGGTTTCATTAACAACTGAGTCTTTGGAGGTAACCAAGAACCATTTAGATTCTGCAGGTATCTGACACACTTGAATTTGGTGCCCCATGCTTTAAAGCAAACTCTGAATTAGAATTTGGATTTTCTTTTGTGTTTTCCCATGACTGTTTGAAAAGATGGCTGAAAGCCACAGACAAGATTTTGCTTTTAAGAATGTTACAGGGCAGAAATTTTGCTCCCATTGTATCTTCTTGACTCTTGGGATAAATAATAGCTAGATTGCCAACATCAATGGAATATTTCATATTAAATGCTCAAGTGATAGCTCTGAAACTGTCTACCAGAATGTTAAAAATTAAATAGTTACTCCTTCAAACCACCAAAACAGTATGCAATCAGTATACCGTGGATACAAATGATCTCTTTGTGGTTCTCAGACTGTTCAAACATTAGTTTGAAAACTGGCTTGGCCTGTATTTGAGAGTTGAGTGGTGCGGCGGAATTCATTTTCTCCCATTACATTCTCTGAATCATCATCCAGGGCATGTTCCAGTACTGATAACAGCAAGCACCGAATGGTGGTCTTCACAAGAAGAGAGCAGGATAAACAGCCTCACAGCCACTTGCTCCTAACTTTCAGCTAAGTAGGTAGAATAGAGAAGATGGCTTCACTCCAAAATTATCACAACAGAGGCAACGTAGATGAGGAGATAAGTGCCGTCTCCGTGAGCCCCGAACAATGCACACTATTTTACTCTGAAGCACTGGGATTCAGAGGTAAGCCACCTGTGTGCTCATGACGTCACCTAACTAAAGGCCGGGGCTGATTGCTTGATGGGTGCTCTTTTATTATCAGATATCAGGTGTCACCTGCAATTCCATGTCTCAGGCAGTGTGAGAGAATCCATCTGTCATCTACCAGTGAATCTCGGAGAAATTTCTTTTCATTTGAAACTGAGACTATTAGAATGCTGAAACAGATATAAGACAGCCCAGAAGTTAAAAAATGATTCAAAAAAAAAATCTTTAAGGAATAAAAAAGGGTTTTATTAGAAATGAATTGATTTTAAAATTTTAGTATGTTTACCTTCATACCACAGTGCCTGTATTTCGTGAAATACATTGCAACTAAACAGAAGTTATGTCTGCATGTATTCTCATAAGTTTTTCCATGAGTCTAAATCATTTGTAACAGTTTTAACATTAATAATTGCATGTGCCAATGTAAAACTGGCATGTAAAGATAAAAACAAAAAGCTCATTTAACAGAGTACATTTTCAAATTTCAGCATTTTTTCCTATGTTGAAAGACTGGAATCCCAGTAGAGCTTTGTGAATACCACTGGTTCCTAGCTCCAGTACCAAGCCTGTCCTAGGACCCTTTGCACCTCTTACCAGCCCTTGGTAGCATGCCCAAGGAATCAGAAGGAAAGTGTGCCGTATCTGTGTAATGTCATGCCATGCAAGTCAGGGAGAAGTTATGGTCAGCCTTTCTCCTGCTTCAGAATATATCTATGGCTTAGAGGAGTTTACCCCAGACCAATTAGAAGTCCTTTATGCCTCATTTTCTTCTACCATACAGTGGCAGAGAGGTAACGATACTTAATATTCGATGAATGCTTTCAGCATGATACTTACTGATTGGATGATACTTGATGCAAATAATAATAACTGTAGCAGTTGTATTGTTGGGTTGTTTACATTTACTGCAGTATAGTGCACCAGCAGATTTCCTGGTACAATTACAAATTATAAGTCATGACAATCAAAAGTTGTTTGGAAAGTTTATGTTACCCAAGGTGCTGGTTTGCTTACACTAATAGAAGACAGGAAAATAATGCTGACTTTCTGTCTGGAATATGGCTATTGAGCTTTGCAGTTGTTTTTTTTTTCCCCCCAAAGGACACTACCGCTCTGAAAGTAATGCCTCCTATTTTATGATGTTGGCCTACAACATCAAAAGTGGATGTTGGTGGTACGGCAGTAGAGGATGAACCTTCCTGACAATATTCCGTTACATGTTGCCATGTGTCAGATGGCAGCAGAGGCACAATCTGCCAGAATGGCATCTGACACAGAAGTATGTATAGAGTAAAGGTGTGTCACTGAATTCCCCCATGCAGAAAAAATGGCCCCTATTGACATTCATCAATGCTTGCTGAATGTTTCTGAAGACCAAATAGTGGATGTGAGTACAAGGAGGTGCAGTGGTTTCAGCAGTAGTGACAGTGACATGATGGACAAGCCATGTTCCAGATGGCCATGCAGATTTTTACAACTGCAGCATGCAGGCACTTGTTCATTGCTGTCAAAAATGCATAGCTAATGGTGGTGACCATGCTGAAAAATAGTGTTTTGTAACTGAAAGCACAAATGTTATTGTGCTCTTTATATCTGTTGTAGTTTCCATGGAAATAAATAGGAAGCATTACTTTTGGAGTGAGCTACGTGTATACATGTACAGGGTAACAGAAGATAGGATTAGCGATAAAATTAAAATAAAATAGGGTTCAAACTTCTGACCCACATTTATGGCATATTTTATTTGAGTCTAAAGAGACAAGGAAGGAAAGCTGACAACGGCTGACTAGGGTATTATCCAGCTTCTTCAACCAGAAGAAAAATCAGTCCACAAGAGATAATATTACATACAAAAAACAATAAAGGAATAAGGAGTAACATTTTCCCACTATTCATTTTCCACTCTTTTTCATATCATGTTTTCCCACCTCTAAATTTGAATATCATTGTATACGTTACGTACATTGTGTATATTGTGTACATTTTTCTAACTGACAAACACCTCCAGGCTGGGATCTCACTGTCTATGATTTGTAATCAGTCAGTGTGCCAGCCCAATTCATATACAGCAAGTGTGCACTGCATCACGTGATATAGCATTTATCCCAGTTCTTTCAGGGGAAGTGTTACTTACAATCTGAACTTTTTATTCAACCAAACAAGTCAGGAGTATCTCCTAATGCCTTAGGCAGGTAGCTTATTTGTTTAATAACTCAAATCCTTCATCAGGAAAAAGGTCAGGTTACTTAGCTTTGCTTCATAAAATCTCTGTCCACGCAGTCAAAAAGATATCTGATGAGTTAGTGCAAATCAATAAAATTAGTAGTAGCAAAGCAGTATCCAATAGTTACAAATGGATTCAAGTGTGAAATTTATTAGTATTATCATGTTATCAGTGTTTGGTTATTGTGTAGAGCCCATTGCTTGCATCAGAGGAAAAGTTGTTAGGCACAATGCTCATTTAAATGTAAGGCTTTGAAGAGTCTAATAGTTGGCAGACTAGTTGCTGTCATTCATACTGAGCAATGTGATGGAAAACATGGACATATATTATAATTAACATATTTTTAAGACACCTCTGTATTGTTAAGATGCCATTAAGATAATGTATTGGTATTAGATAAAATGTAGAAATTCTAACATGAGATGTGCAGAGAGAAGCAATGCCTCACTAAACTGTGGGAGTTCTTTAATGGAGTCAGTGAGCAAGTACATAAAAGCATGCAAGTTCATTTACCATATGGGGAACAACACAAAGTTTAAAAAAAAAAACAAAAACCTTTCAACAAAGCATTTTAAAAATCTAGGCTCTCACATGTTCCAAGATATGAAAAAAAGTAGCAAAGTTACAACAGAAAGGTGTTCCACAAAAACCTGTACAGAGACCCTTATTATTTAATATATTTATCAATGAAGCGGAAAAGGGTTTGGTATTGAATGGATGGTATAAAATGATTCAGTTCCGTTGAAATGAAAACTGAGAAGACTTGTAGCAAACATCATAAGGCTACTGGGAAATAAAATGGCAGATGAAATTCATCCTGACAAACACAAGGTTATGTAAATGAGAAAAACTATCTCTGGCTGTATGTAGGAAGTGATAGGCTATAAATTAGCCATTAGCATTCAGGAAAGAGATCTTGGAGTTATAACAAGTATATGAAAACATCAATCAAAAAGGGAAATAAATGCTAAAAATTATTAGGAAAGGAATTAAGAGCAAATCAGAAAATATCATACAACTGCAAGAACATATAGAACCCTCATATCTTGAAATGTGTGTGCAGTTCTAGTAGGCCAAACTGAGAAATGATATAGTAGAAAATGTAGAGAGAGGGAGAAAAATATGAACCAGCTTTTTATTACAAAAGACTACATAGAAAATGGCTTTTCAGCTTGGAAAGAAACAATTGCAAAGAAACATAAATTAATGCCCACAAAGTAAAAATAAAAAAAAAAAAGCATGCAGAAAGTGAATAGGGAATGCTCATTCACAATTATTATAGCACAAGGACCCTTACCAATTCAAATTCAGGCAAATTTTTTGCTGAAGTTCTTTGCACCGTCAGCTGAAGGGTCTGGAGACCAGGATGTTGGAAAAGCCCAGTGTGCTGATGGGTTAAAAGAAGCGATTAGACACATGGGTAGAAGAGAACATTCTCCTAAAATTATTAATCCCAAGGAAGGAGATTCAACTTTCAACTCTGGAAGTCTTTAAGCCTCACATTTCTGGATGCAAAAGGTTACAGCAAAGGATGGTTTGCCTTGTTTCCAGAATCCCTGTATAAAGTACCTGCTGTCGACAATGTTAGCCAAACCAGTATTGTTCTAAATGTTTAATGTTTGTGATTTTTGTTTTGTTTCCACAATTTTGTTTTTTCCTGAGGAAAATGTTGCTGCTATCCTGAATTTATAAGGCTATACTATTTCTGATAGAAGCGGCTGGGTCAAGTTTGTGAGAAAGAAAGCAAAACGTAGTTAATATGTATTTGTTCAAAAATGGTGAATTTAGAGTGCAATTTCATTTTCTTCATAACTATGAATCCTAATTCCCTCCAGTTCTGATCTGACCAAAGCCACTTTTACATGCAGGCATTTAAACAGCCTTTTTTTTTATTATCCTGCTTAGAATTTGTGTGACACAGACCAGCTTGATCTCCCTGATGAGCAGAAAAGTCAATGGGAGATGTAGTTTGGATGTGGCCTCCCCTTCAGCTGTGCATCTAACAAAGCAAAAGCAACTGAGTCTTTCCTCTTGGCAATGGGCTAACAACAGATGTGGCAGAGCCCAGTCCCTCTGTCTAACAGCATCAGGCCCTACCGATGGGAAACCAGTCTGGATCCAACCTCTTTACATTAGACAAGCAAAACAGAGGCATACACAAATGTGCTCAGCTGGAGGGATTTTGTTAATGCAGTGAAGGATGTTGTTTCAAGGACATTTTCAAGTTCGTAGCCTTAAAGTCTGTATGGTAGCATATGATTTAAGGGCATGTGTCTTCATCGAGCACTAGGTTAAAAAGCCAGGCCAGGAAGCCAGCTTTTGTCTCCCAACTTTCCAGCCTACTGTGCTACCCTCAGTAGATTACTTCACTTTCCCATGTTCCTATTGCACCCTTTGACTTGGGACCTCTCTCTGCCATTGGGAGTCTTCAAAATGCTGGCTGTGTCAGAGTAAAAAGCTCATTTGTTCGTATTTTTATTCACCTGTAATCTCAGAATTAGGCAGCCAGGAAAAGGAGTTAATAATGTCTTTCTGAGCTCAAAGAAAAGTGCTGGGCAAAAGCTGTGCAAAAGAAAATAGGTGCTGCATAACTCTGAGAAGTCCTTCCATTTCATAACACAGGTAAAACTGTTTGGCAAGATATTTTTTCTTACTAAGTCTGATAGCAAGAGAAACTTTAAAACTTTGTTGATCAGAAATGCAAATTCTTATCCATCCCTGCTTTTTTAATTAACTTTTTAATTTTCAAACACAAAGATAGTGTTGATGATGACTGGTAAGCTTGGGCTGAGAGATGTACTGATCTAGTGCTGTTCTTTGGAAATCTGCAGAGAAACGAATCTCAAGGAACAAATGAAATGATAATGGGATTTCAGTTCATCAGGGTTCAATTCCGCAAAATAAATGTTCAGTTTCACAGATTGTTTCTTAAAGGTCTTCTGTAACACGCAGAATTATTCAAGACTCAAACTGCGGTTAAAATTATCTTTTTTTTTCTTCATATTGTCATTGTCTCATGCCCAGAAAGGCACCACTGGGATCAGAACCTCTTTATGCTCATCATCAGGAGTGAGGGGGAGGAATATTCACCCTTTGTGACTTCACACAGCTGCTTTTAGAGCTGTAAATCACCTTCTGAAATCTAACTCTTCCCATTACCTACATAGGAAAGCTGGAATGCTAAATATAGGTACCTGCAACTTGAGTTAAATGGCTACCTAACATAGACTATGTTAATGCTTGAACCCATATTCCCCAAACCAAGATGTTCAAAGATTTGTTTGTTGCTGAAGGAGCATAAAAGCTGATGCCTTACTCAGTATATGTGTCTGGTCAGAGAAACTAAAGTGTGCCTTAAGATCCAGCAAGCCACAGCTGACGGTGCCTACATGTTTAAGAGCTACAGACTGGACCATGCCCTAAAACACAGGAAAACTACAGTTCCTTGGAGCCCGTAACAGGAGACTTCTGTTTATTTCATGTATTAACACTTTTTTAAATATTAGAAAAATCCACATTCTTATTATCTCCATTCCATTTCCACCTGCAGCTAAACAATTGATTTCTTACTGGTGTCCAAACATGCTGACACTGAAGGTGGGGTTTACAAGATAATGTAGTTGGAAGGACTCAATGGATAAATCTGAAGAATTGTCATGTTGAATTAGACATGGAGACTTTTTTAAGCAATGGTGACACGGGAATGGAGAAAAGCGGTCTTCCTGGCTGCCCTATGAAGGAGGTATCTGGGCCATTGAGGTCATGGTGAGGGCTGCCCCTCCAGCACCACAAACAGAGAGAACTGCAGGCTGATGGGCACTGGCTGGTGTGTGCAGCAAAGCTGGGAAGGATGAGGTAAATCTCCAGGGAGAGAACTGCGAGCCTGATCCTGATGTGGTGAAACGAAGGGATTTGGTAAAAGAAATCAGGCTAATGTCTCAGGCAAGTAGTTCTCAGCGTCAGAATTCTGAACTGACGGATCAGGAGGAATACACAAGGGAGATGGTAAAATAGAGATGGCAGAAGATATGCATGGATGAATATCTATTATGGGTTTGACTGTTGATTTCAGGGAACAAGTTATGTAAGACTAATCAAAACTTTATTTTTTTCATCAAGAAAAAGCAGTAGGTGTATATAGCCAAATTCCCATGAAACACAAGTGAATTTTAACGCATTTACACATTAAGCGGCCAAAGGACAACGAAAGGGTCTGACTGCTGAATTTGTCCCATGACGACTGCAGTACTTGGAGTCCTATTAGTCCTTTTCTTCCTAAATCTTATCATAACGAGAGCAAAGAACAAAACACAAATCCCAAATATAAGAATTCTGATCACCTTATTTTTTTTATGTGTGCAGCATTGTATCACAAAGGAAAATCTGGGAAGGCAGCTAAGCAAGTCTCATAAAGGTTTGCCAGGAACTGTCCCTGAGACACAGCGAGCCCTGAGCACACCCGAGGGCTGCGTACTGGCCCTCTGCTGCACACTGCCAGGGCTTGGATTGCTGCAGTAACAAGGATCCTCTGCACACCAGGTAGCTCATGGAGGCTGCCTCGCAAAAGCATCCTTTTATTGATGAACAAAATATCACAGTAAGTTAGTGGAGAAAGGAACCATAAAAATTAATGGGATAAAGTAATCCATGTAACATTTAAAATAAAATTTAGTTGCACAGAACTGCTGATTTTCTGTTTGTTCTTGCGTCCTTATGCAGCAGCCACACCTTTTATTTTGAGATAAAATAAAAAGAGAGGAAAGGAATAAACACCAAATATTTTGCTTGAGCAATTCCTGCCTGGCAGAAGACAGCACAGTGGGATACTGTGTGTATACTTGTATACCTGAGCCATCAATCAATAATACAGAGGCTCGAGGAATCATAATTAAATTTAAGCATGTTATAGATTTGATATATTTTCATCCATAGAAACAAAAGAGTGGGAGGGCTGTGGTTCAGCATTACTCTCTCAGTGACACGTGGCCTCTGCCACGCCTGGCATTCCAGAAAGACTGTGCTGCTTCTGATCCGTCTTCACACAGGGGGAAAAAAATAGAAAAAGAGGGCTCCTGTTTTAATGCTTACAATATATTAAATGAAGAAATTAAATGAAACAATTCTGGAAGGGTATATATAATGATAAGAAAGTAAACTAGCAGTGGTTACATTTTCTGTGGTAGACATAATTGATATGTTTGTTGTCTGTGATTCACACATTATTTTAAGTTTCTGAGGGGGATTTTTATTGCAAAATATTCTGCATTTTAAATACTATTTAATTATGGTTTGTTTCCTTAGGGATTATATCACCATGTGATTTTAATTTGGTATATACCCTAAGGGGCAGCATATTTTCAATTATGAAATATTTCCTGCAGAAACAATAATGGTTCAATGATTTATTGCAGGATCCTATTATAAGGTGCCTCACACAAGTGAAATCTGAAATGCAATTGGCTTAACAATATAGTATAGGTAGGACTAAAATGCATGCGAACTGAGCATATGGGCCTTTTTCACAAAAATCATATTTATATACTTTCATCCTTTGCATAATACTTCAATTATTGTATCTTGAAAAAAGAACTTGGAAAGCTGAGAGCTATGAAACATTTACATTATTATCTCTTCAAAAAGTTCATTTTTGGACAAGTATCATTTGGATAGGGATTAACTTAATCAGAGATTTTGAATCTTCTTTACTTTAATTTTTAATCTCTTTTTAAAAATATGTCTGAATCTTAAAAAGGCCTAAACCTGTAGTCACAAAGCACTGCTTCAAAAAAGGGGAAAAAAAAGAAAAAAGAAAAAAGAAAGTTTTTAAAGCAGCCACCAGCTGTAAGAGAGATAGTGCAAGCAGCAGATTTGTGACAGAGTGGAGCATGAAACCCATCAGCTGATGAGTGAAAATCCCTGGTTTCTAATTAATCGAGGTACACAGGCCAAGGGATGAAGAGGATCAGGGAAATGAAATCAGGAAAAAGATACCATCAGTCATTTCTGCGGCCCATTGTCATACTTCAGAATCTGCTGTAATGAATCACTCAGGCATTCCACAGATACATTCAAATGGTGAAGAAAATTCATTGTCCGGTGAAGAGTGTTTGATAAAAATCTTTCTTTTCCCCCCTCTTTGTCAGAAGCCTATGATCAGTAAAGGAAATCCAGACAGCACAACAGGTGTGCTTCTGCAAGCCTGGTGAAATCTGCAAATGAACAGAGGCACTAAAGAATTTTTTGTGCTAAAATTTCACCAAAATGAAAAAAGCGTCTTGTAATAGCAGACACTGAGGAAATGTACTGAAAACAGCAGAAGATTAAGGGGATAAAAGGTATAAACACTCTTCTGGTTGAGAAGCTCCTGTCCCTCTAAAATCTTCTTATATGGAGACAGCGAACAAATATTTTTGTAAAATATTTTTGCCGAGTTTAGCATTTCCAGATATTGGCATCTGCTTGGAAGAACACCTAATCCACAAGCTGCCCCCAGTTTAAAGCAGCACTGAAGTTAGTGGAGGTGGAGGTGTGCTGGGGGGAGCTGGGGGAGATCTGCCTTTTTATAAAAGGGAACAGTTCCTTTTTCAGTTCTCACAATTACCTGAGAGAAAGAAATGACAAAATAAAAGGCAAATGACTTTTTTTCCTTTTCTTATGTGCACACATTCAGGCAAATACTACGACCGAGGAGATGCCTGCATTTTGGATGGGTGTGTGTTCTCTCCTGTAAGACTTCTGTAAAGGTTTTAGAATTTATGAAAAGGTCAGTCTGAAATTCCTTGTGGAGCTCTCTTTATTTAAAATTAGGGATAATGTTTCCCTCTGTATTTCTTTAGTGGTACCAGTATATTTTTTTTCTTCCCTTTCACTTTGCCCGTGGTTCAACTTTTTGACCCTGAGCAGTTCTTACACCAGTGCCTTCCATAAAGTAGTGTGTCCCATTACGTGACACCAGAATATAATTGTTTTTAAATAATCAGGTGCTCTCCTAAGACATATAGGGATGGCTGATTCATTTTAGATTTAATTACCATAATATAGGGTTTTGCTGTCTATAGTATCAATCACTGAGACACTTTATAGTTGATAATATTAAAATGGCAACAATAATGAGAATTCTGCTTCATGATGATGAAAATAATTTTAATCATGGGTAGATTACAAATCCATTTACTGTTACGGTTACTGAGAATTCTATTATCTACCTCCTATTGTGAAAGATGTTAAAACTTGTTTTCAGGAAATGTGAAAGATTATAGAAGTATGCTTCTTTGCAAAGTTTCTATCACAGCTGAGCAACAAAAACCTGCTTAACGCTGGGGACCGCTGAAGATGAAGCTCACAATGTTCACCAGTAACTGGAGCTTGGCTTATAGACTCCAGGGCTGTATTGGCAGCTAGTTTAGATCCTGACCATGATTTCTTCTGGTATGCAGCCAGGTGACCAACTGTGGCCTCTGCAGTGAAGGCAGTACTGGCTGCCAGCTTCAATCTATTGTGCAGAATACACATTGTGAATATGGAGAGGACTTACTTCTGGTGGCCATACCTCTGACATCTCCCTGTGGCTATGGACATATCATATCACCTCTAATTTTTTTATTATTATTTTCTTTGTTGCCAGTTACAGTTTCAACTGAACAACATTTGCTCCATCAGGTTGGAGCCCTCTGTGCTTCCTCCACAACAGCTCTAAGACTGGTAATGGGATTGAATCCCAGAGTCAATCAGCTCTCAAAATGATGCTGTGATGGGAATGGCTGTAGGTCTCAGTCCGTTCCCTATTTACAGAATGCCTAGATGGGATCACAAAGCTCTGCAAGACCCTCACTGCCATCTTCACTGGGAGAAGTGGATGACAGCCATGAGACTCGGACAGGGAATTGCTCAGGCTGGAGGTGACTGTTGCAGGGGGACTTGCTCTGCGGCTGCACCCCTGGAAGAGCTGCTCTGCTCCAATTTCTAACAAAGAAACCTCACTGAGCTAATTTTAATACAGGATTTTAGACAGAGTCTTGTTCTATTGTAACAAATAGCATAAGTCTCACCCTCTTGAACCTTTTCCTGAAACCGTGTGTGACTGTGTGTCCATGTATACATTAGCACTGCTTTGATTATATAATGTAATGAGCTCAATGGATTTATTCTGGATTTATACTATGGAGCCTCAGAGCAGAGTTTGGAACAGTATCTCGTCTTTAAGATGCCAGTTTTGTAAATGCTTTTCTTTTCTTAAGGATACTGATGAAAATTTATTACTGATTTATCATGCGTAACTCTGCAATGGAATCAGATTTTTCTTTTCCAGCTTCATTGCTGTTTCCAAATGGGGATTAAAAATTTTTTACAAACTTAGTAGAGAATCAGTTATCATCAAAGTCCCCAGGAGCTCATTTACTGGTGTGCAAACTGCGCCCCACACTGGTCCCCTGCTTTGGAGGAACTCAATGAATAAATTAAATTTCCAGAGACAGCCAGCTTTATAATCCTGGCCTACTGCTCGCCCTTCCTACTTGCATAATTGCCACTGTTCTGGCCTTCATTCTCTGTTCCTTTTCCCTTCCTAACCAATGAGTCCAGAGGGAGGGACACAGGCCCACGGGGTCTGGGAACACCACTTGCACAGAGCAATGGGCAAAAACTGGAGGGGTATAAAAGCTGCAAAACTCGTTCGTGAAGCAGTCTGTTCATGGAACAAAACTGTAAAATACACTGTCTGCATCTTCATTTGCAGTCATGAGATATACCATTAGTAAAATGAACAATAACAAATGCAGAATCAATCTATTTTTTTTACAAGAAACAGATTTCTTCTTTTTATTGCATAGTTCTCCTCAAATATATGGCTACTGAACCTTGTTAAACAACCATAATTTCATCTAACCAATAAATCCGTTCCATTTCTTTATTTTTTTACCTTGTATTTAAAAAAGCATGAGATGAATAAGAAAAGAAACCACACTTTATAGGTAACATAATCTTCCCTGAGCAAAAGTGAAATAGGAGCGGCAACAAAACCCCCTTCTAATCAGTCTATTTTGTAACTCAAAAAGACTGTTTGGAAAGGTTTTCATCAAAACGATTTTCAGTAGATAGCTCACAGGTGATCAGGATAAAACCCCACAGCTTCAGCACTTCAAATATTTATCATATACATGTTTGCTTGAATCTTGATAAGAGTGAGGTTTGGGACTTATGGACACTGAGATAGGATGTCACCTGAGACACGCATCTGATTCAGAATGCAGACAGAAAGAAAGTGCCTAGGAGAGGCCGGAGGAGAGAGGGAGGGAGAGGGTAAGGGATAGTAGGAATGGACAGCCCTTGTTCCCAGCTCTAATATCCCAGTGCAATTATTTTGTGGACATCCACTCCTTGCCTGCACAGGAGATAGGGCTATAAGTGTATGTTATTTTTTAATTACAAGGGGGTAGAAAAAATCCTGATGATGGGCTGGAAGGTGCCATTGCATTGTTATTTTTTTCTCTCCCTTCGTTTGCTGATTATGTGAGCTGGGCTCCTTTGCTAGCCGATGATAAGCAGAATTTCCATGTTCTCTGCATAATTAATCCATCTCTGCCTCTCTTCATGCCAACTCGCCCGTTATCGCCGGCACATGCCTGAATTGCAAAAGAATCCGCTCTTCAATTGGAACTTATTGATATTCTAAGAAAAAAAAGAGAGAGGGAAAAAAACTGAAAATCCTTAAGTTTAAGCCGCAGATTTTTAAATGGATTAATTTCGCTGCAATCGCAGCCATCTAAGGCGGGAAGGCAGGCAGAGCAAATTGAAAGCATCTCCATGTTTGCAGAATTGGGTCCAGAATGCTGAAATGTACTGGCACAGTTCTCTTTTAAAGTCAGAAAATTACCATTCATTTACATCACATGAAATACTTTTTTATGCTAGAAATATTCAAGAGACGTTCCTTAAATGCCTGCTAATGCTAGATAACATTTCTAACTTTCAACATTTTGCTAGACTTTGATATGACATGATAGGAATGCCTGCCAGTGAGGAATATTATATGTACCAGTAATCTCTTTTTATCACATATTTAGATTATATCATCCTCTTCTTAACCATCCTGAAGTAGTCTTTAAACAATGTACTCGGTATCGTAGGTTCCTATTTAGTACAGTTTTACAATCCCAACTTAGTAGGGCACATTTAGACTTTGTCTAGGATGAAGGGTTTTTAAAGAGCTGATACACTTTCCCCAAAAGCACTTTATCTTTTCCTATCTTTCACAGAGTTACATTTCCTCACACCCCCTTCCCAGGCTCCATGTTCGCCTCCTTTACAACACGTAACGTGGTTTGTTATTTCGATGCAGCTCCTGTGGACTGTACTTACGTTTTGACAGGGCTCAGCTGTGCTTCATGGCAGCGTGGTATTGCAGAGAGCTGGTGGAGAGCTAGGACTTCGCCTCTTCTCCTTTTTTTTTCCTCAGATATTACCGAAATCCCAATACTCTTCTCCTTTTGTTTCTCTAATGCAAAATTCACGTCCTTCATTTCCTTGACCCTAGAAAGCAGCAGCACTCAGCAACACAGAGATTTCCTTAATGCCTCGGCTAAGCCACAACATATCTGGCATTCCATGTCCATATGCTGGAAATCAGCAATTTATGCTGTTGTAGAAGGTAATGTTGACACTCGCAGTTAACAGAGGGGGAAAAGTTGCTACACTGACTGCAAACGGAGATTTAGCTGTTAGCAAATCTTTGCCATTATGAGAGCGATCTCTTTCATTTTAAAAATGAACATGGGAAAGAAATTAAAAAATAATCGTGGAGCTGGCAGGCACATACTAGAGCAAAAAAAAAAAAAAAAAGATGTACAGGAAAACAATGATATTTGTGGCAACATCTGCTACAAGAACAAAACAATGAGCTTAATACATGGTGGGGCCATCTTACCATACAAAATTAGCACCTGTTACAATGTGCATGTCACTAGTAAGTAAATAAACTGTCAGCGTTCCAGTTTGGATATCCAGGCAATAAAAAGCACCATGCAAGAATGACTAGTGATCATATTAGGATATGTTTTTATGAAGCAGAAAGAGAACAAAGAAGGTTTTTCCAGTTGCTTCAGAATGATTGACAGTTCTAAGGCAGAACCAAACTTAAGGATATTTGTGCTGTATTACAATTTACAGTTTTTGCAAAATCAAAATGTGTAAAGATGCTTTTTAGAAAAAATAGTTATGTTCACATTCAACTCTATTAGTTCATAAGTTAAACTGTTGAAACCATATTTAAAAGAAAAAAAAATTAAAAATCACTTCTGAAATTTTCTATTTAACAGATAAACACTATCTCTAAAGAAAGAAATTTCTGTGCCCTTTCTGCGTACATCTATAGCCTAAATAAGTAAGTTAATAGCCAATATTCAAAGTGCTTGAGATATAAATGTCCAACTGTATGACATTTCTATTAAAAATAACTAATTTCTACCCAATTTGAGTAGAAAAAAAACCCCACAAATTACATGGACTGCACATTACCACAGAACTTTCTCATCTGTTACAGTGAAATCCCTAATCTTTTGATGTCAATCACAAAATCCTTATTGTCTTTAGCAACTTCCACATTTTACTACAATTTTATTAGTAAAATAACATTTAATTAAGCTTGCACTGCAGTCAGTGTTGATCTGTAACAAAAAGATTCCTCTCATAAGACTCTATACTGCAAGCTTAAAGGATTTACATCATTGGATGCATACACAACATGTTTAAAACATGATAAACATAGAAGTAAATCATAGCATTCAATTAAAAATACATACCTTATATGCAATTCCACCATGAAACCTGACTTTTATATTCTCATCCTATTGTACATAACCTATAATGATAATTTAAGTAACTACAAGTGGATAGTTTTTACTCTGGTATTTTATATGCATAGGTACACTGTACTGAAGGTTGCATTATAGTAAACATATACATGATTTTTTACACATTGAAGTTGAAACATTTTTCTCTTCTGACTGGTAAAGGAACCAAAATTTCTGCACTAGTACTCTGGAGGATATCTTGGCATGGTAGTGTGGGGCAAATACACCTGAAAAGAATGCCAGCAGCCACAGCATGAGGGACAATGGCTGTTCGCAGCACACAATTATTAGTCATATATCAGCATTTTTTTCAAATGATAAGTGCAAGATTTCTCAGGTTCCTTCTCATCAGTCACTTTATTGATTCAGCCTTATTGAAGATCAACACATAGCCAAGAAACTGAGATCAGCGGATGCTACATTTTACCCTAGTTTAGAAGCCTAGACTCAGTGCAAAGGAAATGATCATAATTTTTCCATGCATTGAACTGCCTGGCATTAATCTATTCTTGATTTTATAACTGGAAACAACTGTAAATGAATTACAATCGATTTCTAAATTTTATTTAGACTACCTTCCTTGCTCTTTCAAAAAAAGAATATTCACACTGTTTAATTTAGAAATTCTGATTTTGTGTGGTATATGAATTCTGTGTAATGTCCCGAGGATCAATCATCTGGGCAGCTAGACAGTATACTGAAAGCTATACCAAGGAAGCTGGGAAAGCTTCTAATGCACCTATATTGGGTGCATTTCCATACTGTATGCTCTCTGCATGGTGGGCCAAGTGATAGAAGCTACAGCAGAATCTAAGGAACTGAATGCACGTCTGAATTGGTCAAGTGTTCAGGCTCCAGTAGAATGCCATAGGAATATGTTGGACTGCTTTCTGACTACAAGAGTTTTAATGGTTGTCCAGATTTGTATGCTACACTTACAATGTAAAGGCTGACCGATATTTAGAAACATTGGAAAGCCTTTCTGCCTACCCACTTTCACCTTCCTGAAGACACAGACAGTAAACTCAAAGTTCTCATGATGCTGGAAATCTGGCAATGAATCTGGTTATCTTATCAGGTGTCTGGTGTATTAACTTTAGCTTGGAGACCTATGAAACTGGTTGCAGTAAGTAGCTCATGAAGAAGGACCCTTAGTAACCAAGGAGACAAAATGCTGTAGACAAGCAAACTCTTAAAGAATAAGTGAGTCTGACGGTTTGCCCATAGATATCCTTGCATAAGTTCTACCAAGAGAGCTTGGCAACTGTTTTGATACTATATTAGCAATTTAACACAGCGCATAGAAAACACGCGAAGGTAAAGAGTAATACCAAATCTTCACTCATTCCCCACAGCTAACCAAACAGCAAACATGACCTTTGATGTATGTCCTCAAATGTTTTTTGGCCTAAGAGATGATCATCTAGACTACATGGATGTGCAGTATAGTGCAATGGATATGTGGCAGTAGAAGTTTTCTTAAGGAGTTATGAGGGAACAAATAGTTTAAGTGTCACGAAACAAGCTGGATAGATATCAACTCTATTTTAATTTAATTTGCATTTTCATTTTATATTCTGCTCAAAAACATACCCTTAACTTCTATTCTAACCTTCAGGATGTACTAATAGAAGCAGTAGTAAAGTCAGATGTTATCATGCATTGTTTTAGATAATCAGATGCAATACGTTCAGTAAAGTATTGATGAAATTCATGGCTATAGATGTAAGAAGGTTTATCACATTTCTTTCCTTCTCCCATTTGTTTTCATCTGTATGTGGGGAAAGGATTAAAGTGTGTGTGATAATGAACTTCTTAATTCTATGAAATCAAAGTGAATGGACTGTAGAGAGCTTTCAGTGTATGGCAGAATCTTTCTTGAAGAGCAGGAGATGACAGGTAAAATGCTGAATTTACTTAGGGGATACAACTCATTTTTTTCCACAGATCCTGGCCAAGAACTACAAAGAGGTTGTCTATATTAAAGAAATATCTAAGCTCAAGTTTTTAAGGGCAGAAGTTACAGTGTAGGCACAATATGAGATTTTTTTACTCAGGAGAAAGTACGGGAAAATGTAACTTTTTTCAGTATAGTATATTCACAAAGGGATATTTGCATGAAAAGCCCATAAATACATGCAACCTTTGGCTAATGTTGCCGGCAGAGAAAAAGAAATATATCATTTCCTGGAACCAGGAATGCCATTATGTGCTTTATGTACTCACCTTGATAGTTTGTTATTTGTTGAGGGCTGTACAGAATCAGAATCAGATTCAGCCATCCTCTCTGGCTCTGGGGCAGTTTGATTCAGACACAGGAATGGAGTAAGCCCAATACAGAAATTCAGCGCTCAGTGATACACAGATGAAGTGGTGCAAAATTCCTACTTCATTCAGACAGGCTTTCCAAACAGGACTTGATGATAGGATTTGGAGATGGAAGATTGCCTTTGGCAAATCAAACTGGGGCAACTGTTCCAAAACTAGGAGAATGGATGTGGGCACTAAAATGGTAAATCCAGAAATAACAGATGAAAGTTTCCAGTCTATTGGAAAAGAAGGTCAATGGTTCTTGATGTAACTGGTTTTTGTGCTTGCAAGAAACTCAAGAATTTTTCCCCTCTGGTTCCACATCTGTATGACTTTGCCCTTGCTTGTTTACATAAATGCCTCGACAACGAAGCACAAATCACTGGAGGAAAAACTTTCTACTGCAGATTTGTTCCGAGGCAGATTGTAGCCTGGGAATAGAAGAGGCAAAACCGTAGAGTTGCCAACATTTGACAAATCACAGTAAGTCTCTTTGCCTCACTGAGAGAGAGCAAGGGGAGTCCAACTGTCTGAATCTATGACATCTAATGAGCAGGAACGAAATGACTTCAAACTGTTAACAAAGAAAAATTCATTTTTTTCCAAAGCTACATTTCCTATGGGCCATTACAGCTAAAAACAAAAGTAAAGTGAAAACCTACTCAGAACTGAGCATATTTTTTATTTTTCCATTTGAAACCTGGGATTATTTCCTCCAGGCATTTGGAAGGACAATGCTAGCAGGACCCTGTTTGCCAGTAAAACTCAGTTTTGGAAACCATCATCAGTCAGCATGAAAATGGGTCCAATGCTATGGAAATGAGCTCATTACTATTATTTTTTTGCTGGCACTCACACAATTTGTGCTTTTAGAATTTTGAAAAGCAGGACATGAATTGCAAAGAAAAAATGAGTTAACAATATTAAACAGCCAGTTGCTAATTACTGAGCAATCCAAACCTGCGTCTGGAATGACATACTCAGACATCCAGCTGGACCTCGGGCCATATGCTATCCTAGATCCTCGTGCATAGCTCCCGTTACTGTCAAACGTTGAAGTACTGGGTAAAAAGTTCAGCGTGCAGATTAAAATACGGCCAGAGCTGTGTACACGTAGATACTTTAAAGAGAATAATGAATATCTGCAATGTATCACTAAAGTTAAAGGATGACAGCTGTAGACAACAAGGTAGGAAATCACTCTGAATCGTATTTGTTTCACTCTCATCACTTTGTTTGGAATAGAAGTGGGTTTTTTTTTTTTCCTTGAGGATGTCACTTACAGAGATTTAGAAGGCTCCTTCATCCTACTGCCACATTTTCAGCTTCCATAGATCACTTTTGTAATTGTTTAATGAAATAAATGGAGTTTATGATCTACTTATCGATCCTGAGGTATGATACTTGGCAGAATGAAACATAAAGAAAATTCAAATACAATGTAGTAAGTTTTAATGGTGCAATTCCAGGGATAATAATAATGCTAAAAATATTATTCTCTTAAGTACAAAAAGCCATTTACCTTTAGCTCTAGGCTTCTGCTTGGTCCTAGATAAAATATTAACTTTTATTTGAATTCCATTCCCTACCATGTATTTTTCAGATAAAGACCATCTATGATAAAAAGTGTACATTTGTTTAACAAAAGCAAATATTCTACAGTACCTTCCTGTAGCATCCAAAATTTCATTAGGTACAATTTCCTACATGTATATAATATTATCTTGCATGTATCAAAAATATCCCATCATAAATAAATTGCAAAATAGCTAGAACAGGTCTTTAAAACAAATTGGAATCTGATTTGCATTTGCACAGGTGCATTTGCTTACCTGTGTTGCTGTTACAAATGATTTCAGCCTGGATAAGTGATTAAGTATAGACCAAATAAATCCAGTGTTGTAAATTAGGTAGTGATCTTTGTCTTTCAGTCATTTCCAAAAAGGGAGAGGAATTTGCAGGTTTAAAACAATTGTAAGAAATTGACCATAAGCTGCACAGAACTTTTAGATGCGGAGTTATAATCCTGACCTCTTCAAAACCACAGCCAGTAAAAGAATGTAATTGGGAATTTTGCATGAGGGTTGCTGCAGCAAGACCCCAAAATACTCTGCAATTCCTATAAAGTGTTGTTTTCATGTTTTCATCTTTAATTCTTACTTATGAAAAGAAAATGTATGTTCATGTAAAGAGATTAAACTAGGAGACATACATATAACTAAGATTCAAATGAACTAGTGAAATCAGAAATCATAAAGTAGAAAATATTATAGTAGACAGTTTTGTTTTGAATTCTTCCACTATATTGGAAAATAAAATTTCCTTTGTAGACAAATTCATTCAGCACTCAATAGTATTTGATTCAAGTAATTTAAGAACAAATCCTCTATGATTTGGAAGAATATTCTTTATGAACTAGTCAACTTTTTATTTTTGCAACATGAATTTGGAAGAAAGATTATTATACTAACTTATAGCTGGATCTTTACACATTCACATCCCAAATTCACCAGATATTTTCATGTAGAAAACAGTAAAGAAAAATCCTGCGGAAAGCTCAAATTCTAAGCAATTCATTTTCCACCTTAGGAGAAGAGTCTCAGTGATTGGTACGATCTTTATTATTGTTTTATTTGCAGGAATTATTAGCTCTTTTTTAAATTGTTCTGTTGCAAATCTGAAACATACAAATTTTACATTACAGTAATATTTCATGGAGAACTGAGAACTGTGAGATAGTTTACAAGTGGAGCTACTATTACACTTCTTGTGACACCTTTCCATTAAAAAGTTAACAGGTTGAATTGATAGCTTAATGATAAATGTTCCTTTTAAAAACCTGTTGTTTTCCATACAGTAAAATGTAAATACCATATATTGTGGTAGTCTTTTGAAATACTGCTTTTCTCTTAAAGAAGTTTATGACGTAAATATGCAGTTTGCATTCTCATGTTCTAATTCATGCTGTAGTAGCTTAACAAAACAAGGAAATCTAAAGAAACTCAGAAACACTATGTATTTGTGTGAAAAAAACCTCCCAGAGAGATTCTTAAAACTCACACTGTCACAATAAATTTGTAGATTGTAAAACACAACATATGACAGTTATTATTAATTTGAAAGGGAAAATAATTTCATGTTTTTAAACTGAACATGCTTTTATTTACAAATTACAATATAATTACATCATTTTGTCCTCCCTGTTAGTAATGCATTCCAATACAGAAAGCTTGGAATAAATCTGTAAAATGCCTGATGAAAATATAAATAATATGCAGCATTGCTCAAAGTAATTTAAAGTGATTATAAAACTTGCAATTGCTAAAAGGTATCGATTTTAAAAATAAATTTATACTGTAAAGGTGGCAACATGTAGTATTGCATAGATGGACATTCAAATTATCTATTGCTTTACTACTAATGATTAAGTGCAATTATTAATTACGGTATTCATCTGTTTTATAGCCATCTACACATCTCTCAGAAAGAAGTATATTAGTACCTGAAAATGAAAACCAGAGATAGAAACTATCCACTGTGTTTTTGAAATACACATTTTTTATAGATTACTTTTGTAATCCAGTGAATACAAGAAATTACTTATTTTTGTAATAAAAATTATTAGGAATTTGCTCAGAAAAATATAAACAATTTAAGAAATAAGATTTAGGATTTCGGCACTCTAACTTAGAATACAAAATTCTATTTTCTTTGATATGGACATTTAAATTTCATTTTCTGCCCTATTCAAAACTCATGTTGAGTATCTAGACCTTTTGCTTCAAACTGCCAGCCCTCAACCTTAAAGCACGGGAACTTTACTGAAAAAGACTGAGTTGAGTTTTCTTCTTTCAGGCCTTGAAAAATCACAAGTGCATCATATGACTGAGAAGGACACTTATTGGGGCTCAAATACAGCCCGAAGTCCCAACAGTTTATAGATGATAGATGAACATTCTCACAAGTGTAACTCTTACAGAACACATGTTTTGATCCACTTCAGGCATCAATAGTGGTCATTTAAGGCAGAACGAAATTTTTTTCCTGTTCTCAAACTGACACAACCAAAGTTTTCACTTTCTCCGTATTAGGTCAGGAGATAAAGGCAAAGATGCTGAAACATTGCAGATGGAAAGACTCCTCCTTTTGAGAAAAACAGAATTCAAAGTATTCTACAGGATAACAGCCTTCCTTCAGGAAGGCCAGGGCCCTCAGTGTCTAATACAGAGAATGATATGTAAGTCTGTACTTGCAAGTGAACTGTACATGTAAGTGGACCAGAGGTTATGGGTAGCTGATAAAACCCCACTTCTGGGTGGAATACATGCAGATTCAGTACTAGAATTCATTTTAGACTAGTTGCACTTGGTAATTCCAACATGTGAGTAATTAAAGGAGATTTCATGTATCTTTTATGTCTTGCATATCCTCGCCAAGCTCACCATGCATACTGAGGCACAGGAGGGCAGGCTCCAACCACCTGACCTTGTACTTGCAGTTTCAAGTGGGTGGACGGGAGTGTGCCTGTCTGAGAAGTGGCCTGGGATAGTTCTGCTACCATCTCACACTTTCCTGGTTTAGGAAAGCAGTGCATAAGCTAAATAAATTGTCTACATTAGAAGGAAAAGCTCTGCATTCTGCGGACTGGAGGTTTGTCAAAGTGGCCCCCGCCACTGACAGCTGAGTTTTCTTGGCAGTTGTTCACACAACCCCGGGACATTTTTCTGACAGTGTAAAAAGCTCTAACATTTAACAAATACACTTTAGCAAGTGACTTTAACAAATGTACAGCAAAAATGGTGTAACTTTAGGTGGCCTCATAGAAGCATGCTTCTATTCTCCCATTCAGACACGGATTTCTAGAAGACATGCTTTGATTTCAATGAGTGTTTTAGAAGTATGCTATTGTTTAAACAATTTCCTCAAAATGGAGATGGTGCAAAGAATATGTTTACCTTCACATGATAAGGACAGGAAAAAAATATTCCTAATGCTGTATTTATAATGTTTTCTGCAGGAAGTATCAGATAGGCATCAGATATGCAATTTCTAAAGTGCATCCTGGCTTATTTGTGATCATTGTCACTTATATAAGGCCTTTAAAAAGGTAAAGCAAACAGGATCTCTTTGACAATATATGGTATTTCAGAGAGTATGGATTTATAAAAATGTATCATCTTTCAAAAAATATCTCTTAAGTTTTGAAACATTACATAATTTTCATCTGGGATAACGTATTTCTCATTAATAAATATATAAATCATAAATCATTTATTCATATGGTGTAATGTAGCAGTTTATTACATACTGTGTGAATTTTGCAATCAGGGAATCCCCTGATGAAATAATAGCACAATATTAATTACCAGCACCATCTGTGCTAAACAATAGGAAAAACAATATTTTAATACAATGACTTCATGCATGTCAGTTATCTTCAACATTAAATACTGCAGTTTTGTTGATGTGGTTTACCTTCTACTCATTTAAATAACTGATGTTCTTACAAAGGTTATAACTATGAATAAATGAATTAAAATTAAATATACTGAAAAGTACCGATAGATACAGCAAGGATCTAGCTCATTCATCAAATCAGTGTTCATACAGGAACAGATACACATATACCGAAACAAAAATTATAAAGTTTGCCTACATATGTTTCCCTAAAATTGATTGTTTGCGCGCTTGTTACCTGCAAAAGACTCATGTTCAACTTCTAAGAGTAATATTCATAACATAAATACAAAATCTACTAAGGAGACATTGAGTGTAGAAGTTATTTTGATGCACCCCGAACTCTTTAAAGTACATTTAGCATTCTGGAAACTTGTTGAATTTTCCAATATACCATGTCACGATCAGTAAAAAAGAAAAGTGAGTATAGGAGAGCTGCATTCTCTTAAAATGATGCAAAAAAATCTCACTGTTACACATCTTGGTGATAATTTGTTTAAAGATTTATTCAGTGTAAAATATGTCAGCTGAATCAAAATTACCCCTATCAATGAAATGCCTCCTTCAAAAGTACTGCCAAGGGTGCCAGCCAGGGGCACTACCATGAGGACTAGATTCAAATCCTTTGGTGGAGTTTCTCATGGGAAACGAGGCTTTCTTATTTCCAAAGTCCCTCATCTATATCTGTGCCCACATTGCTGACGTGCAACATGCTTTTGGCTGCACGTTGTCCTTATGGCTTCATTATTTCTGAAACAAAAAAGGTCTGTGTGTTCTATACATACACTGTCATCATGTTCCGATTATATTTGAACACGTGTCCACTACCAGAATTTATTCACATCTATATCATATATTGTGGCTGTAAATTGGTTTGCAACTTTCCACATAAAGTCCATATGAATTTTTCAATACTTTCAGCCCACTTTGGCATTCATTGACTTCCAATGTACATATCAGAGGCTGTGTCCCAGAATGGTGTTTTCATTTTTGTATGCATATGCTTTTGGTGGTAATAAGAATTTTATTTTAATTTATTTTGTTTTATTTTATTTTAGTTTAGTTTAGTTTAGTTTATATAAGAATTTTCACTTGCTGATATACTTTTCTTGTGGGTATCATGGATAGCATTGCAAGAATTTACAGGCAAGGAGGCAGTAACAAGACTCTCAGAGCTTTAGGAGTTGCCATGAGCATACACTCACTGCAGTAAAAAACAATTCCGTGTTTACAGCCCTCAGCTCACCTCCTGAAGGCAGTGTGAATTCTCCCAGCCCTGGGCAGGCTGTCCCAAGGCCTCCAGTGAGCCATAGGTAGTTCTGCAGCAGCATGGTCTGGACACACTGCTCCTTGCTCTCTGCCGTGCCTTACACTTCCTTCAAGTTGCTGATTTTTGCACGTTTCCTATCAGACCTGGAGTGCCCAGCACTGCTGTGCTGGAGGAGACTATGGCTCTGTACTCATTTCACTTGCCTTTTCCTGGAGCTGGGTCATTAGCTGAAGAGACCCCTCAGACAGAACTGTAATTCTCATTAATGCACAGCATCTGAAACAAAGACATCAAGTCTGACTTTGCCATTTGAAAAGCAACAGAGGTACACGGCAAATATTGTGATATCCCCAATACTGGCTCAGGGCTTCTGTTGCCTCTTGCTGTCAGTGGATATCTGCACGAACTGAACCCATTCAGGTATTCATCTCCTTGCCAGGGCTATCTCAGTCTGTTAAGAGAGTTGTAAATCTCATCAGATACTCCATAGGGATGCCTAACCATTGCAAATTCAGTCTAATTTCTTTTTCTTCCTCATTTTGATGTATGCTTGTGGCCACTGCTCCATTTCCATATCAATAACTCTCTTCTCTAACCAGCCTGGCTATTCTTCCCTCCCAGTGTTTTCTGGGGGTAGTTGAAAAGATTTATTTCTCCCTTGCAATCTCACAGTTTTCTCAGTTGCGAACATGACTCCAGGCTGATATCCACTACCATACCTACATCTCTCATATCTTTTCTCCTTTCAAGCTTCTGTGATCTCCCTAAATTTGTTAATTAAAGGGAACCTCCTCAGAAATATTGCGCAGACTTTTACGTTTTTCTCCTTAAAGAGAAACTCCTCCTGAAATTTTCCCAAGCTTGTGTTATTCAATGCTGCCTTTTCTGAATGTCAGTCTAGACTGCAATCTGGCCATTATGTAGAATCACTTCTTGCTTAGTGACTAAGTGACTCCTTTTTGCTGCCCGTACTTCATTATTTCTACTTACTCCCTTTGACCTAAGCAGATCTTCTGACAACTGTAGATTTCTCACATATGTGGATCCTTTCTATGGCTCTCTATATTTAATTTCTTACCTCATTCCAATATATTATTACATGCAGCTTTACTCCTACCTATATAACATGCTTTTACACTTTTAAATGGTGACTTCTGCTGTGCAACAGGGCTCTTCTACAGTATTTTTTCAGGTCTCAGTTCTCTTTTTAATGTTTTTCTACCTGCAAATAATTTCTTCCTCTTGCTCATTTCTTCCTGGTTGTTCCTCTGGTCCAAGTTGATCAGTAATTATTTTCAAACAATGATATCTAATTGTTTAACTTTTTCTACTCTGCAATGATTTTTCATAATTATCTTTTCCATCTTTCTTGATGAGACAAATCCAAAATCTTAGGCCCTCTGCTGCAACACTGATGGAATAATATATTATGTCTTTAACGAGACAAACTTTCAATAGTGTTTCAGCTTTTCTGCCCTTAGTATTATTTCTTCCTTACCTTTTTCATTTTTCCTCACTGGCTGTATTCTATAATAGATCATGAGAATATCAGATTGAAAGAAACTCCATATAGTACAGAACAGGTCTCAATTCTCTTGATCATCCAAATAATTCAACCGAAAATGGCTGAACAGGATTCAGACATAGATTTCTGTAACACCGCACTTTACTTATCAAAAAGAGCTATTTTTGAAGCGCAAATGTGATATTCAAATGTTATTAAAGTCCAACATTTAATATCTCTCAAACTGAAAAATAATAACAAAGAGGTAAATCATTCTAAATAGAAAATTGAAGATACACAAATTCTCCTCATGCTCCAACTTGTCAACCTGAAATATTAAGTACTCTGATTCCAACATCTGAAATCTTTAGAAAATGAAGAGCTGAAGAAAATATATACTTTTTGAATTATTGCTATACTGCCAAATGGCTGAGTTTTAAAATACCAAGCACTACACTGACAATACGCCAGTATACGAGTGTAGTATTTAATTTGGATTAGAAATGACAAAATGCTGTAAATACAATGTAGAAAGATAGCAGTATCAAATCCTAAGAGCTGAACACTCAGAGACGGGTTCAACTCCAAGTAAATTTGAACTTAGTAAAGATTTGCAGCTGACACCTACCTCTGCAGTTAGACAAAGGAGGCTTCTCATGATGAGCCCAATTCTGAGCTGCTGCTCAGTGACACTACTTCTGTAAATGGAAGGAGAATCGCGGGATCACAGAATGGCTGAGGCTGGAAGGAACCTCTGGAGGTCACCTGGTTCAACCCTCCTGCTCAAGCAGGGACACCCAGAGAGGCAGTGCTGGAGCACACTTCAAATATTGTCTGTCTCTGGAGTACTTTGAACTTCACTGAGCTTCATCTCAGTGAACTTCAAGAATGAGCTGGGCATTAGTAAATCACAGAAAAGCCTGTTACACTGTTCAGAGAGAGCAGTAGGGATACAGGCATTAAGGCTCCAGCGTCCTGAGACCTTGGCTTTTATAGATGCTTTGTGGTTGTGGAGCATCATTAAACACAGACTACAATGAATATTGATGGAATATATGCATCAATATATCCCTAAGCCATATATGGTGCATATATAGAAATGTATAATGTGTGCACGCTTATTTAAGATTATGAAGGACAGGCTTAAATTAATCCTGTTCTCCAGCTGCCCAGTGTATAACCAGATAGACAAAGAAAACTGTGGCATTTTAAATTCTATAGTTGATATTAAAATTTATGTCTTCTTAAATAGTTTGCCATCCCGTTTATATCAGTATTGATCTTAGCCTGCTTTTTAGTGGATCTTCAAAGACTCCTGGTGGAAGACTTTTACTAGTATCCCCTCAGTGTATATAAAATATATATACAATGTATATGAAATTTATATACCTCAGTTCCCCTAGGTGAGAGACTGTTTTCAACTCAGTTTTTTTTGAAAAGGGAGTACTTTCATGAAGAATGCGTATTTTGTTCAGACACTATAAACCTCTGACTTATTACCTTCACTGAACATCCAAGAATCATGAGCTAGAGTATGTTGTTTTGTAAATTGGACCCCACTTATGTAAATACTGTATTTAAGAGTGCAGCTTTTTAAAAAAACTTATGTTGCATCTCAGCACACGTTTTTAGCTAATAGTCTTTGTACAACTGAGATGTATAAGTAAAGCATTTATACACTTGTGGGTTGGTAAATAAATCACTTCTAATGAGGCTTTCTAAATAACTCCTCTCCATTTTTTTTTCCTTAGATAACACACATATTAGAAATGGGACATTACTGCATTTAGCGACCCAGCAAATGTTAGGATTGTTTTCTATTTCATTTCTTCTATAAAGGGAAATTCACTTTAAATGCACCAAATTCTCTTTCATTCAGTGTTTTCAGAATTGTCTACATATTCGCCATTATGGCTGGATGAATTATTCTGTTGAGTAAATGAACAAAATAGGAAAGTAATGTACAAAAATTGAGGAAATCTGTTATGTTGCATTTGTTTTAATGTACTATTCTGCTTAGAACTGAAAGAAACAGGAAAAAAAATATTGTGATAATATAGATTATGGTAGGGTGTTTTAAACTTGAATTTGTGATTAGTACAGTTATAGTACAGCACAATTGTGCACATAATGTAAACTGTTATTTGATTTTTAATATGTCAGTAAAGAGACCAAAGAATGAGCAAACAAGGAAACTTAGGTGTCTCTTCTCATTGAATTCAATCCTCTGACCTCACAGCATGACACTATCAACAGATTTTTCAGGAATAAAAAGTCTAGAACTTCCAATTCAGACAGAAACAAAAGAGTGATTAACTGCAGAAAGCAAATGGAAGAGAGGTTGAGGAAGAAACTTGTGGACATATTCTTCTATGTACTGATAGCTTCCAAACCATGTATTGTATATTCAGGAATGTTTAATAACAAACAGTTATCCTATCCGAGTGGATGTGCCCACTGTTTGAGGAGATTAAATTGGAGTTGAGATAATGCCTGCTGCTTCTCATCCATGCTGCAAATCCTGTGCTTAAGATGTTCATGAAATACAGTGAAGAGTTAATACTATTCTTGCACCCAAGTTTAAATGTTTCTTCAGAAGATAATGAGCTTTGGAGTCAATTGATCCTTTTCTCCTCTATCCTGTGTGGGCAAGGATAGTGTTTACCCTAGAGGTACTTTCCAAATTACTGTGCCCTGAATTTGGTTAAGCAAGGCTTAAATATCAAGTGAGGAATTAGTTTCATCTTAGTCAAGTCAGCAGAAGTTGTATGAGCACTTAGAAAATATATTTATAGTTTTGGAATCTAGACTGAGCTCTGTATTTCCAAGTCTGTGTACAATGAAAGCTTCCCAAACATGCAACAAAATTGGATACTTCTAGTGGATATTTAGATGATAGATATATAGGTGTAAGGCATAAATCAGTGAATCTTAAAGTTGGATACAGTTGCTTTACTGACATAAAGTTCTTCAAATCATTGTCCTCTGTGGCAGTTATTCTTCTTGCTTATATTCTACCATTATGCATGCAATTTATCAAGTATTACTGAAATACTGTAAATATTATCTTGTTGCATGCTCCATCTTGTTTGCGTCTTTGTTAATTCTATGAATTACTTTTTTCATCATTTATATAATCTTTATTTCAGAAATATATATGAATAAAATCATATAAAAAGCAAGACTGACACAGAACCTCCTCTGAGGTTATTTTTTCCTCTTCATTTTCTTCTGGTAAGAGTTGTGGTCATATATGACATTTTAGAAATAAGCACAGTAAATTTATTGCTGACAATTATTGCAATTAATAATAAAAACACCTGAACTAGTTTGTGTTTTGGAGAGGATATTCTTTCATAAGTGAAACTCAAATTAAATGAAATTCATGTCCTAAAATGCCAGCAACAGAAGCAGGTAGTAAAAAATAAATATTTTAAGAGCTCATAGGTTTCATCCTCTAAATTACAAACATCAGTTTACACACATATGAACAAATTAATGCTCTAAATACTGTTCTGATGCACGTGGATTCTGATACTCATGAACGTGGAATGCGGAGGCATAGAGACAAGTCAGATTAGTCACATGTTATACTTAGTATGTCAACATTTCTTTAGCATTGATTTTAAAATGGAATTACGACAAGTTGTTTACTAGGTAGTGAAACTAAGGGAATCAAGTCTCTCTAGACTTGCTTGGAAAATCTTGAAGCTTCAAGGCAGTGCCAAATAGGCTTGAGATGAAATAGGACCTGGAAGCTGCTCAGATTTAAATATTACTTCCAGTTGAGAGGCAGATCAGTCAAAAAAAGAAAAGAGAAGAGTATGAACATAGAAGCAACCCGAATCACAGCCAAGCGTTGCACTGCTGTGCATATTCTACCACTCTTGTACTAACAGGCATGGACATCAATTAGAAAAGATTTGTTTGTGCTGGATGATTTGTCAAAACATATCATGTGTAAGAAAATGGAGAGAGATCTAGTTACCTCTACTGAACTGACTTAATACCTGCTAAATGAGTTGTAGTTATGACCCTCCTCAACTGTGCTCACAGTAAAGCACAAACAGCGAAAAAGAAAAATGTTTGTCCTTGATCTCTGAAAGGGCACCAGCAAAATTCCTGGAGAAAAAAGAATATATAAATAAATAAAGGGAAATGCAATGGAACAAGCAAAACAACAGAAAAACAGAAAAACAAACAAAAAAAAATCAGCAAAACAAAACAAAATCACCTGAAGGATGCGAGGGGAAGAGAGCAAATAAAATCAATTTATACAAAAAAACAGCATTTGCAGCATTTGCCATTTCCCACTTGAGAGAATCACTGTGGGGCAATCGGAAGGACCATTTACAGTTCATAAACAGACTACTCATGTTTCCAAGTTCGAGACCTATTTTTCCAGTTCTAGTTTTCTCAAGATCCACCTACACATTAGTTTAGGAGAAAGAGATAAGAAAAGTAGGAAAGGGACATACATTGCTATGAACATCATCATTACCATCATGAACAAATTCGCTGAGTCATAGGAGGAAAAAAGGAGCCAAAAAGTAGAATTCAAAGGAAGTTAAATTTGTCTCCATATTTTCATTGTTTTAAGCATTTTTTCGCCACCTATATTTGCACTGTGTAAAGACTGGGTAATATTAGAAAGCATCTAAAGCAAAGTGTCAGTGGCTATGGTTAGGTGGATTTTCTAACATAGTCTATTTAAATAAATTCAGTTTTACAAATTTACTTTAAAATTTTTACTTGAGTCATGTATAGAATCAAAAGCTCTTTGAGAAGTATTGTAATTTCAAGATTATTTAATATTAATTTAATTTTACTACCAACCAAAGGCTGAACTATGTGGCATGCTTTTTAGTGTCAGAGAAAATAATCCTTTATTACTGTTGTTGTTTCATCAACAAGAGGGTCACACAGGTCAAGCCTACAGAGCACCCTGGAGTGCCTTTGTTCTCTCCTCTAAGTGCACTGGCTATGAACTTCCCCATTCCTCTGTGTTCTGCAAACTCTTTGCAGCTCCTTCAGTCCCTTACTTCATTGTAGAGTTTCTAGATATATCCACATTGTCTTTTCCCAGACTTGGGTACTACTCACCTTCATGTGAGAAGTTTTGTGCGTATCTTTTCCCCTTCCTACATTTTTCCTTTTCACCATTCTGACTCACATTCTCTGACTTGGAAAATTATATTCAGGAATTTCCATATTTTAAAATATAGAAAGAGATGTGTGCCAATTGCTAGAAAGACTATAGGCTTTTTATGCTAGAAAGTCTATAGGCTGCTGCAGAGGTTCTTTTAGGTTCAGAAGAGTCATGAGAGTTCCCTGTATTTCTGATTTTCCCTGACTAGCCACTTAGAAAAGTAATTGGGTTTGACCCATTGATTCACAGAAACTGATTGAACACAAAATTCCAGGTATTGGTGTTATTAGTAGAACTAGACAGAAATGCCATTAGTCTGGGTATTAATCTGGGTATTGAATCTCAATTTGGCAGTTATGCTGTCTGTTACTCCCTTCTACAACCTTGCTTCTAACCTATGGGTAGAAATGCAACACTGATTTCCTTAGAATAATTTAAATAAACAGTTAAATTACAAAGTCTACTTATAATGGAATTCCTGTTTATTATAAGCACGACTGCAAGAACCACTCGTTTTCCAATGGTAAATAACCCCATTAGTATGAACACAGAGTTAACTGAGTAGTAATATTTTTTACTTTTCTTAAGATAGCTCTTTTTTGTCTGGATAGGTAAAATTCTCCACTGTCATTTTCTCCAGCATTTTATTTCTACAGTACTATGTCAAAGCTGACTGATGGGAAGTTATTTCTACACAAGCACTAATTATTATCATTCAATATTTTATAACTATCGATACATACAGAATAGTAAAATCAAACTATATATTTTAAAGAGAGATGTGAACATCTGTGACTTTTAATATGTCAGCATTATCCATAATCATAGAATCATAGAATGGCTTGGATTGGAAGAGATCTCAAGAATCATAAAGTTCCAGCCTCCCAGCCACAGGCAGGGTTGCCAAACACTAAATCAAGTACTAGATCAGATTGCCCAGGGCCACATCCAGCCTGGCCTTAAACATCTCCAGGGACTGGGCATCCACAGCGTCTCTGGGCAAATTGTTCCAGCACCTCACCACTCTCCAGTAAAATACTTCCCCCTGACATCTAATCATTTAAATTTCCCCTCCTTTAGTTTAAAACCATTCCCCCTTATCCCATCACCATCTACCCTTACAAAAAGTTGTTTCCCTCCTGTGTATAAACTCCCTTTAAATATTAGAAATTTGCAATGAGGTCTCCCCACAGCTACATACTATAGCTTGTGAACTGAAAAACAAATATTCCACAATAAAACACAACTAAAAATAATGATTGTCTTAAATTTTTTCAAAGGCTTTCTACCAAGTCAAGTCAAAGGCTTCCTTGAAATGGATGCACATCTGTAGTGCTTACACATCCGGGCAGCTTGTAGATGATGAGAGCCATCAGATTTAATATATGCATTTTACAGAGGAAAGGCATTACAGCTTTGATTTACACATTATATATGTTTCACATGTACACAGTTTCTGGTGCACACAATTATATTTTTCTATACAGATAGTCTCTCTGAAACCAGCTAACTGGAAGACCAGCTGGAGATCTTTTCAAAATATACTCCATAATCTTGAAGAGAGGATGTTTTTATTTTTCTGTCCAGCAGTAAATTTTCTACCTCAGTAGAATGGCTTATGGTACAGTATTAAAGATCCAAGCTTTCACAGCAGGTTGTATTGGCTACGTAGGCTTACATTGATTAAACTTCTAGGAAGAAAAGATCAAAAATAAATACACAAAGCAACAACATGAATTCTCAATTCAATTTAACTAAATGAAATGTGAATTGTGAATTTATCTCACTTTAATATACATTATTTATACAACTAAAGCCAATTTAATAAATGTTCAAATCCATGGCCCATAGATTAATCCACATTGACATTTCCTTTTTAGTATTATTTCCACTTTCCAGTACAAGATATCCAATATCAATACCCTGTCAGTTGACAGTCACATTTTATTCTTTTAATAAAATCCTGTATTGCATTACTGCTAGACTGAACAAGAAGTAAATTTCCACATGAGAAATTTTGGAAGGAAGGTAGGTACACATTTTATTATAACAAAAAACAAAAATATATACTTTCTTTTGACATATCAAGTCTATTGATACATACTATAAAAAATGCAAAAATTGCCACTAATTACTGAAGAATCTCTCTTGGAAAATAAAGCCGAACCAGGCTGTAACCTGGACGCTACCTCACCTGCGTGACTGCAAGTTCCCCTCTAGTGGTTGCTTTGAGTATACAGATTTTTCTGGTATCTTTGTTCCTTTCCTAGTCGAGGCGAATTGACAGCATTTTACGGACTTAAAAATACCTATAAATAATAATTATCTGAAAAATATGAGAACTTCCCAGCACAGTTGAGCTCCTCCCACTCCCCAGCCAGGCACTCAGACACTATGCACGCATACACAAAGCAAAGTTGAAGATGTATTTCAAAATCCAGCCCTTCAACTTCTTTTCTCTCATACATTTTGGAGATTCTTAAGATTCATTCAGAGTGATAGGCTTTATTCACAAAAAAACAGTAACTTCACAAAACTTAAATATTTCTGATGACCCCTCAATTTTGCCAAATGTCCAATGAAACCCAGGAAGAGCTTTGTGGCAGCACATGGGGCATCCTACTTGGCTGTCTGCTGCTGGGCTCCAGCTTCTCATTTCTTTGTTTACTCTTTCTGTGAAACTTTTCCAAAACTGGGAACAACTGGACTTTGCTCAGTGTCCTAAACCTTGAGATCTAGGAAGACTCCACCATGTATGATCATGAGGGCTTGATTATTTTAATATTCCCTGAATCAGAGTTAGAGTCTGGTCTATCACTGCTACATTGCTAACTGGAAAGTCTAGCACAGGCTGTGACTTTAGGAAATTCAGCTTTTCTGCTCTAGAGCACAGAGGATGTAGAGGCTGGTGATTCACTTTCCATTTCAGCTTTGGAGGACCTAGAAGCAAGAGAAGCCATAAAAAGCTGAAAGTCTTAGAGCTTGGTTTGTCATTCAGTTTCACTCAGCATTTTCCATATTCTCTTGAATGGAAGTAAAAATAAAAGTCTACTTTGATTTTGAATAGAAATTTCAGGATTCTGCTGAAACTGAGAGGTTATGGAAAAAAACATGCAGAGAAAATCAGACTTTACAACAGATACTGAGGATCAAATGACCTAAGATAAGTATTATTTTTGGTTTTCCTTCCACACTCACCTCAGTCTCCTCAGTGTTGAGGATGTGCTGAAATATGTTATAATCACAGTTTTTTGCTTTCTAATTGTAAGCATGCACATGAACATATCAATCTCTGAGAATGACACTATCACACTATATTTTCTTGGAGAAAATAAAGCTCATTTTCTCTGAAAAAGTAAAAAATGACTACAGACCTTGTTTATTATATGCACAGAATAAATTACCAAAGGGAAACAAGCATTTTCATTTGTTTTCTAATCTCACTCAGTTATATTTATTTTAAAGGTTAGTCGCAATTTCAGGGTGGAAATGTGCTTTTGAAATTGTTTTAGTTTTTCAACACTGTATGCCAGTGGCTGGCTTTTCACCTTTTCCTCTGTGGAGGATATGAAAAAGAAAAATATAGAGGAGTAAAAAATCAGACTACGACTCAATTCCAGAAGAGATTATATTTTTTTAATTTGATATAGGTATTTGGTTAGAAGACAACCCATTCACATTAAAAGTGAGATATAGCTTTCCTTTTTCACACTGAAATAGAACTCTTGAGAAATTCCTCTGAAATCATTTTATATTGTTAATGTTTAAGGTGAGTCCCTGATCCCACTGAATTTAATTGCAGTGATTCCTGTAACTTCAGAAGAACTAGATTTAATTTCTGGTCTTCTTTTCTGTCTGTCCTGGCACCTAAATAACAGCATGAAAACGGAAGTACCAACAAGGAAAAGGATAGTAGATTCTTCATCATTACTGTGTAGTCGATTCATGTCTTTGTACTCACTTTATACTCCTTCGGATGTGTGATGTCTCTATCACTTCTATACCGGGCTAAGGTGTGGTTCACCCATGCAGATATTTACCTTGTTAGCAGCTGTGGTGTTGTATGTTGGCGTCAGCATTGCAGGAGAGGATTTGCTTAGGGATATATGTGTTTTTGAAAGGAACTGATGAACTAATTCTTTGGAAGGGAATACTCCTCTTCAGGAATTGTTTACCAGTCTCTTTTATGAAGGGTACTTTCTATTGGAGTGGAAACGATGGATTAGTTTTGTTTGCGGAAACTTCTGAACTTCCATTGTTCGAGGGCCTGGAGTGCAGGACGCACTTGTAGGCAAATGTAGACAATTGGCTGGAGGCCAAATGAAAGTTTTGTGTGAAGTCTCACTTGGAAATGATGACTCCGGGAAGTGAAAGTTTGACTCAGTTCAAGTTGTGATGAGCATGCAAAATAAATTCATGCTTGTTCTAGTGCATTTGCAAGTTGTGTCTACACAAGTAAATTTAATCACCGGCATCTTCCACACTGAGTTTCAGCAAATCACAGTCTGCTGATACGGCTCCTTCCTCGGTGGCAAAAAACACAGCATAAAGTAGGAAGCAACTAAATAAACTTTGTTGATGGTTGATGCGGTATGGGCTTAAGCATGATCCAATATAATGCGCTTACCTCATCATTCTCCATTTTATTATACTCTTATAAGAGAAGATGAAACAGTATCTAGATTACAGCCATTTTAGGGGAAGGGATATGTCTCTTTGTGATTAGTTTGAAGTGCCTCCAATACCTTGGCATTCTTTATAAATGGTAATAACAATAATAATTTATTGCTGCGCAGCGTGGTCTGGTCTCCCATTTACACTCAGAAAGACTGGCTGTGCTGTGTCACTGTCCTGTTCATCACTTCTCACCTTGCACTTACATGCAACTTATTATGGTTATTTTTAGAATACATAAGACACTCAAATATCATGATTACAAGTGTGGAATAACAGCTTAGGAAACAGACAGGAAGACAGTTCACCGAAGGAGACAACATACTGCACCTAAACTTTCCAAGATCAAATCTGACATTGTAAAATCAAAAAGAGAGATTCAATATGAAAATAACGTCATGAGATTTAATGAGTACTTCTTTTCCTTTACCTTTTAATCAACATCATTAAATGTTTTTCTGGACTTCTTTTTAAAATTATATACTTGCATATGCATGTCTGTGGGTATATGTGTGTGTAAATATATAAATGCACACATATTCACACTTAGTGTGTTTTTGTGCTTATGTGTGTCTTTAGTGAAAATTCTGCACTGCAGGAAACAAAATGGGCAACTTATGATGTCCTGTAATGTCATTTTCCTTTACTAGAGGGAAGTAAAATAGCCATAAGGTTCCTTTTCACAGATCTGAGAAATCTTTATAGAAAGCTTCATTTTGTGTTAACTTCTGGGATGGGATACATTTACATACACACAGACAGTCTGCGATGCCCTCAGGCAGTGAGTAGCTGGGAAGGGTGCCGCAAGGAATGCTCTTTCAGTGCTGTCTGACAGAGGGTACTGAGTGTTTTGTTCTGCTTGTCAGGAACTGGAGCACCCCTGTGATTTCTCTAGCTTTGTGTTGAAGGCTGGCTTGGGTTCTTATCTCCAGGATGGTGCTGAACTGGTGGAGGCATAAAAGAGTTTTTATCTTGCCTCTTTACTTCAGTGCAGCAGAGGAACAAACTCAACATAATATGATCACTTCAGGTAAAGTTTATAAGTTTGTATCCCTCAGGATATTGGCATTCTGTGACATCTAATGTACTAAATGATGGAGATGTTTTGCATCAGATGAAACTAGTCCCATTTGGTTTTGATGTTGAATTAAATGTTGTAAATTGGTCTGCCACAAATGCTATAATAATCTTTTGAGACATGCAAGGACATACATTTTGCATACAACCAACACAAATAGAAATTATCATGCCATATCCCCTGGAGGGTCTATCCAGTGTGATCCTTCTCTAAAACCACTTGTTTAGTCTGAACCTCACTTAGCTTATCTGTAGGCACTTCTCTTTCTGGAATCCCTTCTAAAACCTTATGGCTGTCATGATCAGTAAGTTCATTTTAGTCTCCAGTCAGTTTTACTCATGGCCAGCTTAGTCTCTCTCTCTCTCTTTTTTTTTTTTTTGTATCATTGTTTAAATATGACAACTGTTTTGGAGTTCCTTCACTTGGCTTGCCGTTCTGGAACCATATGAAGTGAAGGTGTGCATATACACCTCAAAAATGTGTAACAGAACACTTGAATAAAACAACATTTTATGGAACATAAATGCACTGAGGTTCTTAAATTTGTTACAGTCTTCAATTACTTGCATGATACAATTCTTTATTGACATTACAATTATTTACATCTCTCAGAGATGTATGAAAATGCAGTTAAACTATGGTCTAAGTGAAAAAAAACAGTATTCCTGTAGATTTTCAATTGTTTTTGAAACTCACAGTTTGAGATGATCTACCATAGAAGAATGGGGTTATGAATTGTCTTGGATGAAATTAAAGACCATTTAGTTTCTAAAGGCAGTGAAGTTTCTAAATTCACCTTGAAAAGTGATGCTATATCTTAGAGGCACTTTTTGAAAACATTTGCTTACTAACTGATAAATTGTATCAAAAATGTTAACATTTTGAGGTAATGTAATTTTCCCCTAGAACTATTTTTAATTCCAGTTTTATTTGTAGAAAGGTTAGTATAGATCCTGAAAAGCAGTGTTAGAGATATACACGGCAAGGTAACATCTGGATGAGATATAATGAAAATGGGAATTCATTTTAAGTAATACAACTAAGCCTGAGAGGAATGAAGTTCCATCCTTCTAAATCATTTTTAATTTTAATAATAATTTGGGAAAAGATGTAGTTATTGAGGGCAGAGAACATAGGATAGGATATAAATATTACTGTTCCACTGCTTAGAAGCCCATAGAAAGTGGTAGTCAGTAAAGAGGTGTCTGGGGACTTTAGCTGACAAGGTCAAGTGGTTGGATTTAATCAAATTCATTCTGTAGCTGGAGATTTAGTCATGGTTATAAGACAGAGAAGTCATCTTAAGTAAGGAAAGCTAACAAGAAAGCAATACATCATATGCATAAAGTGAAATATACTGCTTACAGTCATTTAGCTTTATGTCAGAATTAAAGAAGGTTTTGGAAATAATGTTAAAGCATGAGCTATTTAAACACCAGTAAGTGATAACGTAAAGCAGTTGTGCTTTGTTTCAGTGATACTGTGAATCTCTGGTAACAGTTTACCATTATTGCTACTGGGATACACTGATGTCATGACCTGATTTAGGATGAAGATCTGTATTTGATTACCAGTTTGAAAGTTTGCATAGTTTTAACATAAGGGACTGATTTTCAACACCTTCTACTGCTATCACTGAAGTTAAAGGGAGATACATCATCAGTTTTAAGGAGGAGAACTAGGCTCTTTGATTTTCTTAAGCAGTTTGAAAATGGAAGACACTGCAGGAGGTCAGCTGGCGAAACAGAAACAGAATCATACTGTTGTTGGCCATTGCTTATAACCTCAGTCTAAGATGCAGATAATATAAAACAGAGTTGAAAAATGAGATGCATTTTAGAATAGATGGTATGTGGTTATGATCATTTCAGGAATTACAATACTCTTAGAAAACAAGGAGATTTGTTCTGAACAGATAGTCAATATATAAATATATATTTTCAATAGGTGCATTTATTGCATGAATGCTTGTTTATTCTAAGATAAAGCCACTATGAATGCACTGTTCTGAAATTTAAAAACTGAACCTGGCTGAAATTAAGTCTAACATGTTTTCTTTTGTACAATTCAATGTTATTTTCAATACAAAGTTTTATTTAATAAAATGTATACACTTCAAAATGAAATACTAAAAGTAAAAACAAAACAGATTACAGCTGTCCACTTTTATATAATTGAAATTTCTTGAAATCAAAGACTTCAGAAGTAGAATTTTCCAATAATACCAAGTAGTCCAAATGCAGAAAATCTAAAATAAACTTTCCATTTCTTTTCCTATCTAGTTTTTGATTATAAATTAATATGTTTCACCAATTTTTTGGAACTTCCATTACATAAAATCTCATAATGACAAGCATTTTCTTGATTAGAAACCTAAACCTTCCTTTCTAGATGGCTATGCCATTAATTCCTATATATATTCTTTTATTGAATAACTGTGTTCTTTCTTACTTATATCTTAGTTTTTCTACAACACACTTGGTTCTATCAGTCTTATCCACAAATCATTACTCTGATTACCTGACTTTTTTATTTACTGAAATTTCTTTATTTTCATACTGCAGTGCACGAGACTAAGGTCAACACTTTAGAACAAGGAGTTCAAAAGAGTTTAACAGAGAGAACAAGGGTGGTACACTAACAAATACTGATGAGAATATGAAAGGAAGATGGGAGAACCATATAAGTAAGAGAACTGAAAAATGTATGAGGTGGTGACTAATAAATAAAGTAAGGCATAGCCATCAGCATACATATCTTTCCACCTCTCAAATGATCAAAAGCTTTGTTCACTTTGTTCTACATGAGGTAGGAACTGATTGTTCTTCACATAAATCCTGTATCTTGCATCCAGAGGACTTTATTCCAAACCCTGGAAAAAATGATGGGCCAGGAGGCCAAAGAAATCAGTACATTGTTACATGGGATGTTGAATCGGATGCTGCAGGCCCAGATTTCCTCTGACAGAATGTATTAGAGTTAAAAAATGTTGAAAGTCACACATTTGTTGTCATGTGAGAATACATGAAATGATGGTTTCATATAAATATTGACTGGCAATCTTTGACACAGTAAATGTCTACAGAAAAAAGGTTCACAATGCAGATTTAGGGCAAGATAATCAGAAGTTGATTTCTGACTTCAGCTGTATCAGAGTTAAACTAAGAAGTTATCTGTTAGCACTTCAATTTTTAAAACAATTCATAGTTACGCCTCTGTTTTTCCACCATATACTGTTAAGTATTTTCTATTTTCAGAGACACGTCAGTCATTTAGACATTGGTACACCCATACTATGAAGCAGTGAACAAACTGAGAGCTGTATCCTACAAAAACTTAACAGCAAATATCCAGTCTTAATCTCATCTTCACACTTGTGGAGACATTCACTGTCACTGAAAATGCTCACAAGCATAAGTAGTCTCAAAGTCACAATGTATCCCAGTCCCACCTGGATTTAATACAATAAATTAGTGTGTGCTGCAAGCTTTATAGGTATAAACTGAGAACTTCTTAGAAAATTAATTCAGAATCTGATATTACACTTTCTTCAGTTGATCTATTTAAGGTAACCATTTGAAAACCACATCCACTTCTATTTTTAGACATTGATTGAAAATGTAGTCAGTTCACACATAATATTTACATGTGTATCTACTTGAAATTGCTGATCAATCTCTAATTTGTAAGAAATTTTATACTCTCCATGGATAAAAGATATTAGAAAAAAAAAGTTAATCTTAGGATATTTTATTATCAGTTATTTCAGTAGTGAATTTATCAAGTATTATCAATATCAATTTTCACCTTCCTTACAGGACAAGGTAAGAGGTCATTAACTTTTTAGAATAGCAATTATCTTGTTTTATCATCACAAGCAGATACATCCTGAGAAGAAATACAGACTAAAAAGCAAGTGTCCTAGTAATGCAGACCTCGGGAGTACAGAATACATCATGGAAGTATAATGACAAGGAAGAAAAAGTAGAGAGATGAGTTGATTTATACATTAGCTTCAGAGAAATAAATTTTCCACTCTGATATCCTAAAATTCATAGAATCATAGAATGGTTTGGGTTGGAAGGGACCTTTAAGATCACCTAGTTCCAACCCTCCTGCTATAAGCAGGGACACCTCCCACTAGACCAGGTTGCTCACAGCCCCACCCAGCCTGCCTTGAATGATTCCAGAGAGGGGGCATCCACAACCTCGCTGGGCAACCTGTTCCAGTGTCTCACCACCCTCACAGTAAAGTATTTCTTCCTAATATCTAGACTAAATCTACCCTCTTCCAGTTTAAAGCTATTTCCCCTCATCTTGTCAGTACATGCCCTTATAAAAAGTCCCTCCCCAGCTTTTCTGTAGGCCCCCTTCAGGTACTGGAAGGCCGCTATAAGGTCCCCCCAGAGTCTTCTCTCCTCCAGGCTAAAGAGCTCCATATCTCTCAGCTTGTCCCTGTAGGGGTGGTGCTCCTGCCCTCTGATCATCAATTCTCAGTCCAGAAACAACATGGAATCTTACACAGCTGATATACAGGCTATAATAATGGACTAAGGATTAGGTGCTGTTCGGGAGCAAAGTGGTGGGAAAGCAAAGGAAATAGTACTATTAATGATGTAAAAAAATAATAAAGAGACATGTAACTTAAAATAAGATAATAATTCTTCATTAATATTTCGAGTGTGTAACTCAGGAAATCAGTTACCAGGAAGCAACATTTTCACCTATACAACTTTTGCTTTTTCATTTGAGCCAGTTCTACTGAGCGAGTGAAAGCAAATTAAAAACAATGCAAAAGCTCACTGAATAAATATGTTCATCTGTGACTATTAGAGTCATGAAATCTACCATTTCATGGCCAGAGAGCGACCATGGCAACAACCTCTAGGGAACAGATCACATTTCAGAAGTCTCTAGGATTTTGTTGGTCAGTGGCCAAGAAAGTGGAAAAATAGGAATAAGAATATGGGATCCATAAATTAGACTGCTTGGTGTTCATTATAGAACTACTACCACATAAAGAGTTGAAAATTTGTCTGAAAGAAGCTAATATATTGACTGTGCACACAAATAAACTCAGCATTATCATGTGGAAAATAAAGTTTATGGAGACACCACTGGAGCTCTCACTGTTGTACAGTTACTCCAGTTAACGAGTACTGAAATAATTTTGGACATACGAAAGCAAAAGCTACCCACATTTCTTAAAATAACAACACTGAAAATGAATTTATCTTGCAGAAGACCATGTTGCAGAAAGATACCTTTTGTTTACCAGTGGCAGTACAGAAGTTAGTGATCTGGATTTGGGAGTAAATGAATAAATAAATCTAACGCACAAGAAATTTAAAAGAACAAACACAGTAAACTCTATGTTTTTGTTACACTCAGCAAGTAACTGAGGTCAGCAAAGTTTGAAGAGAATAAATGCGGTCTGATATTTTTGCTTGACGTTACTAGAAATATAGCTGATGTATTAGATTACATTTGTCATAGAAGAATTGAAAGTAAATTAATTAGAGCAAAAGCAACTATTGTGTTCCAGGATTTAAAGAGTCTCTAACATTTACTGATGATATAGACCAGAGCAAAGATATTGCTGTGGCCTACTTGCAGGTTTGTCAGTACTCCCCTGAAGTAGGCAACAGTGGGATGAGACCGATGCGTGCATTGTTCTGTGCACTGTGCAAGTGGCATGTTGTGCAGCCAGTAAAACTGCCTTACAGCAGTGATTTCTCCTTGTTGTGTCATGAGACTGCATCTCATCACTCTGATTGCTCTCTCATAAATGCAGCTCTGCTCATTTCTTACTGCTCGTCACACGTTTTTGAATTGCATACACTTCCGATCTGATTCCCATACAAGTTCAGTTTCTTACAGTGAAGTGTAAAACAGAGTGAACGTATATAGTTTTCAAAAGTCAATAAAATACTGGTTTGGTGGGATCAATAGAAGTTTACCTCAGTTAGCTGATATTTGGGAAACTTTTAATTTATGTAAGTATGAATGACTGCTTGTTCTGTAGTAGAGAGAACTGGATAGATCTTTTTAGATTCTGTTCCTAATAAGATGTTTTATTACTGAAAGACATTTCATTAATGTATGAAATTACATTTTTTTTTGGTATGAAATTACATATGAATGAGGCTAGCCAACATTTTTTCTTTTAGACTAACAGACAGAAATCAAAGGTTAGATTATTTACTTTATTTATTCAGTTTCTTACACCATAGTGAAACAAACACTAAGTAATTTGTTTTTCTGATTGGAGAACACTACAAAATTGCTCTAAACAAAATTGTACTGATGAAAATCATCTTATGAAACTGAGGGCAACTTAGTCCCTTGGGTGCCTGATGGGAAATGGTGAGGGAGTGGTTCTTCAGGATTTTTATTTGGAGAGCTTCCACCTAAATTCTTTTAAAATCAGTGAGACTGCGAAGCAATCATGAAACTAATTTCCTGTTTATTATATGCTATTTTATTTCTGAACTGTTAGTATTATTCAAAAGTTTGCCTCTCGTTCAACATTGTTGAAATCAGATTGATGCATAACTTGAAATTTCATTTTCAAGAGGGATTAAAAAGGAAGACAAAAAAGGATTCTAAGTTATTGAGACAATAAAATTGTAACCATAGTTTTATCTTTGAAAGCACTGTACAGATTTTTGGATGTTACTAGAGGAGAATTTAAGTTAAAATTTGTTGTGAGCAGGTGCAATATAAAGGAGATCAAGTTGTTAATAGCAGCAAAGTCAATGATGTATTTAAGTCAATCAATTTTAAGTATCATTTAGCTTTTGCCTTTGTTCTTTGTTCACTGTACTGTTGTGCAAAGTAACCATCTGGTTCTGAAGGCAGAAAACCTTAGCAGGTCCCACATTTGAAAGACTATTTGCAAGGTAAGACTTCCTTTCTAATGTGGTTCATTTTATTTATAAAAACATAAATTGTAGAGTTGCATAATTTTGAACACCCTCTTAATAAACCAAAAAATATCCATGTTAAAACTTAATTTGAAAAGGAGATGCTATGTTGGCATAGACTGAGAATTTTATAATAATACATTTTATTATTTACTGCTTTTTATGATGTTGATGGTGCATAGTCTTATATATTCCTTCAACTGGTAAACAACGATTCTGATAAACAGAAAGGCGATATTGTTACGGCTCTGAGTTAGGGGAGAATTATTTGCACAATATGATGGAGCAGCTAGGACACAGTACAGATTATGCCATAGAATCTACCAGCAATTGTTACGCATTTGTGCAAGACCATCCATTAGAAGGATACATAGCAGAAGAAAAACTGAGCTTAAAAAGCTAATGAATATTATTAAAAAGCCATAATGGTAAACCAGTAGATTCACGGTAGGTACTGTTGTACATATAGGGAGGATCATCATTTCTGTTTCCAGGCTTCTAACATTTTTAAACTCTTTAGAATTTTCCTGTGTATGTTACAGAGATGCTACGGTGCATGTGTAACATTCTTCACCAAAACTGGGCAGAGATGCCCAAAATATCTAATTTGTTTATTTGCAGTGATGCAGACACTGATTATTGCTCCCAAAAGGGGTGAAGCATAACAGTTACAGTGGAATGGAAGGCCAAGAAGAAGATAAAATGTTATTCTAGTTCAAGCTCTGATTATAGTTGCACTTTATACCCATGTCACTACTTCATGAGTGTTGCACTCAGAAGTCATAAACAGTAATTTGACAATGTTAATGTTATCTTTTCCATGTTATTCTATGTCTACATGAAATACTGCTGTTGGCTTACTTAAAAACCAAGAAAGACAGATATGAAGATTTTACAGCACTACAACCATCTGTTCATCTTTTTTTTTTCAGTCTCTTTCTCCTATTCAGCTATTTCTTGTCTTTTTCTTCCCTTTTGTTTTATTTTCTTCCCAACTCCTCCCTTTCTGTGCTTAGAAGCTGAAAGAAAATTCACACTACATTATTTTTTGCATCTCTGAGAAAGGTGCCATCCAGAGGACCAGACTGCAGAGAGTTAAGTCTGTGTGAAGGGCAGCATGCTCCTGGGGGGGACAGGGTCACAGAATGCAGAGTCCTGTGACTTGTAACGAAACTGGCCTCTGAAGCCCATGCACATGCCAAAACAGTAAGTTACTGCTGCTGTGGTTTGCGCAGTCTTGCTACTGGCAGAAGTTCACAATGCAGTGTGTGATTATAGATATTTCAGTAGATTTTTAAGTTTTCAGTGACCATCTGTAAACAGTAGGGGTGAATGGGCTGCATTTCATAAAACTGAGGCATCCAGAAGTACTTCCTCATAGGACAACGTTCTTTCCACTCCCCACTGCAGATGCTGCCATATGTGTGATACAGTATCTCGTTCTGAACACGCATCCCTGTTTTTTAGCTTTCATCAACTGAAAAGCTTTCTCTAGCTACGCCACAGCTAGTGAATTTTCATTTGCAAATGAAGGCATGTTATCTTGTGCAAATCATTTTGGCAGTAGAATTTAGTAGATCTTGAAATATATATTTTTTTTCTGTAAAGGAGAATAGAGAAGTCAAAATCAGGAACAGTTGTATACGTATAATTTTTCAGACATAAATGCTAATTTTTTCAGGGTATTAATGCAATCCTATGCAGCAAAAAAAGGACATTTGATATGATTATGAAGAAAATTACAACAGCTATTCTGTGATTCTAAGTTGCCCAAGAAGTCTAAGCAGTTTGGTAGACTAACAGTTTGCTCATCCAGGAGATTACCTGAGCAATATCAAAGAGCGCCCAGTCAGGAAATGAAGAATAATCTTTGCCACTATTTCTGGATAATAAATAAGATATAAATTTTAATGTGAGATGAGAAGTATCTTGCATAACTGAACTATTGAAAGAGTGCAACAATTGCTGCTCCAAATAAAGACATGAAAAGAGACGAAAAACTGACACCAAGAAAACAGTAAGCCTTGCACCAACCAAAAAAATAAACTCAAATCCAGAATGTACCCTTTTTAGGAAAAGTCTTCTCATGAATCCAGAAAGTTTCTGAGGTCTCCATTTATTTCTACACTATTCTTCCTTCTCCATATGGAATGGACATGGGATTTGGCCTCTAAACGCTGGCAGATCTCCCAGAATGGATGCAAAGGTCTGGACTATCAACGTGAAGTCTGACTCAGTACTGATTCCAGCACTCTGAGTGTCTGGCTTCCGATGTTGCTGTATCCACTGAAATCCTGTGGCCAGGAATTTCACCGTAGGGCTGTGATCAGTGCAGGGGAGTAAAACATTCACAAAAAATGTAACAGTATTTCATTTCTAACTTGTTGACAGGTCTAGTTGAAAGGACAATACATACCCACCAGTCTCATCCATTCTCTTTGGATAATCCTCAGATCTTCTGTAGGTTCCTGCACATATTAGGGAATCTGCCTTGCAGCATTTTCCCTGTGTCTTCTAGATACAAATTAGCAGAGGCTTTTCTTCTTTATTTCAAAAAAACAGAGGAAACTCTACTTCTGAAATCAAGGCTCAATATGATCAGTCAGCTACTGGGTGATATTTTTAAGTCTATTTTCTTGTTGTCATCTAATCTAAGTTTCTTTTTCTTTTTAGCGTATGTGTGTCTTGACAGCACAGAAAATCTCCAAATTATGAAATAAGAGTTAAATTGTTTGTAGATTTTTCAAACAACAGCTGGAAAAAGGTGTGAGTTGTTCCATATTCATGTTGCAAGGATATTAATTCTGAGCTTTAATGATGATAATTTAATGGTCAGCCTAGATAACTACTATCGAAGGGAATGGACTTCCAAAACACTATGTTATATACAGTTTCTAACACTATTAGCTGGTACTATGTGGGAAAGTACTATAATTTATTCTTTTTCAGTTGTTAGAGAAAATCAAACACGATGACTGAAGTCATCGAAAAATCCAAATCCTTAAAAGAAAATCAAAACCTAAGAATCCAACAGAGCATGTAATTTTAATATCGCATATTCTTCCTAATTTTGTTGCTGTTTAGGCTTTGGAAAATTGTCATTATATATCAGTATTTTTCTGTAAAATAGCCTCTATCCAGATTTGTTTGAGAAGTCTGGAGTGATTTTGCTAGCTGCACACTCCTTTTCTCAAAAAAAATAGGAAATCCATACTTCCTGGTCAAGAGGTTAATTCTACTGCCAAGAGAAAATTTTAGCATTTCTGTATTTTCCCTACTCAGTGATAGTAGAGAAAGGTTGTGTTAAAAATCATTAAGTATTCTCCGAAGAAGGGCATTGTTTTTAAAACTATGCATGTTATCTATGTGAAAGATTACTAGCACTTGAAGATCACGGAAATCTAAGCTGTAGTTTTCCTAGTTTGTTTGCCAGAGTACTGGCCTTTCATGAGTTTAAGTTTTGAACTGTGATAACCATTCAGTTAGAGGTTTTTTTATTCATCTTAGTAAAATCTTCATAAGGTATATTTAGACAATTGGAAGTAATGATGCAAGTGATGATTAAGAACCAGGTCTCTGTGAGGTTTTCTTCTTGAGTTATTGCAATTGACATGTCTTCTGAAATGGGCAAATGCCACCAGTGCTCACAATGAATTATCATTTTGGATAAAAAAGTACTACATTTTTGAACTATTCTTACTCCATTATTTCTAGTAGCCTATCTGTACTGTGTTTATGGACAGACAAGCACTAGAGACATTATGTCCCCAGTGTCCATGCTCAGACGCTGTACCTGTCCCTGCCTAGAGGGCAAACAACTCTGTGAGCACTTTATAGTTGCAACAGGCAGCATCAAGCAGGTGAATTTCAAGAGCAACATATGGCACAGGTACTGCAGCCCTGGTGCAGACATTGTCAAAACTACAGGAATTCAGTGAAAATGACATCATTCTTTTTGGAGGGTGTGTGTGTGCAGAGGTTAATTCCTAAAATAAAAACCTAGGTTGAATGACTGTCTCTAAAGAGCCTATTTCTCAAAGAGAAAGTTACACTGCATGACTTGTGTCAGTATGACTCAAGTCCCTTCTTCACCAAAAGAGAGTGGCCTTATCAATATGGCTTATTGGAAAAAACTCCAGGTGAAAAGCACCTGAGATTTAACAGTTAAACCATGTCAATGACCACGTGCAGCTCTTGAGCTGTGCTCTGGCCCAGTCTCATCTACTAGACACATTAAAACTTCGTTTCCATCTGGGGTACCTTATTTGCTACTCATTCTGCTAAAGAAAGTGGGTAATTTTCACACAGCACTGAAATGTACTAACTGCAAGTTTTTCTGTTAAATTAGGGAAAACTGTTCATTAATTTACACTCTTAATTACATTTTAAAACAGCAAGGATGTGTATATTTCTTTCTGGAATTTTGTAAACAACTTCTTAACCTTTAGCTAAACAAGTCCAAAATTCACTGAAATGACTAAATATAATAATCCTTTAAGTGATCAAATGCATCTCTCGATAGTCAAAGAAATAGTACATCTTTATTTGTCCTCTTTTGAGCTGACAAAGTAGAATATGGCTTTAATATCTCAGAATGCACAAAGTATATCTAACTTACATCGCTGCTTAAATATTTACAAAACCAAGAGTCAGCATAATAATGATGCTCTTATGTAATTTACTCTAAACAGTATACAAGAATAAACAGCTATTTGTGATACAGACTCTAGCAATGCCCCACTTTGCATTGCATTTATCACTTATTTATAACCGTTCTATACCATGTAAAGTGTATTATTTTTTAAGCTACAGTGGCCAAAGTGTTTTGCAACTTGCAGTTTGTATATTGTCCAAATGTTGGAAACAGGTTACCCAACTCCATTCTTTGCATTTAAACTGCAGTAGGCTTAAAGGTGATAGATTTTACTGTTTGATCTGAAAACACTCTGTGGAAGGTAGGCAAAAAAACCAGAAACGAGCAGCCTACCTGAAGGAGAGGACCTTGCTAATTCTGATTAGGAAACCAAACTGAGATTTAAGGAAATGCTGAAAATAGGTCAAGATTCTTTCACATGTAAATAACACTAACTTTAATTTGAAAGATGGGTATCTCAGCTGTCCAGGATCCTGTTCTAGCCCAATTCTGCAACAAAGCCATATGAGAGTATTTCACTTGGTGGGTTGGTATGCTTGCCTAATTGCCATAGAATACCTTCTTGAAAACACTACCACTCCTTCACTGATATTTAAATGTGAACTTACACCTCTAGGGAGTAAACTAAAATACAAATGTAGCACACTGAATTCACTTCTACTAATAAAAGGACAAGTATTATTCACTCAGATTCCTTAAAATATCTGAAAAACAAACACTTACTACAGTTTGCAGTTTCTGTGTTATCTTCTTCAATAAGAAAGTGTCTCAGCAGATTCCCTTATATTTTACAAACATTATTTTCTAAAAAACTATGGCGGAGAACTTCAGTATGTTGCTGTATTATAATTTCTGTTGCTTACGTGAAGACTTTTGCAATATTGGTCAAACAGTCACTGAAAGTTCTGAAAGATCAAGCTAAAAGCTGTTTCTCTTGAAGTATTTGGACCACAGATGCATGAGTTAAATAAATGTTTTAAAGTTTAGCTGCACAGAAAGTGTTTCTAGCTAGTGAAGTTGTAAGAAACATAACATCACAGTATACTGAGGTCAAGTCTGAAATTTCTGGAAATGTGGTAATAAAAATGCTTCAGTATCAAGCATCCTTCCCGTGCATAAATGAAATCAGTTTGATTTTTCCCACTATTTTTTGCAAAGTTAATGTTTGACAACACTGAGAATCTGGTAACGTGTGCAATGCTGAGGGGAACGGTGAGCTAAGGAAAGCATGGGCTGTTTGTACACACGTGTACGTGGGAACTGGATGAGTTAGGTCACTAAACCAGCGTGGTCAAGGGAAAGTTTGTCCTAAAGACATAGTCAGAACACCTAATAAGTAATAGAAGTGTCACATGTTGGTTTCTACTACCACTGTTGAGAAGGGCAAAACTAATCGAAGACCTGGTCGGTAGTTATTTTATCTCCATTCTTCATCTGAAAGTCAAAAAGCGAGCGACCACAGGGGGAAGCGCCGACTACCATGCACCCAGCGCTCAGTGCCACGAAGCACCGCAGCAGGCACCCGCGGTGAGCGGGCAGGTCACGGAGCTCACCACCCACCGCGGGTATACGTGCCCCGCACCCGGGGCTGATGCGCAGCCCGCCCCGTCCGCCCGTAACGCACCCCTCGGCGCTGCCGACACCTGCGAGACGGCGGCGGGACCGGCGCCCCGTGGCAGAGTAGCGGGATGGCGGAGAACTCAGCTCTCCTCGCCCCGGTTCGTACTCTGCGAGCGCACCCGTCCTCCGCAGCCCCGGCCCGGGGGATCAAGGCAGGAGAAAGCATCCGCCCTTCCGACGGGCAGCGCTGCGGGGCGCGAAGCACCCGAGTCCGCGGACGCCTCATGAGGGCTGCGCGGCTGTGACGGAGTTTCTTCGGTCGTTCCCTCACCGGAAAGTTACGGCCCACAGCCTCGACAGCGCCGGGACACCCGCAGCCTCTCGCGCCCAGAGGCGTGAGGTGAACCGCACGCGGACCCGTCTCCGGGAGCAGCCGCCGCCCGTCAGGGCTGACGGACAAACCCCCTCATTCCGCCCCCCCGTCCCGGAAAGCCCCTCCCTCGCCCCCTCCCTCGCCGCCACCTCCCGCCGCCCGTCAGTCGGAGCGGAGCGCGGCGCGGGGAGCGGAGGCGGCGCGGCAACAGCAGAGAGCGGGCGAGAGAGGGAGAGAGAGAGCGAGGAGCCGGCTCTCCCCTCCCTCCCTCTCTCCCTCCTTCCTTCCTCCTTTCCCTCCCTCCCTCGCTCCCTCCCTCCCTCGCTCCTTCCCCCCCCCCCACCTCCGCTCTCTCCGCCGCTCTCTCCCCCTCATTCTCGCTTTCCCCGTTCCTCTTCCCTTCTCCACACGCGCTCTTCCCCTCTCCCCGCTCCTCCGCGGTCTCACTCGTTGTTTCGGGGCGGCCGCGGCCCCTCGATGAGCGCCGTCTGTTGATCTGTCACCGCCCTCAGCCGTCCCTCCCCGCTCCGCTCCGTACCTGGGGCGAGGCAGGAGCGGCCGCCGGCAGCATGTCCCGCAGGAAGCAGAGCAAACCCCGGCAGATCAAACGTAAGTTTCCGGAGGGGGGCTCCCTCCAACACACTTCTGTTTACCTCGCGCTCGGGAGGCGGCACGGAGCTGCCCGCGGGGAGCGGTGGGTCCGGAGCGCCCGAACTTTGCCGGGAGCTGAGGAGCGGGGAAGGGGCGGAGGGCCGGAGCCGCTCGGTGCGGGGCGATCGGCCCCTCGCTCTCCCGTTTTGCGCTCCTTTGGAGCCGCGGGTGCCTCCCCCTCGTCTCTTCGAACTCCGAGTTTGGGAGCGCGGTCGCTCCCTGTTTGCGCTCCAAGTTGAGCTTAGCGCCGGCAGAGCGGCGAGCGGCACTTGGCGAGCACCGCGCCTCTCAGCAACTTGGCGCGCGTGCGGTGCGCGCTGCCCCGCGCCGCTCCCGCGGCCTTCGCGGGGAACGCGGGAGGCGAGGAAGTTCCCGCGGGTCCCCGGGCAGCGCCGCGCCGGGCGAGGCACCGCGCGCGCTCCGTGGCCACGCCGCCCGCGTCCCCCCCACCCCGGGCGCGCCCCGCGGCTCCGGGGCCGCTTCGGCAGTCCGGCGCCGGGAGCCGCGATCTGTGCCGAGAAACAGGTGTGTGCGTGCTGGAGGCTCGTGCCGAGAGATCCTCTGCCTGGCGGTGCTCGTGGCTCACGTCTCGCCTGTGACACACGGCGGTCCCAACTTTGTGAA
>NC_034410.1:128933079-128989927 GCF_002078875.1 Numida meleagris
AAAAAGTTCTTTTATTTGTAGAGTTTTGCCTTGAAGGATGTAATCTTCACACTGAGGCTTCCACCTGTTTGTTTTTTTTTTTGTTGTTGTTGTTTTGTTTTGTTATTTTTCTCCATTCAGTTGAGGGATCAAATAGGTTTCCTACTCGATAAATGTTTGTGTGTGATGTTTACTCAAAATCAAATACTGTACTATTAGAAGTCTTTGTAGGCTTTTTTTGCACTGCATGTTTTAAGAGTGCTTTTAAGTAGCCCATGTTAAAGGCATCAGTCTTTAGTCTCAGCATTTTGCCTAACTTCTATTACAGATTTTGAAGTTTACTTCTCTTATTTGGATGCAGATAAAAAGATTTAATTAAAAAAACAGACTTGGATTGTGAAACTGCTGTTCTTGAGAAAGGGATATACCGCTTTAAAAGGTATTAGCATAAAGATATAGCACATTTGTTTATTATGTTTCAAAATCAGCTGCTAGTATCTCTGCCACAGGTAACAATTGACTTTTCAGGCTTCAAGTTAATAGCCTTGTCTCTTGCTTGTAGGGATCAATATTAGTATTAATTAATCACCATTATCAGCACTAGGATCTGGTTCTATTTGTTGTTACATCAGCAAAATATCAATATAGAAAGTGGACTCTCTGATCGTCATGGCAACTTCATCTCTTGGGTCAAAGAAAGTTTATCTTATCTGTGCATGGAGAGTGGCAAACTGTTTAGGGATCTAGTTTGAACTCTAAGAACATTGATTTAGTTTTTGTTTGTGAATAGAGGCTGAATTCTAATCACAAGGGATAGGTAAGATTTAAATATTAATGCCCACAGGCTTGTCTGAGAGGGTGTCATTACCATTACTGTCGGATTGTCTTTTTGAGATGACACAATGGGAGAGGAGAATTGTGTAGTCAGGCTTACTTAAAGCTTAGTAATTTGGGCATTGGACAAACAGGTTATAAAGTGAAACTATGGAAACTCTATAGTATTTACGCAGTAATATTTCTTCTCCCATGCAATGTATGGTTGAGATTTCCTCCACTTAGTTCTGTTTAAGTGTAGAACTAGTTCAGAAGCACATTCCTTCTACCAACTCACATTCTACATATTTTATTATGCATTCTCCCTTAAAAGATTTTTCAAACAAGTATCCGGAAAGTCAAAATAAATAGTATCAGTATTCCACTTGCCACTGAATTAATGCCTGTCAGAAATCATAGAAAATATATATGCAACAGTCTGTTTAATTATTTTTGAGTCTTGTAAGCTGATGCAATCATCTCCTAAGCTTGTGACAATAAAATATCAATAATGCTGTGTTATTGCGTTGTAGTATCCTTTTTCTATATTTTTAAGTGTCCGCTAAGAGTCCTGTTAGGAGACAATGCATCTGAGACTTTTCAGTACATACACAGTCACAGTGTGGTTGAATCTTGTTCTGAGGGCTTGGAAGGCAATGATAACAAGTTTTGCTTTGGGAAATAAGTGCACTTCTTTTACCCAGTTGCTTGTAAATGTTGTATACGTACATTGATTTGTTTGATAGTTCCTTAGGACATGCCATATTTGAGACATAGATTAAGAGTATCAATATTCTTGCCTTCTCGTTATTGGCCAAATAGGATTTTTTTTTCTATTTATTCTTAGAATGTGAAATAACAAAAAAATCTTTCTTACTTATGCAGTGATGCAGGTAAAGTATGGTTTTCGAGAATGCAAATGGTATAAGATCAGTTCAGCGCATTTGCAGTATTGAAGATGAGTTCCTGCAGAAAATACAGAAAAGCAGCCGAACAAAACCCAAACACATGCATAAAGCTTGTTCTCTAGAAGGAATCAGTTCCCGGTATTGACATTTCTCATTGATTATTCAGTTTCATCTAATGCTTTGAAAGGGTAACGCCATCATGAGTTGGTAACAGATGCAGGTGGTTGTCACAGTAGATTTTTCTTCTTTAGAAAAGGAAAAGGGATTTAGTTTGATATAAAGATGTACAGCCTTAAGTTATACTTTAATAGCTTCTAATATTGTCTATGTAATCATAACTGTGAAAAAGAGTTTGTGTAATTTAAAAACACGATGAGCAAAAAATGTTTCTGTGTTCCTGTTACAGATGTTGAATAAATCGTATTCCGGTGATTTTCTGTCGATCTTCTTATTTCTCGCTTGTCCCATATTTCCTGTGCTGAAGAAAAGCGTTACGTAAGATTGGCACCATAAGCAAATGCTGGTATTTTATTTTGAAGAATTAGCTGGGATTTCAAATCATGTTTAGGAGATGGCGTTTTTATTAGTAATCCTCACAAACCTTTATACAGCTAATTCACTGTGAAGTTTATCTATTTGATCTTTGTATTTGCGCAATTTTTTAACTGCAAGTGTGGAAATAAAGCTAGAGTGTGACAAATAATTCTCTCACTTTTAAGTACTACCATCTAGTTTTTGTAGAACTTTTACAACAAAGGTTAGTTCAATTACAGTAGGTTTATAAAATGGATAGAAGTTACTAATAACCTACTGAAAATAACAGTGCTTTAGTAGTTAGTGAATTACTCAGACATCTTTTCATAAACTCTTCTTATGCTTTACTTTTTTGCACTCACATAGATGAGTTAGAGTGATGTTGCTTTGCTCTTCCAAACCACTAGATTGGAAGCTTTCAGTCTTGAAATTAGCTGGTGTAACTGTGTGTCACGCGCTGGTTTTATTGTACTCAGTCTTTTTACCTTAGATTCAGTGTAGCAGAGTATGGTAAAAAAATTTTCTTGATCCGATACACTTTTCTAATGAATAAAGCATGAATACTGACTACAGTAAAGTATCACAACATTTTTCCCATTTGTGGGTTTCCTATCTATCTAATCCTTTCTTGGATGGTAGAATAATATATTTTTAAACTTAAGGTGCACACTTTGTTCATAAAGACAATAGTTTTAATAAATGTGAAAATAATTATGGGATAAGGGTTTAAAAATACATATATCCCCAAATGGTATGTGAGAGTTTGATGTATATAAAATCATAATGTAGCGTAAAAGAAGAACCAAGTTTTTATTTAAGAATTTTCATTATGTTTAAAGGAATTCCATGGTTCAAGTTTTGCCCCCCTTCCCCGTGCCGTGCTTGCTCCTTCTCATATTATCTACAAAAAGTAAAAGTCTATATATTTTTGCAGTAAAAATGATACAGAAAAATGTAATTACTTTTTAAACACACTTGCAGTTATTATTGAAAAGTGATTTTTAATGAGAACAGAATGAATTATACTGTAAAACACGAAATTCCTCATAGACCCAAATATGGTGAGAGATGTCTTTTTGTATGTCTATTGTAAAGATTTTCTCTGCTGAAATGGAATAATCTTGAAAATACTTTTTCAGATGATATATGGAGGTGTTCATTTAGGCCGAGAAGAAATTCTGTAGAGGCTGATATTATTTTTACTTCTGTAGTTGCAGTGCAAGCCTCAAAGGAAGTACTGTGATTTACTCTTCTAATGGGGATCATCATTAGAACTGCTATTTAATACTTGTTATACTTCTGTTATCAAGCACAAAGATTAGTGTTTATAAGATATCGTGAAAAAAAAATTGCAAAGGACTTGCGAAATCTAATTTGAAATTATGTGTATATTCTGTAGATTTTGTCTCCACTTCTCACTTTTGCATTCAGGCTTAACGTTAAATGGCTATAAAGATCCTTTCTCTGAAAAGTTGTGAAGAAGTACAGCAAGGACTTTGCTAATGTATTTTACACAGCTTTGTGAATTGAACTGCAACACAGTTGTGAAACCAGTGAAGGCGATGACGAAATTATGAAAGGTTAAGTTGAGTAGTTTTGAAGAAGAATTACCGTCACTCCTTCCCACCTTCTAATGTTACGATCTTCAGTTAATAAATGTGCATGACAAACACTCCAGCTTTCTTGGAAGCGATATCAATTCATTTTTGAAAGCTTTCAGCCAGATTGGAATTTGTATCGTGTCTGCTAATTGTATTTCAACTGCTTCAGAATGGACGTAAGCAAAATGTTCTAGTTTTGTAGGAAGCAAAATAAAAAAAAAATTGTGACTAGAGTCACTCGTGTTTGGGGTGCTTTTAATGCATGAAGTATCTTCGTTCGTGTGAGGAATCATAGAGTGGAACTGAATAACACTGTGTGTATGAATAGGATGGAGTATCTCTGAGAGCCCCTTGGTCTGCAAATAACTTCATTTTCCAAGAAATGGATTAATTTTTGATGCAAATGCATATATAGATTTCTACATAAAAATAGTGTGCTAGTTGTTCCAAAAATGCATTATATTTCAGTGAATGCTGAAAAATTTAAGAACTGAGAAAAATCTCAAATATTTGACAGTTTATCTGGAAAAAATATTAGCTAGTTGCTAAAAATACAAGTGCACTCCTTAACAATGTGCATCTTGGACAAACAGACGCATATTTTGTCATCAAGTTACTTAAGCTTCTGAAGTCAGGGCTACAACTGGGTCAGATGATAAGATGAGCACAACAGAAAAACGAAGAGTGGCTCTGATAAAAACTGATTGATTGATGTCTGGCTTCCCCACCATCACAAGCAGTTGACAGTTAGTTTGGGATCAGATGATTTGGCTTTTGCGATAGAAGATGGGGCCTGGTAGGCAAGTCTGAAGGACAAAAAGGTCGGTTTCTGTGTAGTGTCAGGCAGTGCTGGGTTCCCACAAGGTGGGGTATTGGATTATGCTTTTCTTCAGCTACAAGACTTAACTTTTCATGGTCCATTGAAAGGCCAGGTAATCTGTTCAGTATTAATACAAAAATAAGGCTGTTTGTTGTGAGAGAAAGCAATGAAAGCAGAGTCAGTATGCTTGCTGGACAAGTGAATTACAGAAATGAACTATTTGTTGATATTTTGTTTTTTATTTTCTTAAAGCACCATTTAAAGAATTAAATGATATGTAAACTCTGATTTAAAAAAATAGTTTCTACTTGTAAATTCTTCACTGCAGATTGAAGAATTTTTTTATGTTTTCTGCTGTTGGGTTATAATGTGTGGTGAACAATTTCAGTTTGTGAAATTTTTATTACTATTCAGTAAGACATTATGTACTGTCTAGCATATTGTACTTCATATAGAGAAGTATGTGTTTTTTCGCTAGATTAAGAGCAATTAGCATGGTATACTTAAATATTTTTAAAATTAATTTATGTGAAGTATATTCTAGTTAACTGGAGATTATTTATCGATCTGAGACCATAGCATAAACAGTTAAGTTTTAGTTTGTATTTTGTTTGTTTTTTCAAAGCACAATTACAGTTAGCACTCTCTATGTAATAGCCACAGAAGGGGGAAGAAAAATGTGTAAATGAGAATCAAGACGTAATAGCTTTCAAATGAAAAAAGATTTTCAATGTAAGCCATGAAAATGTGTACAACTGCCACAGAATTGGAATTTGGACAGCTTGGATTTGAATTCAGATTTTTGGTCAGTTGGGTACTCTCTAGAAATCCCTTATAATGTATCGTTTTTCTCTGAGTTTTAAGGGTCAGATCTCCAAAGGACAGTCAGGTCTCAGCTAATGCTGCTGGCTTAATATCAGTAAGATGAATTCTGCAAGGTGCTGTATTGCTGATAGTATAACTGGAATGCAATATGAAAGAACCTGTAGTATAACCTGGAGTGCTACCAGTAATAAGTGATCAGTGTAGGTGAACTGGTGGTTGTTTGAACAGTGATTAGTTATACTTCAAGAAAGGTTGTTTTCGTACTGTCTAATCTCTGAAAACCTGTTTCATTTAATACATAATAATAATAAAAGGTCTTATACAAGAAAAGCAGTTTTATCCCAGATATTTTATACACCTCTTTGAGGTGAATATTAAAGGCACATTTTAAAACACAGACTTTTCTGAATAGTTATGCTTGCAGATTTTAAACAAGGCTGTAGAAGCGTCTAAGAACTTCTTCAATTTTTATTAATATCCCAGTGCATCGCTTTAATGTCAGAGCTTTTGTGGGCTTTCATATGTAATTAGTCTGAACTCTCAGCATTATTACATGTGGTCTGAAATAAGCTGTAGAAGTCCATATATAATTTGCAGATGGTTCAGATTTTCAAGTATGTTACTTCCATGAAGATGATGCATGAGAGAATAAGTAGAGCTTGTATGTCTTATTACATCTGTAAAAAATTCATGATGTTATAGGTCTGAAAGTAATGCCTCCAAAAGATACAAAGAGAGCAATAGAACTATTTGATAGAGCAAATTTTAAGCTACCAAACACTATTTTTCCACCTAGTAACCACCATTAGTGTGGCATTTTTTTGTCGTGGTGAATTAGAGCCTGTGTGCTGCTCTCGCCAAAATCTGCACCAGTGGAGGTGACCCAGTGTCACTGCCACCACTGCTGAAATGCACCACCCACCACCTTACTGTGCTCACATCCACCGCTTGGTCTCCAGAAACATTCAGCAAGCATCAGTGAATGACAGTAGGTGCCACTTTTTCCACCTTACTCCATGTGCACTTCCGTGTCAGACACCATTTTTCAGACTGTTGTATGGCAACAAGCTGGTGGGAAAGTTCAACTTCTACTGCCATAACCGCCAACGTTGGCTTCTGATGTTGTGGGCTAACAAATAAAATAGGAGGCATTACTTCTAGAGCAGCCCTCATACTCCATAGAACTGAAGAGAGCTTTATTTGTTTTCAAAATATGATACTCATGCCTGATGAGAGAGTGTTGTCTGCTTTACTCTTCCTCTTCTATTTGGGAGTTTTACACATCTGTAAAACACATTTTACACAGTGTATACAACTGTGACCAGTTTACTTATATGTTGAAGAAAATCAGGGTGGGTGAATCAGAAAGGGGTGGGGAGAGTGGATAGTGGAAGTCATGTGTCCAAAATTATCAAGATCATCACATCTTAAAAATGGAGAGTAACAGTCAGCTATTTAGACCAGGAAATTTTTTGTTTGTGCATGTCTTGCACCTGGGGAGGAATAACTGCATGCACCAGTACAGATTAGGGGATGACCTGGTGGAGAGGGGCTCTCCAGAGAAGGACCTGGGTGTTGGCTGAACATGAGCAAACAGTATGCCCTTGTGGCCAAGAAGGCCAAGGTGATCCTCCTCCTCTACTCTGCCCAGGTGAGTCCACATTTAGAATATTGTGTCCAGTTCTGGGCTCCCCAGTCCAAAAAAGACAGGGATCTTCTAGAACGGTGAGCAAAATGGTGAGCGGAGGGTGAGAAAAATGATGACGGGCCTGGAGCATCTCCCATATGAGGAAAGGCTGAGTAACCTGGTTGTGTTCAGCCTAGGGAAGAGAAGACCAAGGGGGGATCTGATAAACGTTTATAAATATCTAAAGGGAGATGGGAGGCAAATGGATGAGGCCAGGCGCAATGAGCTGAAACTGGAACATAGGAAGTTCCATACAAACATGTGAACGAACTTCTTCGCAGTAAAGGCGACAGAGCACTGGAACAGGCTGCCCAGAGAGGTTGTGGAGTCTCCTTCTAGGACATATTCAGGAACCATCTGGATGCCTACCTGTGAGAACTGTTGTGGGGTACTTGCTTTAGCAGAGGGGTTGGACTCAATGATCTCTTGAGGTCCCTTCCAACCCCTGCAGTTCTTTGATTCTATGTGGAAGTGTTTTGTCTACTAACTTGAATTTGAGAATTATTTCTAACGTTTTCTTTTTAAGAATACATTAAAACTGTATGTATTTAAATAAACATTTGTGTTCATGTGTCTCTGTATATGTGAGAATTAGTATGGAATTATCAATGTCTGAAATGAGGCATGTAACTTGATTTATAGTAGCAATAGTATAAAATACACCTGCTTTTAAGCCAAGAACATGCTACAGGTAAATATATTATTCACAGTGCAGTAGCTGGAAGTTTTGACGTAGTTCTTTCTTTAAGTTGTTTTAGTTATTGAAGTCACTTGGTTATTTAAGTAATTTTTTATTTTTTATCTGAAATAGAGCCTTGGAAACAAGCAAAGTATAGAAATACTACCTTCATTTCAGTGATAGAAAAATGAGTTTTAAGTTTTCTGCTTTGCTCCATGCTTAAATTTTTTTAATTTTTATTTATTTATTTTTTTTTACAATTTTTTTGAGTCGATACTGATACCTGATTTTAAGAGATTCTCAGCTCCTACAGCTCTTGTTGGAATCAGCTGGTAATAAACCCTAAGTACTACAATCAGGAGTAGCATCCAGATTCTTTCATTCATGTTGCTGTTGTTAATCTACAAACTTAGTCTCCTTTTACTGGAAATTGCATACCTGTATATAATTGTATATATGTATTATATCCCTCGGACTTTAATGCCTGTTTAAAATAGCAGAGTATAGCTCTTAGCAGATTTTCCTTTCTGTTTTCCAAAAGACCTGCATAAACACTTCATTTCAGATTAAAATCTTACTTTATAGCAAGATTGTAAAAAGGAAGAACTACAATGAAAGCTCTGAACTTGAAGAATATGCTGTGTGTATTTTATTAAGCTGCTATTAATGATGTCAGTTTTGTCTTGGAAATAGGTTCTGTGTTGTAGATTTAAGGCTACACTATTATAGGCAAAATCATACAAAGTTTATCTTCCATAGGTTTTTATCATAGGTTTTGAAATTTTGATGCGCTGTGCCAAAAACAGTTCATATTTCATAGATATCAGATGTTTTAACTTGAGTGATATTTAAGATGCCTGTTATATTTAAGCAGGCTGTTATGCCCCGACAAATTGTTCTTTTAAATTCTATTTCTAAAAATGTCAGTGCCAAATACAGTGGGTTCTTTTGCACCTTAGAGGTGATGCATCTTTACTATTGCTTAACTGCTTGATTTCTATAGTTCTCCTTTGTTACACATCATAATTGAAGACAATCTAACATTAAAAAAGAATGCGTATTGCAGAAAAAGATGGTAAAAATAAAGGAAGAATTCTTAATTTTTGTGAATTAGCTATAAGAAATGGACAGAGATGGAAACAAATTTATGAGTTAGAAAAGTTTGTGTGAAAGTGAATGGTTATCTTTGTTCTTGGCCTTCTGAAATACAGAATATAGGGTTTAGTGAAAATTAAATAGAAGAACTGAGTTATTACACAACACTTGATTTAGTTCTGATTGACTGGAAGTGTATTTTGCCAATGTATGGTTATCACCTTTTCTCTATCTCAAAAAAAAACAACAACTATTATTATGCTTTAGCTCTTAGCTTCCGAGTTTTTCTCACATCTGACATGTTAAATATTTGCTACTGTTTTCTTGCTTACGTACATCACATTTTTTTTTTTTAAAGGATGACTTGAATGATTTTATTCCCAAGAAAAGCTTCAAAAAATTGCTGAGAGTTTGATCTTTTTCCTAGAAAGGAAACATTATGCTGGAGGAAGCCCTGTTTGTTCATTTGAGAGTGGAAATATAAAACAACTGAACTGAACCTAGGGAATTCAAGACATTGTAATACCTTTTTTTCGTTGTTGGTGTTTGCTTTTTTTTAATTTTATTTTTTTTCCTATTCTCTTTTCTTCTGGGAAAGAAGAGCATTGAACACGATTTAACAATATACAGGAACAGCGAAAATCTGGAAGCCATAAGTATCACTAGTTGAATAGCTTTTACATTCACGTATATTTTAATAGCTGAATTATGTGATTGCATTTGTGTGTCAAGTGTTAAGAAAAGTTGTACGCACCTCTGATGTCTGTATTTCAGTGCTTAATTAAGTGTTAGGCATCTTGCTAGAGGAATTCCAGGAGAGTGTGTTAAATGTGTTGCATTTTGTATAAAATAATACTTTATTAGTGAAGTATGTGGACTGAATGTTTCAATTCCAGTTGGTGTTACACATCAGTGGTGCACTGCTCATTCTAATTGTAGGTTTGTGGAATGGCAAAATGTTGTGCCTGTTCTAACCTGCATGTAATGGCAAATATATGTTTAGATTATTACATCATTCCTTTTTTCTTTTTTGATGGTTTTTTTTTTTGATTGGCTGAGTGGTTCATACCTTGTATCTGATGGTAGTTATTTATCTGATGATAATTACTTACCCTCTGTAATCACTTGAAGCTTTGATGGCCTTGTCATACGAGTTATATTTTGACAGAATAATAAGAAGGCATATCCCATAGTTTGTAAACTTTTAATTTTTTAAGCAACATGTTTATAATTTTTTCCTTTTTTCTTGGCCCTTTTCTGGTGTTATAACAAGGAGCAATTTTAAGGTCATATATCTACTAATGGAGGGGTGATCTAGAGTTCATCTATTTTATGTATTCTTAGTAATATAGAGTAATCTGTAGGTGGAATTCTGTACATACACTTCATTGCATTTTAGTGTGATCCTTACCTGTACTTCTCTTTCATTCCCTTATTGTTTGGTAAGTAATCATAGTTTACTTTACATTTTTCCTATTTGAAGAGGTCAATATCATTATCTAGTTTTTTGACAAAACTTTAGAGACTAGAAATAACTGGTAGATCCTGGAACAGAACCTAGGGCCTTTAGACCTGCTCTATCTAATGTAGTTCAGCTTTTGGACTGCATTTGATGTTGCTCATATCTCCAGTAAATTTAACTAGTTGTAAGAATGCTTAATAAAAAAGGAAGACGGAACCTATTGCCTCGATCACATAATTTTAATAAAGAAAATCCAAGTCCAAAAAAGCAGTTTCTAGGTCTTTGACATTATCATTCTCGTAACTGCATATAAATCAATAGACCTCAGAGCTGCACCTGTACAGCTAATGAGACTCCAAAGGCCAGTTCATTGAATTAACAGAAACTGTGCGAAAGAAGTGCCACATGGCTGTTCTTGTGTTTACTATATGGAGTAATTAGGCTAAACCTTATGCATACTTTATGCACTAGAAAGATGGGAAGTAGTGATCATTATTTCTGTAAATCGGTGTATTGTAGAAGGCAGTGTTTGGTCATCTCACTTTCCCTTTGAAGCAGTTGTTTAAATGGTCTGTAAATAAAAATGGAATCTTGTTAAACTGGCTGAGATTGAGGGACTGGAAGTACAACTTCTGATACGACTTTATATGCATTGTCTTTGAGGAAATAATTTTCTTACAATTGACAGCCATTGTTTTTATTAACATCTGTTTATTCGTGTGAGTCGTAGAAATCTAAATTTTTTATTATATGCAGGTTAGGTATTACTTGCCTTCTCTGAGGAACATTTTTTAGAGAGGAAAAAGAGTCCCCCTACAGAACATCTACTGTATCTCAGCCATTTAAAAATTTTTTTTAAATAACATCAGACAGAATACTACTCATACTCTCATAGCATCTGGAAAATTCCAACTTCTGATCAAAAATCCCTATAAGTAATTTCAAAATACTTATTTCATAAATAATAACGTTATTTCAAAAATAAACTTATGCCACTTATCATGGCATAACTTAAACAAAGAGGCTGAAATTAATGCCATGATTTTCAAGAAATCAAGAACTGTCCTTCATGGTTTCTCTGCTTTTTTTTGGGTGATCAGTCAGAACAATGAATAGTGAGAGCAAATAAGCTTAATAACAGAAGGTGTTGTGTATACCATTTGATTTTAAGGGTTTGTGACATTCTTTGCTTGGCAATGATCTGTGAAAAAGACTTAAAGTATGACCTAGAAAAAAAAAAAAAAGGCTTTTTTCTCTTCTCAGTTTTGCTCATTACTAAAAATGAAGATCTTGTCAGTGTATGACACCAGAACACCATAGAAGGCTTAATAAAATCAGCTTAAATGGGGATTTCTTAGCACTAAGGGGTCACAGAGGTAGGTAAAATACAGGTTTTTTTGTTTATTTTTTTTTGTGTTTGTTAGTGCCTGTTTAATTTCCAATGATTAATTACTGATGTAAAGAGAAGCAATGAGTTATTGCGTTAATCATTTAGAAAACTCTTAAGTAGCATCAAAGTTACCCCCAGATATGCTTCAGCAAAAGAATAATGATCAAATTTGACAGAATTGGCATTTTTAAGATAACAGAAAAATAGAAAAATGATTAAGTTTCCTTGAGCAAAAAGTCTTCCAGAATGGACTTGCATGTCTCTAGTGAGAATGACATAATTAAAGTACAGATAGACAGAAGCAGGTCATAGGTTTCTGTGAAATCAAAGTGAATTTTTCAAGTACAATTTAATATTAAATGTTAATTTAATAATTTAACGGAGATCAGTGAAAGGTCAAGTCGAATGCAAAGGGTTAAAATGCTGAACGGTGACCTGAACAAGGAGTTGTTGTGTCTCTGAATCCCAGACATACTTTATTAGGACAATCCAGCTGGTTTTCTATTTCTATCTCCTCATTATCAACACGCTTATGGTATGGCCTCTTCCCCCTCACTTCCAATGCCAAGAATTTGGCAGGGACACCATGTGAGGAGGTCAGAGAGAGATTGAGAGGAAAAATGAAGCTGAGACTGCAGCAGAGATGCAGAAAGAGGGAGTCCTGTCGGTGAGGAGCTGAGGCTTGTTGTTTACTGTGTGGGGACTACGTGCAGAGATGGTTTTTTTTTGTGTGTGTCTGAGCAGTTGTTATAGCTCGGCGTGAAATTAAAACTGCTGACATTTGGCTTGATTCTCAGTGAAAATGGTGTAAAACAAGAAATAACAGTTAAGCTTAAGGAATTGCAGATGTAAAATTAATAGAAAAATGAAAAAATTGATTTCTTCGTCATGTTTGGCATCTTATGTTTTAAGACAAAAAGATTCAAAAAGTGTAGTATTTTTCACGGGGAAAAAAAAGCAAAGATTTATAAATAGAGGCAGCATACTGTTAAATTGCTGTATGTGTTGGATCTGGCTTTCACTGGCTGAGGGAAAAAAAACAACCTCCAGCAAATGTTCAAAGGAAGGAAGTGGGAGGAAAAAAGTCCTTCTCACACATTTCCATAGTTTCCATTTCAAAATACGTGTATCACTGCCATATGACACATGCCTTTACATCAACAGATACATAAATTTAGTATTCTTACTGATGAAACCAACTGCATGATAGCACTGATTAAACGGAAAGTAAATTTAACGTATTGTTTGTTCAAACTCGTGCAAAAAAAAAAGCAACTGGAGAAAATGCAGAGAGATTTTCTGTAGGAGGTCAGTTTCTGTTCAGAATGGTCTCGTTTGTGTTTCTTCAAGTCAGTATGCAGTGCTTCCTCTAGGTCTAATGTGGATTATATCAAATTGATCTGTGATTAGTGCTGTTCTAAAAATATTTTTGGTTTTCATCCTTTTCCTGGCATTCCCCTTTTAGATAATGGGAAAGTGTCTGAATGGAAAAGTGAGTTAATTTCTTCTGGTGGGAGGATATATTGATTTTGTATTTCTTACATACTTAAAATTCCTATGGAAACAGATAGAGATTGTGTCCACAAGGAGTGGTAGGATTTAATCTCAACTTTACAGATGTGTTTGTCAGATGTTTGCTTTCCAGTTCTTACACGATTAATACGTATTCATTACAAACGACTTGTCAGTGGTAGTCACTGTATTTAAACTGTTGAGATTAAGGGTGATGTTTAGCCCTGGGTTGCAGTTCCAAACTCTGAGGCCAAATAATCTCTCAGCCTCTGTGTACAATCCCCATTTTCTTCCTGTGACACATGCAGTCTAGGGGCTGTCACCCTTAATATACGGTCTGTGTTACAAGAACTTCTAAGAGGCCTTGATCCTTAGTTCTAGGTTTCATGGTAAATTACAATGAGGGAACACTGTCCTGACTAGCATGCTGTCAGGAATTTCTTAAAACTGCTAGTGGTGGTGGTACTTGATTGCACGGGAAAACATAACGCTTGCAGAAAGCACAACTTGAGAGCGAGATTGGGGAGGCTGTGAGAGAGGGAGAGCGAAAGCAAGAGAGACTTATTTAGCTGAAAGGATGAAGAAAAAGAGACAAAATTCATCTCACTGGTAAATTCAGGTACCTCTGTAATTGAACAACATGAGCACACAAGCAGGGTGCAGATAATAGACAAAGGAAAAAGAAAGGATTCACTCTGGGCTGGGATTAGAACCTGGGGCTTTCCAGATGTGAAGAATAATTTATACTTAAAGAACTTATTCTCTCAGAGGAAGGGAGAACATTTTAGTTGAGCTATGCCTGTAATGCTAATATTTCTGTATTCATTTGTAATTTTAAAAGTAACATTTATGCTTTTATTTTTTTATACTATTCACAATAAACTCGTGACACTTCTGCCCCCTCATAACAGACACCTAACAATGAAGCAGCTTCAATTAAGAAGCAGAACATCAGCCTCTGGCATCTTATTCTGTTGTTCCATCTTTTTTGCTAGGGAGAATTCATTTGTTTCTTAATTAAGAAAAACACCAATAGCATGAAAATTCTGCTTATGGTACCTGAATGGTAATTAGGTGAAAGGTAAAAAAGAAACACACACATACATTCCAGTAGCAGCCAAAATGAACTTGAGCTGATAAAAATGAACTAAACTACCCTTGCATAAATCGAGGCTGAGAGAAGTGTACAGTCATTATGGCTAAGACAATATGCAAACTATCTTCAAAGAAATCAAATTGCTAGAGTGTTTTCATTTGCATGTATTAACTATTAACATAATGAGGAGAAGTGACATTGGACCCGGATTGTGTGTCTGTTCGGATTGATAACTCTACCGCATCTGCAAACAGGCATCCAAAAATCCGACTTGTAGTCAGATCAGTGTTGAACTCTGAAGTGTGTATGGTTTTTTTTTATTGTTGTTATTTTCTTTTTTCACATTTTTGTTGTTGTCTTTTTTTTTTTTTTTTAATATCTGGAACCCAGAACGACATGCTGGGATGCTGAATGCAAGTTATCCTTTGATTTTTGTTCTTACCAAAGGTGATTCTTCTGCTACAAGCATTTACTTCATTCTCTTAAGGTATAGAAAATATTTTTGAACTTCTTCCATCGCTGGTATTGCGACATATGTAGCAGGTTGTCTGTTACTGTATGCTGATTTGTAGTTACTGAATGTTTGTGTAATTATTCAGCTGTATTTTTGTCTTTCCAGACAGTCCTTATATAACAGATTTCCTTCTTAAATTGTCAGTCACTGTGCTCATGAACAGAGAGAAAGTTGAGTAGAACTCAGACTTTTGGAAAAGTCAGTTACTTGCCATTTTACTTTGGAAAACAGTAGATGTTTATGATGTTACCTGTTTAAATAATGGGCATTTATTTAGATTGCTATTTGATGCATATGCTATGTAGGAACCTAGATAAATTTCACAATCTCTTTTGCTAGAGAGGAAAATGGGAATTATTTTAAAAACTGATGATTTTTTTTGTAACATTATTAATAGAGGAAAAAACATATGAATGAAATGCAATCCTTAATGCCATTCTTTCTGCCTACATTTTCCAAAAGGAAGTTATTTCTTCCAATTGCATTTCAAAATTATTAAAATAATGTAGTTTTGGAAGAAGGTGCCCAATAGTGAAGTGGAATGGGAAGCAGCCATATTGGGTCCTTAAAATTCAGAATTTACGATGAGCATAAATTGGGATAAAATATTCAGCAATTGTTACACTTCGTTTATACACACACAGTATTTTTGTGTGAATTATATCGTGTGTTTTTCTTGTACTTTGAGATTGGTACAAAGCAGTGAGCAATGCTGCATTGCTAGAGGGAGCACTTAAGAATTCTATCCATGAATGTAAACTTTTCTTCCAAGAGGGCAGAAGGGATTCCCTCGTGGCTCTTTGACTGCTCTATGCATCTGTTTCTTCGCATAATCCCACAGTCTTACTCCAGTTTGAGAGCTGAATCATGTGAAAACTCAAATTTTTGGAGGAAAAAAAAAATTCTCAGGGCAGCCTGGCGATGTGAATGAAGTAGACTTTGGTCTATAATAACCATAATATGACAACATAATCTTGTTGTAGCCATTATATCTCAAGAAGAAGGTGGGAACATGAATTCTTGTTTGTTATATTTTTTAAAAGATTTTTTTATTTTTTGTTTCATGTTCTCAGATGTCCCCTAAGTGCTCAGTGAATTACATTTATGTATTTGGAATCAGACACTGGAGCATTCTGATCAAAATTTCTTATTTTAAGTTTCTGAATTAGTATTTCTACTAATTACTGTAACTAAAAGACCTCATCAATGTAGGAACACTGAAAACAAATATTCTCTCTCTAGAAATTGGTGAAAGTTTGAGTCGAATCCCCTGCAGTCCATATGGAGGATATTCCAGTTCTTACTCTGGTTCAATTTAAAATCTTAGAATTAGCCTATAGTTTCCTATACCACAATTTATTATGCCTTTTGACCTTGGAAGATTGATGCAGAAAAATCTTTATAGTGTGGGAGTAGATATGAAAACGCCTGTAAGAAGTTGTGTGGTACAAATCTTGTCTAAGGGCATACTACAGGATTCTGTAGAATATAAAACTGTATAGGATAATCTATAATTCGGATAATCTCTATCCATCCAGGTGAAGCTTCTATTTAATGCTATCTTAAAATTCATTACACTCACTTTTTACAGAGACAATCCTCAGATTATGGATCATGGTGTTGTTTTTTTTTGTATGTGTAGAAAGACAAATATATATATATAGTCTTTTTTTTTTTTTACTTGATAGCTATATGTCTTTAATCTCTCAATAATTTAATTTAGGGCTTTTGTTTTCTGCTGTAGCAAAGAAGTTAACTTGACAAGAAAATTAATGAAGTTTGTACTATTTTGTTAAATTCTGTTGGGCACCTAGTAATGATGGAAATATTAAGACGCAGCCAGTAATGAGATACTAGAGCTGCTAGTATGTTACATGACTTCCCTTTGATTATGATAATAATAAATTTATATTTTACCTGCATCCACCTCTTGGATTAAGTCATATTAGTTTTCAGTATATGTTTTAAATGTACTTTGTTTTTAAAAATGTAGCAAGACTCAAATCTGTTTTAGCTTAAAAAAGATCTTAAAAAAGATCAGGGTTTTACATATGTAAAACTGGACTGTATTTAATAATTCTACTGAACTTTGAAATGTTGCTCAATACTTAAATTATATATTTGCATGGTGCCATGAAGGGAAGCATCTTCTCATTATCTCCCCTTGGATACAGATTGTTTATCCTTGTGTACCAGCAATTTTATCTCCTGTTTTACAAAATCAGAAATTATGTGTCTGAAATTGTGTGTGCCTATGCACACACATGGTAGTCCACTAATATTAGGAGGATTCCAGATGGTCTACTCTGAAGAAACTATGAAACGTTGAGATAGATTTGAGTTGGGGCATGGTTTGTTTTTTTTTTTTTTTGTCTTCCTCCTCCTTGTTATACTACTAGAGAAGCTTGAATAATTGTTTTGTGTTACCAGTGATATCATATGGGAGATACCAGGCCATGATTTGTAGGTTTCATTTTTTTTTAGGTACAGAATTGTATGTGGAAATGCCTATTGGAGTTTTTTTTTTTGATATACGATACAGGTATTTCTATGATATAGTTTTTTAAAAAAAGAGTACATTCCATAATGTTATGCCTCCTCAGATTTAGGCAGAATAAAGGCCAAAAAAATGGAGTTTATTTTTTTATTTCCCTACCTTATGTTTATGAAAACTAAAGCACTTGTAGTTTTCATTGAAAAGTAATCTACTTCGTGTTTTGGAAGCCATATTTTCTTTCTGCTTGTGATGTGTATGTTTTGGATGTTTTAGATGTCTGGATAGGAGGAACTGTGGAAGATGTTTAAAATACTCCTTGTAAAGGTCTCAGTCATTTCTTTATCTAAAATAGAGAACTATTTCACAGGAGAACTATACAGAAAAACCTGTTGTATCTTGTAAAGCAGAATTTGGAGTTTGGCTTGCAGAATTTTCTATTTTCCAGCTGGTGGTCATCTATTCATGGCAGTCCATTTTTCCGTGGTAAGTGGCATGCTATCCTGGAAATAGTGCTACCGGCATACAGAATCCCAGTTTCTATATACTGAAAGTAAAATAATTAAAAAATATGATTTTGTAAGTCTGCTAATGTTCCTAAAATAGCATTGTAATTCAAGTAATGCATAAGAATGATAATGACTGTAATAATAGTCCTAGGATTATTCATATTTTATAGATACTAAAGAATTTCTCATGGAAAGAGAAGAAATGACCATAAATTTGTAATCGTTAATGAGAAGGAAGGGTCAATACTAGATCTATGAGACTGAGCTGTTCCTTACTCTTGAACTGAATGCAAGCACCGCAGAACTGTACATTTATTTGACTATATTGTGTGATTTACTGTTGACTGTGTATATATTGGCAAAACAACAAGTAAATTAATTTTTCTTAGTGCATGTGCTTTACATATAGATGAACTGTCTTATGAATCTGTAGCCTAAAATTTGAATTTTGTTTAAAATCTTCTAAAACAATTATTTTTTTCTGTGAGGGGAAAAATGATGAAGCATCCTTTAGGAAAAGTTTAAATAGTAATGGTATAGCATGTCTCTCCTATCTTGAAGAAATGAAATGTGAATTCCACGTTAATTGTATTTTATTTATTTGTTTTAAAGAAAGCTTCTCAAGGATTTCCAGAACTAATTCAGCTAATCAAGCACCATTTATTACTTTTGACCAATGGTTGTACGTGTTCTGAGAATCTCCCATTAATGCTCCCCATGTTTGATTGATTGGTGTGTGCTTTTTGTTTGTTTGCTTTGTTTATGCTCAACTCTCCTTGTTGACCAAAATTAGCTTTTTATTTAGTGACATACCCATTGGTACTTGTGGATTTTGTTTATTTGCATTTTTTGTTTCAGTTTTAGGTTTTGCTTTAATATCACTTAAGAAAGGGCTCATAGAGGGGCCTCTGTGTGAACTTACGAGGTCCTCTGTTCCCTTAACATGCGTTATCAGTCTCCTGTCTTCTTTTTGTGATAGATGTCAGAACAAAAGTAATTCCTAGATGTCTTGCCAAAGGATTATGCAGAATATTACTTCAGAAGCCAATGTGATATTTTTAAATTAAAACACCTAAAAAGAAGATTATTTGTTGACAGAAAGTTCAGCTTCTGCTTCCCCCTATCTGTACTGGCACTGCACTGCACTGGGTGTGCTGGTTTGATTATCGCATTGAAAAAGGAAAAAAGAGGAAATATTGAAGTGAGAATAGACCATAGAAGGTATTGATGAGACTGCTAAACCATAACCATATCCTGATAGCATATGTATTTCTTTCAAGGCTTCAGAACCAATGAAGAGCCTCTCTATTTACACCATTGGGGAGAAAAACAAAACAAAACAACAACAAAAAAATGAGCTCTTCTCGCCTTTTAATTTCACTAATGTTATTAATACGCTCCTAGCATAAGTTTTCATTATTTTTGATTAAGACCTAGGAAACATTGCAAATAACCACTGCTAGTCTACTTTTCTATGTCTTGGATGCTGAAATATAACCTCAGTGAACAGGAATCTTCAGTGGTTTCTCAGTGCTAGGTGGCTGCTGCAGTACTTACAATGCATAATATTTGTGAGGCCATTATCTTCATTCTTTTGGTTGACATCAACATCTGATCCTGTAGGATGGTCTTCCAATATAATCTGCAGATCTAATTGAAAACCACTACTTGTAATAATGGAACGGAAGTTTATTTATGTCTTTGGGATTTATAAGATTATTTCTTGCAGAATATAATCTGTTATTTTATTTCCAAACTAAATACAAGTAACCACTCATCTCATTACCTTTAGAATGCAATGCAAGATGTCTTCCCTTCCTATATCATTCCTGCTTATGGCGTGGAGGAAAAAAACCCCACCACATTATATTTGGGGTGTGTTGTAAACCAAGATACACACAACGCACAGATTACTCTGTGTGTTTTTTACCTTTTTTCTTTTTTTGTTGAACTACTAAGTTACTCAGATACATGATGACCACAACAGGGAGCTAAAGAAACTAAGATTAAGCATTTTATTAAAACTGCACTTCTAATGTTTTCTTACTATTAATTTTTGATTAATATTTATAGCTTTACGTACGTTTCCCCAAATGCTGTGTTGATATTGTGTATATTTACACACACCTTTCTAATCTGGCAAACCAGTATATACTTTTCTGGTGTGTGTCATTTGAAGCACACACATTATTCTTAATTTGGCTGAGAGCCACAAGATATTCTGAAGAAAAGAGAAGAGCAGTTCACAAGCGGGAGATGGCAGTGGTGGTGCCGTTTCATTACTCAATGGGTAAGCTGCTTTTGTAGCTGGTTCTGAGAACAACTGCATACCCTGCGAAGTCCCTTCTGCCTCATCCTCCCCTGCATTTGGGGATTGAAGACCTCCATCAGCCTTTTATTGGAAAAAATTGTCCTGTGTCACAGCTTTAATATTCAAGTCATACTTGTTACTGTCTAAAACAAATGCATTCAAAGCACTTTAAGCCACTTCTCTTCAAATGTAGACATGCATTTCAGACCAGTACTGTAAAAGCAGTGTGTTTTTCATGTCCAAGTTTTAAGAATCTATCTTCACCTCTGCAGAGAAGTGTGTAAATTCAGAGTTTAGGAGGGAATAAAGTTTGTAGAGGTGGGAGGATCACACTAGTGCCAAATGTTATAGTATTTTTCATAGAAATGTGAAATTCACCTCTGTTTCTTCATGGCTTTGTATGTAGTTGTAGGGTAAAATGACTTTTTTTTTTGTGGAAAAGATAAGCACATGTGCAAGGAGAAGGCTGAAATCTAATCCGTCCAAATGAAATCTTGCAGTCTCAAGGATGATTTAATAAAAGACAGTAACAGATTTTTGGGTGGAGGTTGCAGATCCAACTGGAATGATAAGCCACATTTAAGTGGCTTATCAAATATATTTGATCATTTTGATAAACTCATAATAGTGTTTCATAGTTTTATCTTGATCTTTGAGTATTAATGATCTACTATGAACATATATCAAATATTGTCTCAATTTATAAAAATTGAAAGAGATAAAGTATAAAATGTAAGGTATAGAGAAAATTTTTGGTTTGTAGTTGATACTGTAAGACTGCTGGAACTTTTTTCAAATATTTACAGTGCTTTTGCTAGTAAATTGGCTCCTGGCAGGCTAGGTAGCAGGCTAACAGCTGGCACTGGTTGGTTACCCATGCTGTGTACTAATCAGTGGTTGATAAACTTCAGAATGAAAGGCGAAGAGAAATTAATCTAGGGTATTTGATTCAATAAAGTAGCTAGTATTTCTTATAGTTCTTGGAGGAGGGAATGTGATCAAGATACACGAAATGGAAATCCATACAAAACCAGTCAAATTGTTTAAATATTCAAATATGCCTTACTGTAACAAGGAAGCAGTGTAATGTACTGAAATCAGCAATGGAACAGCTGTGTTTTAAAGGACAGTACTTTGAATGTCACTTGACAATTTGCTTTCAATTAGAAGTAATTTACAGGAAGATGCCCACAAGCTAATCTTTACAGGATAATTAAGTTCCATTTTCTTTACTTTTAATTAAAAAGCAGAAAAGATTTAGCTGATCCATAAAAAATGTTCTGTTTAAACATTCATCAGACTTCACACTCTTTTTTTTTTTTTTTTTTATTTGTTGTAGCAGATGTTATCAAAACTGCAGTCTGCTCTGTTTTAAACCCGGTTTATTTGGTAAGAGAAACATGAGTTGCAGTAGGCGTGTACAGCTGAGGTATGATCATTTAGCTTCTCTGTATTTGAATAGCTTTAAAATGATATCCATACTCTGAGCATTAATCTTGTGCTTTCCATCGTGTGCAGTAGTAGTAAAAGAAAGCAAAGCAGCTGAGCAACTCTGTGGATGTTAATAGTATTTTCCTTCTGTTTCTCTTATTAATTTCTCAATGCCATTAAAATGTGAAATAATGCAAAGATGAAACCAAGTATCTTTGCTATGATACTTGCATGTTAGCAAAGTTATCTGCATGCCTTTACAATTGATGAAGAAATGTTGAAGTTCCTTTTCCGATTTAACATGAAATTTTAAAAGGAAAAAAAAGTGCAGTGTATGTGTTAATGTCTGAACATGGACATGCATATAATGGAATGACTTTGTGGTAAGTTCTTAAGGACAGAAGATATATCTGTTTCTCCCAGATATTTCCTCATCATCTGTGTTCATTTTAAGAAGAGAATGGAAATTTACTTCTAGATTATAAATCTGACCTTTTAAAGCAAATTCAGACAGTGGAAGAAATTACCACTGATTACACTTCTAAATTGATGGCACAATGCATGCTGTAGAAACAAACAAGAGATTCCACAGTCTCTTTGCACAATCAGTTCTGCAGTTTGACTACTTTTCACTGTCAGCTTTTCCCTAATATTTAAACAAAATTTTCTTTGTTGTGTCCATTGCCTCCTGTCCTATTTTGTTAGGCACTTTAAAGGGAAATGTGGCTTTCTCTCCTGTTATACCATTCAGTTCGATATTTGAAGACTTCAGGAAAAAACTAATTCTAAAACTGAACGTTTCAGCTTTCTTGATCTTTCTTTGCTCCGTCTTCCTGTCAGTGTTGTAGGTCTATGTAAAACTCACTTTAATACGTCTATGTCACCCTTGTACTGGGGAGCCCCAGACTGGACATAGTACTTTAGGTGTGTTACCATCATTACAGAACAGAACAATCACTTCCTTCAGCCAACTGCCTAGGCTCTTGCTCACATCCTAGGATGGGCTTGGCCTTCACTGTTGCAGTTGTGCACTGATGTTCAGTGCTCTCCTAGTCCACCAAGAACTCTGAGCACTTTTTAGCAAAGCTAATTTTCGGTAGATTGGCTCAGGCTTTTACTGGTGGATGAGATTAATTTGTTTAAATGCAGACTTTCGGTTTTGCCTTATCAACTTCACGATGTTTCTTGAAAACCCACTTCTCCAGGTCTCCTCTGAATGTTTGCCTTGCCCTGAAGTGTGTCTTAACAGCTCCTACCAATTGCTACCATTTGCAAGTTTGCATTCTGTCCTATTGTTCAGAGCATTGATGAAAACATTAAGACATATTGACTTCTAAGGGATACTTCCGATAGATGGACTCCAATTGAATTTGATACTAGTAACAGTTCCCTCTTAAGCCTAGTGGTCCAGCCAGTTTTCACTTACTGTGAAAGACCACTAATGCAACATGTATCTTACAAAGTAAATATTCTGAGCACGTTTTTAACTCTTGGAAGTAAAATCACTGTATATATAAAATCTTCACAATCTTATATTAGTATTATGATATCCAGATACAATGAACTATGCTGTGCCGAATTAAAAGATTCTAGTTAAAAGTTCTAGATTTTCTCTTACTTTAATAGATTGAGAAGGGCTTATGGATTGAAACACACTATCTTTCTAAATAGACCTTGGCATGATTAAAAACACGATAGAACAGTTTTTGGTGAAGTTGAGAGCCGTTAAGCTATGGCTATGTCTTTAAAGAACATAAAACGGTTTCCCAGACATCATTCTGAAGCTGAGGCTTTTGAGAGTTTAAGGTTTAGACAAGTCCTGCTTGCAGCAGTTCTCTTGCTTAACTTTTTAAGCCATGTTAATGTTAGCTAAATTCCCTGTTTGTACTCCATTGACCAAAGATGCATTTTTAGGAAATATTTAATATAAGGTAGTTGAATTATTATCTTCAGTTCTAGCTACTTTCTGCAATTAAAACATATTACCCTGTAAAATTTCTTCATGACATCATCATAAGGAAGAAGGAAATGAAAAAGTAATTTGTTATTGAAATTTGCATATTTCTGTGTGGTTTTTTTTAAAGTCTGTTCACTTTCATCAAAAAAAAAAAAGAAAGAAAAACTGGAAAAATAAAGATTCTCATATGAGTCACATTTTAAAAAAATGGTGGAAATATATTCAGTTTCTTCTGCACAGAAGATTCATGTCATATTCAGTTAAATAGATGATCTGTGGACACTTACTGTAGGAGCTTTTAGCTATCAAATTGCTTGGCAGTCAAGATAAGGTAGTTGTTTAGGTTCCTCTATAGGAATGCAAAGAAATTATTTTGGGGGGCATTCGTTCTTTCAACTTTGCGTCCTACTTCAACGGTTACTTTAAACTGACATGCTACTGAGAAAGAAAGTGATGATCTCTCTTTTGACTGTCATTTCATGTGCGGCACAAACATTTCTGTCTGTAAAGTGAACTGGGGAAAGGAACTGATCCAAGTGAAGGCCACCTTTGTTCTCCACCGCCTGAGGTTCAGTTTTAATTCAAATCCATTTCTTTATGTAGTTCACCTGATGGCTGTGCAAATACTTTTGGTAATCCAACAAGGAAGGCAGGGTGACTATAACAACAAGCAGGAGGGTGGTATAGCCTCATCTGGGAATGCAGCCTGCTAGTGTTGGCATAAGGAGATAATAATACTACACAGATAGACAGCTGTTTTAGGATGAAATCACTTTAGTGATACTTAAAAAATATGCTCTGCTTTGTTTAAAGTAGTAGGTAGTGAGATGTGATTGGTATAGCAATATATTGATTGCTCATTGTTTTTACTATTACTGCAAAAGGCAGAATGTTAATAGTCTTGAAGGAGAGTTTTGTAAGAGATACAGCTGCAGTATTTTTTTCTTACGTGCCTTAGAGCCTCTTTACATATGTATAAACTTACAGAAGTAAACTTTTTGTAGATACTTTTCTTAAATATATTCTGTTTTTGTTTTTTTTTCATGAGTGAAGAATATGGGTTCAGGCTCAGATTTGTGGAAGAAATTATACTCTTTAAATATTTCCTGTAGAAAGATAGGATACCATTATGTCCTTGTGATAATAATTGTCTTTTATTTATTTCTTTTTAAAATTTAAATAAATTTCCATTGGCTTATCATGTCTGACTGTATAGAAGATTTGATTAAGTCAGTCTAACAGTATAGTAATGTATTAATGCTACATTTGATTACTTTTTGGTAGCTGGATAATGTAAATGAATCTAACACTATAGGGGATTCAGTCAGAGTCTCAAGAAGCATATATTTGAAATATAATTTGAGTTGAAGTGTTCCTGATCACTTCATTAGTGAAGTTCATACTATTTGCTTTGATGTGCAGGGAAATCATGATAATTTGCAAAGATATAAACAAGATAATAAAATCTTTTACTGCTTTCAATGCAGGAAGTTGAAGATAATTTATTTTAGATACTTAATTTTTACTTTTTTACTCAAAGGTGTAAAAATTGCACTGATGTGCCATTGAAATGTCATTATATGATGACATTTTAGCATTATAGCTATAGCATAATTGCCTACATTTCTATGCAATGCAAGTTTCTCATTTGAAAAATGTTTTGCCTAGTTTCAGAGTGATTCAGTTTCAGTCTTGTAAATCTAAGAACATTCTCAAATCATGAGACAAAATATTTCAATTTTTTCATATAAATGTGAGCTCAACTACTCTTTAACGCAGTGTTTCATATTTCTACTGCTTTTCTTCCAACTATCAATCTTATGTCTGAAGTTTTAAGGCTGTGGTGATGTGTGAAATGTTCCTTGTGTTCAAAGGAGATGATTAGATGTTTTCTTGAGGGACATGGTTTAGTGAGAACTATTGGTGATGGGGGACGGTTGAACTAGATGATCTTGTAGGTCTTTAACAACCTTGGTGATTCTATGATTCTATGTATCTGTCCCTCCTGTGTTTCATTATGAGGGTTGTCTGTTCTTACATAATTAAAGAAAAATGATAAGAAAAAATACTGAAAAAATTACTAATATAACATATTATCCTTTTGTTAAATAGGCTTCGTGTGGTATTTTAAATTTATGGCACGAACTGGAAGAATGACTTCTCTACTTTAGAGCGGGAGGAGGAAACGGTGCTAATCGAATTCAGACAAGCAGTAATTAGTAAGCCAATAAATAGGACAATTTAATAAATGATTTATAGCAAGAAGCAGTAAGATGCATAACAAATAATTATGGGATTTTTGTGCTTAATTTATGAGCAGAAATCCAAGGTGTAGGCAGGGGAAGGTGGCCGGAAGAAACATTATATGTGGTATTACCTTAGGTATAATATGATTATAAATTCTAATAACTAATACTATTTAGTAGTTAAAATTATTCTCTGGCACGGGGTTGCAATATTTTAGTATCCTACAAATCCTATTTCACAAAAACAAATATGGTTTATCTTAAGCATTGATAAATGTGCAGGTTTGACTTGCAGTAACCATTCAATGAATTTGTGAGAATCCAGAAAGCTGAGGAATGATTGGAAAGATTTTACAGTAATAGTTATCTCTCCTGTGTAAATTCAGCCATTTCACCTTAGCCTCGGTTTTCTTTAGAAATTTTTATGAATGCACAAAAGCAATCAGAAAATTCTTGTGTATATATGAAGAATGGGGAACTGACACAAGAAAAGGGACAAAAAGAACCTCCTTAAGGAAGTGGTGCTGTCTGCATGTAGCTAAAGGAAATGCAATATAACATAATGGAAAGACAGGAGAATTGTTGGGGGAAGCTGCAGTTTTCTTCAGTTCTATGGACTGTTGGTATTGCTTCTCAAATTTAATTCCTAAGATGTAACTAAACATGTAACTCAAAATAACTTTATTACTGTACTTATTACAGTATGTTTACAAAAGATGCTCCTATAGAGTATATACCTGCATATGCTTTGGTCACTTTCTTCAAATCTCTCTGAATCTGGGATTGGACTCAGTGATCTCTAGAGGTCACTTCCCAACCCCTACAATTCCATGATTCTGTGAAGGAGTAGTCTGAATGACTGAAGAGCAGTTTTATATAGCCAAGTTACTTAAGCTTTTTGGGAAGGCAAGTAGTCTTACCTATTGTTAACCATCTAAAAAGTACAGAATTAGCCAGTTATCTAAGCTTTCCTTAAAGTGGTGGCGGGCACTTTCTGCAATCTGAACTCTGCCCTTATAATGTAGTTGTTCAAAAAAAGGTGGTATGATCCGAAGGAAAGTGGGTTAGATTAGACAGCTGACCTTTAGATGCTTACAATTAGGCAATATGAATTCATCTTTTACGTAATAGTTGAGCATATATTTTAGAACAGAAATAAGGATAATTGGGTACTGATAGTATGTAATGCTACATAAAATTTGTAAAAAGTGTCATGTACCTTCCCCACTTAGTTATTTATACCTTTTTGTAATATTTGGGCTTAGATGAGAAAACATACTACATACTACTACACTACATACTACACTAAACTGAAATGTAGTCTCTGAAAAGAGTTAAATATAAACGGTGAAATGGTAATGCTTTTAATGTTCTAAAATATTTTTGGTTTATTGCTATTGTAGAGCAATGTTTCTGTTATTTTAGTATCTTCTAAAGGTATGCATGTTGCTGCTCCACAGATGTTAAAGGGCTTTTGAAAGCTCTTCTAGGCTTTTTGGAAGTATACCTATTTAAATCACATTAACACAACATACATAAATATAATGCAGTATGTATATATACACATTCTAAAGGAACAGTTATACTGAGTGCAGAATATCCAATTTCAAAGGAGCAGTACTCTTGATTTTCTCTTTTTTGAATGTAAGTGCAAAAAGGAATTTATTTGTGTAGCACCTTTCATTACTGTCAAAAACCTTGAGGCACCACATAAGAAAATAAAATCAAGTGTGATAAAATAAATACAAAATATAAAACAAAGTGCTCAGGATTTTTAAATGGGAAAGAATTTCAAAGGAAATTGAATATATATGTACCTTGTAAGTTGTAGAAAGAAGTTGATGTTTTTAAAAAGAAGTGAAATTAAATATATTTTATGAACAAAAGGTCTCAGTACTTTAGTGCATTTGCCTCAGCAGCCATCCTATGCAGTGACAAAGTTCTGAAGTGATAAGTAGTGCCTAAATGACTGTATCCATGAGAACTCAATGGAAAATCAGCTCTTGCTTGTACTCATGGGTCATGCACCTGAAGGCTTTAAAATAAATCAGAAAGGGATTCATGGTGTCACTGGGTTATTTTTAGACATATCCTTTAAGGTATGGAAGGTAGACATCCTATAATGTTAGTTGCCACAGAGTACAAACAGGATCAAAATGTCCATTTAATGTTTTTCTGAAATTTGGGCTCAAAACCGAAATCTCCCAACATGTGTTGCTCTTCTGGAGAATATTTATTTGAAAGTGAAAGCAAGATCATTCATCTCTAGTTCCAAATTAAAACTTTCAGCAAGATAGATACTTAAAAAACAAAACAAAACAAAAAGACAAAAAAAAAACCCAAGAACATCTTTCTTCAGGAATTGACCACTGTCTAGTAAGACTTGTAGAAACCTTTACCTGTGGCCTTTTCCAAACTGTGAAGAAAGAGATCTGTTTGATGTTCATAGATTATCATGGTGAATGTCCTTAATGATGAGGAAATTACAGGAAAAATAGCAAATGGTCAAAACTGAAAACACATCTGGCATTCTGATTTAGAGATAGCAGGAATTCCTACAAGATTCTTCAATAAGTACATTAAATTTGGAAATTAATATGTTAAAACTCTTTTTTTCTTTTCTCCTGAGGATTGTGTCTGACATCTTTATGAGAGAAGAATAATTTGTTGGTTACAAATAAACTAGTCTAAGCCTAAAAATTCTTTATAAACCCCTGTGACCTTTGTGAGCTAAGAGATAAATGCAGAATATTAATTACTATTAGTTACTCTTGTATGACAGCAATAGACCTATAGACATTTCTTTTAAACACAAGGTAAAAATTTGAATTTTTTACAGAGGTATTTACATAGCTTAGGCCTAGATGGCTACTCTGATTTTTCCTTCATAGATATCTTAGTCATTTTGGAACTTTGGTGTCATGCATACCAGCATCTGGCTTGGAGATGCCTAAACGTGGGAAGTACTTAGAGCTCTCTCTACAGTGGCTGGGGATAATTCTACTGTGCAGAATACATTTCACAACAGTCAGCATGACGTGGAACTGTCTAGTATGTAGTACAGAGTATGTCAATATCACATAAGAATTTACACACTGAGTTTGCTTAAGTAGTCACCCAGATGATTAATTAGGTAATTTGCAAATAAGCAAGATCTTAAGTATAAATAGCTAGTAACTATTATACTTAAAACACAGAAAACCCTTCCTCCTTCTGAAAGGTACAAACCTGCAGACTTTTTTCTTGCAGGAAAGTATTTAACTGCTAGATGATAGCGATGCCTCTGTACTAAATCTTGTGCTCTACTACTTAGGACAGTCTGAGACATAAGAGATATTTGTTTTAGTCTTAGGTGGTCATACATTTCATTTCTCTTTTACTTTGGTTATAGTATTCATCCCAGTGTACCATTTCATAATTGGGCAAAATGGTCTTTATCTTGTGGTTCTGCCTATAACAACCATATTTTTCCAAATATGGTTGGCATCTTTTTCCAGCATCTTTACTGACACTAGGTATACTTGGGTCAGGCTATATCTCTGGTGGAATATTTGGCTGGAAAGTCATAATTCTTCGACATAAAAGGTTTTCTGTTCAGCTGTGTCAAGATAGAGGCAGTCGTCAGAATGTGCAAAAGAAAAAGTTTAGGGAATAGACTAACGTTACTACAAATTTAAGGAGTCCAGAGTGCTTGGCAGAAACGTTGAGGGTCATGATTTTCAATGTGAGAGCCCAAATGCTGTGGAAGTGCCACAGTTGCTCCAGTTTTCCTTTTTGATCTGCATCTTTTGTGCTTGAATTTGACTTTCTGTCTAGACGCTGACAGATGCCTTTAACACCACTTGCAGGACTTCTAAATCTCAGCAGCTAGGTATAGTTGGTTTAAAAGCCAGGGACTTAGCTGTGGGCCTGAAGTCCAAAAGAACTGACTAGCTTGAGACAATGTTTCTTATGGTTGAGTGAGTTTTGTCATAAGGAGACCTAGTTGGAGTGATCGAAACAGTCGGGAAGTGAGACTGCAGTTCAGCAATGCCAGTGACTGCAGATCTAGTGTTCTTGGATCACTTCCTCCCTAGTTTCTGTTTACTAGAATAGTTGCAGTTTTGATTTAGGTTCCATCTTCACTGATTCCTAGTAACCTAAGCTGATTTTCAGCTGTAAACCCAAACTTACTAACCTGTTTATGAATGTACTTGCTTTTCTTATGCAAACAGTGCTAACAGTCAAGCATGACTGTGGATTTCACAAATTTATCTTTGCTAATTCTTCTCTTTAGTTTGACCCTTTCGTTAGAATATTTGGAATTTAACCAAAAATACTAAAGCCAAAAATGTAATGTAAGCCTATCACTCTGCGGATTATTGCATGTTCTGCATTAATGGCACATCTTTTATAAAAGGAGAATTAAGATCATCATCAAATGCATTTTTAAAGTGAGTATGCCTTTTGATTGGACAGGAAAAACTAGTAACTCCAGTAGTCTGATCTCATCCAAATCCTAAATAATTTCTACCTTCTCTATCACTTGTAACTCTCATTCAGAATTTTTTTTTCTCTATAAAATCTGCTGTTGTACAGGAATAATATTTTTTTCTCAGTTTCAAATTATGGTATATTTTGTTTCATATAAAGTTAGTAAGTTCCATTGGGATAAAAGATGCTGGGTATTTTGAATCATCTATGGAAGAGTGTTCCCTTCATCTTTAAAGTGGAGGATCAGGAACAAAGTTTGGGCTGGAAGTTGTATATAGATTACTTATTAAATAAAAAATGATATTGATTAAAGCTTTTGTGGAAGAATACGTCTTGTGACTAGAATCTAATAAGTGTTTGGGATTCTCAGGAACATCAGTATATTCTCTTCTAAAGCAAGGTTAAACCAGATAATCCAAAGGAAATGAACTAGTTAATTCCCTGTGTTAAAGGCAGGGGTATTCTGTAGTATTTCCAGTTGAAAATCTGGATTTTTTTTTTTAATATTAAAGGAAATGTAGAGAAAACATTGCTTTACAGTCTCCTCATATGTTTTAAACTCTCAATTCAAACAGTTCTCTTAGGTTACATCTATGTTTTGACCTGTGTATAGAAGATTTATAAGTTTTCAGACAAAAACAAAAAAACACAGCAAAGCAGAACAAAACAATGTACCTAGAAAATGGGAATTGGGTAGATTTGCATGCAGTCATTTTTGGGGAGGATAATTATCTCCAGTATGTGGTATTTTTATTGGTAAGGACTAGAAAAAGTGAGGTTTTGGCACCACAATGTTTTATTAATGAGATGTTTTTCTGCTTTGTGATGAGACTTGCAGTGGATGACAATTTTACCTTGTACTCTGCACATAAATTTGCAGACAGGCAGGGAAGTCTTATTCCACTGTTTCTGTGTCTGTCTATTAAGTTCAAAATAGAGGCATACAGATTGTTTACTTTAAAAATAAATTCAAAACCTGTTTTCCTTAACATAAATTATATATTCTGCTATCTGGTAAAAAAAATTGTAATCTGCAGAGGACAGAATATTAGTTAAATATCAGCTTATCTGATTGTGGGATACTAAAATTACTGCTTTATAATGAAAATCAGTGAAATAAACCATAACTGTAAACTGGATGATCTGTTGCCATAGTTTTATGTGGTGCAACTATGGAAGTTAGCCTGTGTAGACTTGAATTGAGTGTAACTAATGTCAGGATCCAATCAAAGTGCTATTACTTGTACTCTCCATTAATTGCTCTCTTGATTAACAACATGTGAAGAAGTAAAGGTGTGTGGTTTAACCCAGCAGGTGGCTCAGTGCCACGCAACCATTTGCTCACTCCCCCACTCCTCATTGGGATGAGGGAAAGAATTGGAAACCAAGTAGAACTTGTGGGTTGAGCGAACAACTACTTACTAAGGCAGAAAAAGGAAACCAGGAAGAAAAATGTGGAGATATATATATATATATATGTATATATATATTATCACAGTGTAATTACTTACAACCCACTGACTGACAGCCAGCAAACAATACAGTTGCCTGCCAGCCTCTAGCAATGCAGTGTCTCACCCCCCCCCCCCCCCCGACTGATTCCCAGTCAGTCCTGGAGCAGTGGCCAACCCTCATCCAACTCCCCACGGCTGTGTGACCTTCTGTGTGATGTCATGTGGTATGGAATAACCTCTGGCCTGATTCAGGCCACCTGTCCTGGCTCCTCACTGCTTGGTGGGGAAGAGCTGCTGCCATGATAGGGCAGCCCTTCCCCACCAGTGGCCTGTCTCAGCCCTGAGTGTGCTCCCATCACTCAGCAACAACCAAAACATCAGTGTGCTATTCATGCTGTCTCAGCTGAAAACAGATCAAAAGGCTGGGTACAGAATTACTCCTGAAATGGGTGTGGTTTGCTATAATGAACAGTCACTTTACATTTATTGTATTCTGTCTTAAGATTTTATTCTACTTGCCTTTCTAAAGTTAAAATTAGAACTTTCATCACAGTTTTTCTTAAAGCTAAACTTCAGGTAAAGTCCAAAGGTTGGAATTAGGAGCAGTTGCAGCTTCCGTTCCTGGCTTAATTATAACTTAGTTGGTTAGCAAGTACTTTGTGACAGGCAGTACGCTTCCATAGGTTGATGTTGCAGGGCTGCCTATCAAACACAAATGACCTGGGGGGCTGGTACCTGACTGCTTTCTCTGACAGCATTTGTAGACAGACTTTATTGCAGATTACGGCCCTTCACTTTTAGAATTTAACAAGCAGCTGTGAGCCTAATTGTGAAGCTGAGTAGAGACAAGGGACAAATGCTTACAGTCCGAAGTAGTGATTCCTTTCACAGAGGCCGAAATGCCATTTATACACCGGTCTTGCAAGCTCTGTCCAGTTCTCATGATGTTTGTTCTGTTTTTTACTTTCATGAATGAATTATAATTTTCTCTGGGATATTTGAAGACTGCTCTGTTGTGTCAGGAGAGATAATGAAGAGCTTTAATATTAATGGTGAGACAGTGATTATGACAAACCTGCCTTTATTCTTAGCTGAAGAAAAATGGTAAAATGATTGTATCTGCCTATCAGGTGAACTGTTGAACAACACTTTGAACAAGTGAAACTTGCTGATCCCAGGACTGCTGAATAATCAGCCAGGAATAAGTGCTGCATTATGATGTGATCTTATTATTAGTTGATATCTTTCCTGATGGCCAGCCTGATTTATTCTTACTGTGATGTGAACAAAAAACCTATCGAGAGCATCTGAAGTCATTGGAAATACTTATATCTGATTGCAATAAATATGAGCATTTACAGGGTAAGTCAGATGTGTGATTCGGTGGACACTTTAAAACTTCAGGAAATGCCATTCAGCCATAAATACACTCTCCTTACTATTTCTGAGATAGGTGAATGAGCATATAGTTGAACAGTGTCCATTTTTCTTACTTCATTATAATTTATAGCTTTTAGTATACTTTGTTCCTGTTATGTAATATTTTATAGCTGAAGCTGGAAAGTAAGAATAATTCTTTGGATTTCTCTAATGTGTCATCCAGTGTCAAAGTACTTAAAAGCATTATTTGATCAAAATTTGCTGTGTGGCTGTGTGAGTGGTAAGAACTCTTTCTGAAGTGAAACCATCACTTAGCAAAAGAGTTGTTTACAGAAAGGTTACAAGCACAGATATCACTCCAGAAATGTTCCTTCTGTGAAGCCTTTCAGTATGTTCTGTGCCTGCCAAGTTGCCTACGGGATGACACCTCATTCTTTTTCTTTTAATCTTTTTTAATCATTTGCAGTGTTTACAATGTGGTACAAGTATTATCAGTAGATAGATCCATTTAAGGACTGAAGAAAATTTAGATTGTTCACTGTAGATGCCAGTTACAGGTGTCAGAGTTCTGAAAATGTAGGTGTCTGTCTCAGCAGGTTACTCTGAGTACCTCTGTCAAATATTTTCATCCGCCTCCCACCTTCCAGTCTGCAGGGAGACCTGTCTTCTTCAGACAGTGATCAACTATTATCAAAATTAGTTTGGAGAAAGCCAGGGGTACCTGGGAAGTGGCACAATGAGACTTTGAGCTCTGTGGAGGTGTCATGAGGCTTGAGTCAGGTGCCCCACACTGTCCTTCACTTTTTTTGAGGCCTGAGTATAGTACTTCGCTGAATCTATCTGTTCTTGATCCATATGTATGCTCCAGGTATCCCATGACACTTCCAATCTTGGTTAAAATTTGGTCACCCTTGAATCATTTTTTTACTTTCTTGAAATGTGATCACTGAAACTGAGGCATTGTTTTACATCACTAGACTTTCTGCTTTTCTGCAGAGGTAACTGTCTTATATCTGGTTTTGCACTTCATGCTTTGTTTATCTGCCTTCAGTAAGTGATTTCCCGTGGCAATATCTTATCCTTACATCATATTTGTAGTATCTCAGTAGCGTATGTTGTACCCACTGGAGCAAACTCAGTAGTAATGTCTTCATGATGCTTTCTAATGTCTTGTCATCAAATTGTACATCCATCTTGTGCTTAAAGATAAACAGATAGAATTGCAGTAATCCAAAGAGCACAGCCACAGCTCTTCTGTGTGAGAGTAGCTCTGAGAACACTGCCTTTCTATGTCTCTCAAGACCTTAATATTAAATCCTATGAGCTTTGGATCAATCATACTTAAAAACTACACCAGGAATTCTCCTTTAGCTCTGTAAGGTCATGTAGAACTGATCTGTAAGTTGCAGCTGATTTTTCAAAACTGTAGCATGTTGTATTCTTCTGTCTGGGTCTAGTTAGCTTACTGTAGGGAATGATTACATTTCAAGGAAGGGAAATTATGACAGAAGTATTTCAATGTACATTTAGTGTTTCAAAAAACATTCCAAGATTTCAGAGTTCAGAGTAGTGTTCTGACTCCTGAAATCATACCCTGAAATATATTGCAAGAAACAATAAATAAACTATATTCAATGATTTTCTGGGAATACCAGTGAGAATTTACATCTTTTCACTGTCTTTAAACTTTTGTGATCTTGAAAAAAAATTAATATGAATGATAGCAGAGAATAGGCTCCTCCAGTGTTCCTTTATAAGAAACCTTATTTCTTACTGTTACTACAGATGAAGAACTAATACAGAATATATAAGAATATATATTTAAGATCAGGTAGAATTTCAGTGAAAAGTTATGTATGTAATGTTTTCATGTAGTAAAACAGGAATACATTTCTGAATTGCTGCAGCTGCAAAGCATTATGTAATAATGCAAATAAGGAAAAATGCTATTTAAAAGTGAAATCCTAGTGTCAGTAGTTACCACTGCAATAACAAGTCAGATTCCCAGAAGTGAGACCTATACTTTGAAATGGAGCCTTGAAAGACAGAAACTTGGCTTACAGCTTAGGTTTGAATTTATATGAATGTCTGTACTGTGTATACAAGCTTCAGTCTTGAATTACGAACTGCAGCTGTTTAGATGAAGAAGTAACAAAATGCGTTAGATATTCATGTATTGACCAACCCAGGTCCATAGGTAGAATTTTCTGTGCATTTTTCGCAGAGGTGAATAGCCTTCCCGAGCTTTAAACTGTAACATCTATTGGAAAATTTATGTTATAGTAAAACAAATTAGGGGAAGTAGTTTCAAACAACAATATTTAAAAGTAGGCATTCAATTGATAATTAAAAATAAAATAAAAAACAGTTTTGCATAGGTAACTAGTAACTACAGATGTTGTATAGGATGTATTATAATATCAGGTACTGAATTTCATAGTTATGAATCTTTTCTGATAATTATTGCATTGTTTCTATAGATTATTAATTAAAGACTAGAGTTTCCCATAGGAAGTCCTATCCCAGTGAAGTCTAATTATAAAAGGAGATTGAAAAGTGCATTTTATATCATTTGTGAATCAAGACAGAGAGATATGTTCAGAATGACTGGCGCTGAATAGTAATTTGAACAGAAATTAGATACTAGTTGGATCTTCTGAGTTTATTAAAAAGTCTGTGCTTAATATTATTAATTAAGAAAAGAAACAAAACAAAAACATGGGAATGAAATGCGTATGTCTTTGTGACCAGGTTTATGATCGTATTTGATGGATTATGAATTCTAAACTATTCTGATCTGTTCGGATCTGAAAACTACTATATTGAAAGTGAGATTTCCTTGGAAGTAGCTATAGTATCTATACTGTAGCACAATATGGTCTTGTTCTGTCTTGCCTAAATTCAACTTGTTACATAATCTCTATTGTCATTCCTTAGCATGTTGGTTATGTAATAGGCACGTATGAATAGATCAAGTAGAATACACATCAACACAATAAATATGTACAGTTTGCACTTTTTTCATTGGACACAGTTCTTTTTAGATGCAGTTTTTGTGGCATTGTTGACTGAACTTTAGACTACTAGGAGCTACTAGCTGGCATTAGAGGCTTCCCCCATTTAGATTCTTAAACATCTCATGGAGAAAGCAAGATCTATTCAGTAGAAAACAAAGCATTCCTTTGAATGAATGATTATATATTTGAATGAATTATTATCTATTTTGGGTGTGGTTCAACATTTGTGTGGAGCTGTGTATGACTTAGAAAGTTCCGGATGTTCCCTCAGAACTCAGATAAGCCAGGTGGCAGTGTCACTGTGTCCTTAACTGCCATCATTTCCTCTTCTTGCTTTTGATAACCAATGAAATCATAATGGATACAGGAATCTTTCCTATGAAATTCTGATATGCATGTTTCAGAGGTCAGAAGGCCTAAGAAAATGAACTATAATTTATAAATGATAAACTGTAGTAAATGATAGACATTACTGTCTTGGAAAAAGAAACATATACTTTTTTTTAATGTAGGGAGCAGAAAATTTAATTTTCAAATTAAATTTTCAGTCTGCATTGGTCTGATGTTACTGAGTAGGTTTCATTATTTTTGTAAAGATTTTTCCTTGTGAAGTCTCAAATTCAGTTGACTTTTCACTAGATCTGTCATCATACATGTGCACACCACCAAAGATAAGCCCTTGCAGTGGTGCAGAGCAGAAAAGCCAGCAAAGGATAGTTAGTGGAAATGCTAAGTCATGGCTTGGAACAGTGATTGAGCACCTGGTGGGAAGGCAGGGCCAACCCAGGGGAGCTCAGGTGTGTGCAGTGTACCTGAGTGACCGGAAGGGGGTGGAGTCAGGATCCACCCTTTCCCAGACCTCATTTAAGGATTGGCAGTGGAGGCAAAGGTATCTTGCTGGAGATCCCTATGTATGTGAGGACTTCTGAGGGTAAGCAGCTTTCTTCCTTTGTTTCTGTGCCCACAGCTGTTGCCTTTGAGCAAATCCTTACTTGCTGCAGTGTGGGACCTTGCTGCTCTGCTGTCATTGCTGTGCTTTCCATGGTGTTACATGATAGGGCTAGATATTTGGCTAAGGATGTGCTGGTGGATTTCTGTTAGGGAAAATGCTATGTCATCCAGTGCCCAAATTGCTGCATGTAAGGTGATCTATATCAAGTTCAATTTTATCCACCTTTGACGATGAAAGGACTTAAGCATCAGGGATGGGGTGGGTTTTATTATTCTTTATTTCTTTGTTTTTGTTTTTTAATCCTGTGGTACCATAAAATCTGGGTCTTACTTTGAACCATTAGCAGTGAAACTTACTGGCAAAAAGCCTCGCTTCTGCTGACTGCAAAGAATATTCCCTATCTCGCCTTTATGATGAGTTTGAGGTGATAGTACTGTGATATGTACTTTACAGTTTAACTCAGTATTTCCGGAGTTATTTAAATGATTCCCAATCCATGAGGAGAGTTTATGAGACTGAAAATGTAAATAAACATTCAGTATGGTACTTAAGATCAGTTTAGGCCCTTTTCTTGAGTAACACTAGTTATGACTATAAAGTAATAAAATAACCCTCAAAACATAGTGCAACATAAAGAAATATCATTGTATGGCATAGCAAATATTTTATACTTAATTTTCTTTTTAATAGGAAAGATCCTGTAGAGAATCAATACGAAGTGGAGGGGGATCTGTTCCACAGGGACTATCCACATCATAGACTCTATCCCTGTCATAGTCTCTGTTAAACTAAGTACGAACATCAGTAGGTATGCACTGATTTTTACCTTTTTGCTTCTACTTACCTTTGATTTTTGTTACATCACTTTTATTTAGTAATGAGAGGTTCTTATTGTCCATCTTCAAATTGAAATCTTCACCCTCAAGAAGCTTATCTGTATCAATATATTCTAAAAGTAATTTTGTTTTACTATTTATTCTAACCAGTGATGTTCTTGGTGCTACAAAGTCTCTTGTATATGTGTGGTCTAGACCAAAGTGCTCTTTTCACAGCAGTGGTTAGCAGTGATCTGCTCTTTCACTACTCCTTGTTTTTGCCTGTGGGGCTTAAATCAGCTGTGGCATCTTTATGCTTGTATTTGACATTGGAAGGCTATGCCCCACAGAGCATGAGATTTGGAAAGCAGTTAGTTTCCAGGCTCAAAGGCTTATGAATTTTGTGATGGAGTCCTACAAAGCAGTTGTGTACCTGAGGAACAGAATACTGTGAGAGGATCTGGTGACGGGGAAGAAAGCATGCTTACTTTTTTTGAAGACTGATCCAAATTTCTCTTCACAGTCTTTTCCCACTCACCCTGTTGCTTTCTTTTCTAAGTCAAGAAAATAAACAGATTTCTTTATCTGGTATTACCTGTCTTGGTGAAGGCATGAATATGTTATATGTTGTACTTGTCCCTGAAATTTGACATTACTTGCCAGAGGAAACAGGAAGGATATCTGAAGATATTAACTGGCAAAATAATAACCATTTAAGGATATTTCAAGCCTGGATATTGATGATGAGAAAAAAATCATATTTTGAGTGTTCCTTTTGCTGGGACATTTAGCAAACTCTCAAAATAGTACATGGGAGAAAAAATAAAATCCAACAGCCTTGTGCGAAGTAACAAATAAATAGCCATTAAATGTTGGTAGTGACGTGATAACAATGGTTTCTCTAGTAGTATTAATACAGCAGTATTATTGGATATGGTATATGAAGCTGCTGTAAAGTGCTTATGATTAAAACATATTGGACTGGTGTATTTGATGACAGTTGAATGGCAATGATGACAAAAGAAGAACAGGAGGAAAGAGGAACTTATGATGAAATCACTAGTCAGTAAACATGACTGTCTACTTCTGATTTAGATTCCATGGTCTCGTTTTCTTAACTGGAAAATCTTTCAATACTTTCAATTTCTTTGTGATATGCTGTGAAGATAAGACCGCAGGTCCACTCCTTAATCCTCATGCATGGAAGTAACAAGATATTGTAATGGATGGTGACATTTGGTATTACTGCATGCTATTCTGTTTCACACTTGTATTTTTAGTAGCTATGTCTCTTTTAGAAAAATGTACATCTTGAAAATCTAATTATTTCCAGAAGAATTTCTGTTACTGTACAGTGTGACAATTACATTATGCTGCTTGTGACAAGCACAGTTACTAGCCATTTTTACTATTTCTTTCTGTATTATTAACAATTGCTGATCATATTATCGATATTTCTAATACATTTCATACTTTGATTTTAGGCTCCTTTCCTTCTAAAAGCAGTCTTGAAATCAACAGTGTTTAATAATACAACTTGGTTGTCTGTTTTAAATGTAATGGGTAACACATCCTTTAGTCCTGGATGCTTGTTCTACTCCAAGTGTGATGGTTCCCCTTTCATTTTCCAGAGCTCTCTGTGGTGTGACAGTTGCATGTAACATTTGCTGTCTTCTGCCTTTGTAACCACAGTGAAGCATAAACTGTATGAAGAAATTATTCTATGACCAGTTCTGCTCCTTTTAGTATGAGAAAATGGATGAAAAAAGAGGATGAACAAAGGATTGACAAGTGTAATATCTGAGAAAGATAATTTGATATGGTAGACCATAGTATTCAAGAAAGATTACATTCAAAGAATACTTACCTTCTCGTAAGGCAATAGTTTAAAGGGTACTGACAAAAAGCTCTTAGTATTTGAAGGCATAAACATCTTAAAAATGTATTAATATCTTAAAAGTATTTTTTGAGGAGTTTCAAAGAAGAGGAGTGGATTGAAACTGAAAAGGAAAACTTTATTGAATGTTAAAATCGCTTCTTTTACATTAAGCAACGATTTTTTAAGGAAATTGTGTGGAAGCAGTGTCTTGATCTTCACAACTGAGATGGTCAAAGTATGACAGAATAACAGATAATATCAGGGGATCAGTTCTATGTTTCTGTTCATCACTAGCATGGTACAACTGGCTTCCTACGGACTGAATTCAGGGATACCAAATTCAGTTAACTTGAGCATTCTTCTTTTATGAATACACTGTGTGATGTTAAACAAAATCCCGCATTGTATTTTAGTGAACTAAACATATTGAACCTCTAAATCTTGTGCTGAAATCTAAAAGTTGAGTGTGTTTTATATTTTGTATTGTAAGAATATTGACTTAAGTTGTTAGAAAAGTAGTTCAACCTTGCATTTCAGCAGTCATACAGTGTGCAGGAGCAAAGATTATGAGTACCTTAATTCATAATTAAAGTTGGAACATGTTTGTAAATTGAGCTTTGTATTTCTAGAAATGTGCTTGTGTATGTATAAAGAACAGGTGAAGAGTGTCAATGAAATTTTCACATGCTTAAAGCAGATCCCCAGCAGACAGAATAAATGTTCTTATGGTATAAAACTTAAGGAAAGATGGAGTAAGAAGCTTGTCTAATGTGCAGTCAAACCTTCCATGGCTCAACCACAGTCAATGTTGATTACATCTGTAGATCTGTTGGAACATTGACTCAAAGCTACTAATGACTTGCATGTAATTAAAGTCACAACAGAACATTCTTTCTTGATTTGGTAGTTCTGGAGGAATTGAAAAATATTCTGCTTGTTTTTTCACCTTTAACTCCAGTTGATGCCAATGCTGAATGTGCTAGAATACTGCAGAGTAGTCTGTTATATTTGGCTCTTGATAGTACAAGAAAACTTAAGAAATTTCCTGATATGACTACAGAACTTCAGAATGGTTGAGTTTGGAAAGGGCCACTGGAGGTCATCTTGTCTAGCCCCCATGCTCATGTAGGGTCATTTGGGACCAGAGAGATACCTAAATAGATAAGGTAGGGGTCTTTAATAAAGGCAGTTATTTACTGGAAATTTCTTGGCAAAAAATCTAACAGTAATGGAGCTAGTACACTTTTCAAGTAAGGGTACAAAGATGGCTGAACAGAAAAACATTGCCTTATTTAAGTTAGGCATGCAGAGCAAAATCTTTGGAAGGTTGAAAGTATAGGTGAAAAATATTTTCAGTCTTCCTATTTGCTATTAAAAACGAAGTGGAGATTGGATTGTTGAGTCATCATCATCATTGAGGCATCCAGTGGCCTAATTTGATGGAGTTGTATTGTTCCACAAGTTAGTTCAGCAAAACAACAATCATAATAAGAGACGATATGAATGAATTCTTGTTTTGATTTGATGCTCACTGCTTTGAGATTTACATATCCTCGTAATAACTCTTACCAGCCATCTGGTTTCTGGAGGGAAAAAAAGAACACAACTTTTTTTTTCCTTACTGAAAGGACTAGGACATAACATGCACCATTTAAAAGCTCATTGTCTGGAAATGACATAATGACTTTGTGTTTTCAAATTATTTATTAGTGATTAACTCAGAAAACCAGCAGGTTATGCCAACTCTAGGGGAAATGCAATGTACTTTGTTCAACCTTGTGATTCCTACTAGTAAGGAATCAAAGCAGTAAAATAAAAAAACAGATTTAGGATATTAAAGAATTCAAATATGTTGTCACATGCACTTTCAGTTTATTTTAAGAGATGTAGTTTGTTTTTATTTTTAATTTTTGGGGTTTATGTACCTGTATGTATAAAGATATGACATAACATCATTTTTCAGTAAATCCTGTTGTGTGTAAGATCTGGATTATGATATACTTGTATTATTTTCCTTAGAAATTATGAAGAAAGTCGCATTTTTTTGTGGTGGTTGTAAGGTATCAGTACTGATGATGGTTAGCCCATTATATTTTCAATGGATGCTGTAGATGCTCTAATACTGTTTTCTCAGGAAAAAAAAAAAATAAACAGGGAAACCACATTTCATCCTTAAGGTGCATCACTGTAAACTACAGCAACTATAATTACTGTAAGTAATCATAACTGACTATCTAGTCAGCAAAATGAGATCTGAGTATTCCCAAAAATAAACCGCTAATATTCCTTGACTGTTGGGCTGTGGACTTTCTGGCTGGGGTTGCTTTATCCTGGAGGGACACTGCTTACATCTGTTTTGTGGCTCATGGTTAAGTTCTGCATTTTATTCCACCTGACTTTCCTCAGATTATTTGGTTTCTGTTAAAAAATGAAGAATGGCCTGGGTTGAAAAGGACCCTAATGATCATCTATTTTCAACCCCTATTGCATGCAGGGTTGCCAGCCACCAGACCAGGCTGCTCAGAGCTATATCCAGCCTGGTCTTGAATGCCTCCAGGGATAGGGCATCCACAACCTCCTTGGGCAACCTGTTCCAGTGCGTTACCACCCTCTGTGTGGAAAAACTTCCTCCTAATATCTAACCTAAACCTCTCGTCTTAATTTAAAACCATTCCCCCTTGTCCTATCACTGTCCATCCATGTAAACTGTTCCCTGCCTGTCTGTATGCTCCCTTCAAGTATTGGAAGGCCACAATGAGGTCTCCTTGGAGACTTCTCTTTGCCAAGCTAAGCCAACCCATTTCCCTCAACCTTTCTTCATAGGAGAGGTGCTCCAGCCCTCTGATCATCTTGGTGGCCCTCCTCTGGACCTGCTCCAAGAGCTCCTACATCTTTCTTGTGCTGGGGGCCCCAGGCCTGGATGCAGTACTTCAGATGGGGTCTCACAAGAGCCAAGTAGAGGGGGACAATCGCCTCCCTCTCCCTGCTGGCCACTTCTCTTTTAATGCAGCCCAGAACACAGTTGGCCTTCTGGGCTGCCAGTGCACACTGCTGGCTCATGTCCAGCTTTTCGTCCACCAGGACCCCCACGTCCTTCTCCACAGGGCTGCTCTCAAGGAGTTCTTCCCCCAGGTTATATAAATACCTGGGATTTCCCTGGCGCAAGTGCAGCACTCTGCATTTGGCCTTGTTGAACCTCATTAGGTTCTCATGGGCCCACTTCTCCAGCCTGTCCAGGTCCCTCTGGATGGCTTCCCTTCTTCCTGCTATATTGACTGCACCGTTCAGCTTGGTGTCTTCTGCAAACTTGCTGAGGGTGCACTTAAAGCCATCGTCTCTGTCACTGAAGATGTTGAAGAGCATTGGTCCCAAGACTGATCCTTGAGGGACACTGCTTGTGACCAGCCTCCACTCTCACAATTCATTTCTGTTATAATCTGATCACAATATTTTGTTCTAATTTGCAGTCCTTCAGTTTTGTTCTGCATATTGATAAACTCCATTATGGGATTAAAATTACTGAATAAATCTCCTGTAGTTATTTCAAATTCAAAGTTCTAATAACACAAGTAACTAATTACATAATTCTGTATCTCTTACATACTATTAAGTACTTTTGTTATATTTCTCAAATAAAGAGATCCTTATATGCAGACAAAGAAAATCAAATTTGATGTAGCTTATTGGCAACATATGATCTTTCCTTTGGTGTTACTTCAGAACTAGTGGTTACTTTAAGCATTTTTTTCCTGAGTGTTTGTTATATATCACCTGTTGTGTTTTTAAGTTTTTTCTTTAGCTATATCATTGAGTTATGGATCGTTTTAAGTATGCTTACTTTTTTTTACTGAGATCTAACCTAATTTGGCGGTGAATTCTACATTCAAGATCTTTAGCTTTATCAGAGATTGAATTTGGGCTTTCAGGGGCTCCTTCTGCAGTATTCTCTATTTTGCTTTTAGTGAAAAAGGCAGGGGAAAAAAGCAATAATTTGAAGAGAAATGGCAACCTGTGAGGGAAGTCATGACTTTACTGCTGATTTCTGGGGCTTGCTGATTTCTGGACCATTTATTCTTTTTTTTGTTTGTTTGTTTAATTGCATGATGACATACAAATGATGAGAGACAGGTTTCCATCCTAGGGAACAAAGCTATAAACAAAAGACAAACATGGAATAATCTTTGGCTATGCACAAAAATAGAAAATACTAAACAGAAGAAAAAAGACCCTTAATTTTCCATAGCAGTATAGGGTGGCTATGCTGTATGGGAGAAATGTGAGTATTTTGTCTTAAAATTGGGGATGTAAAATTGCAGTGAGTAATGAGAATGTATTCCTCTGATCCCTTAATGTACTTGATGTGAGGTTCCTCTTTCATCGTAGCGAACATGCTGGCCATTAAATACACTGCAGAAGCATCATTAGTGGCTTCAAAGTGCTCCTACTTGCATCACATTTTTCCTTCTAGCAGGTGAGTGAGGACAGTGATTAGCAAATATCAGTACATGTCACTCACTCCTCAGGAGAAGGCTGGAGAAGTATTGCGGGGAATGAGGGCCCTGACTCCCTTGCAGTTGGAGGCACAGAGTGAACTTCTGCATCCGTCATTGATCTGCAAAGCTTTGTGCTCTAAGTATGGCTCAGGCATGTGTAAGGTAAAACTGGCCCTATTCAGGGTATGGTGCTTTGCCATAGACTTGTAGGCTATAGAGGAAGGAAGGCTTTCTCAGTGACAGGCAGTGTGTCACACACTCGAGATCCTGATGGTCAAAGTAGACACACAAAGAAGATTCTGTTGCTTTACTAATATTACAGTTCACTGTTTTAATCACAGATAAATTATCAAATTTTTGAATTTTTATAATGTAGATAAACATAATTCTAGTGAAATAATTAAGAAGCCATCTTCTTACGTAAAATGTTTCTCCTCATGGTCTTTCTTTTTTTTAAAGACAGGAAATTTAAACGTTATTTTCATACATATTTATTTAACGGTAGCAGTTGGCTTGAGTTGGACAATATTTGCATTAATGTTAGCCACATATCGCTGAGCAAATTACATTTTCAGTATTTCAGAGTAGGTTGCCAGTAGTTTCAAGAATTGTTTTGAAAAGTTAGCAGATACAAATCATACAGAAATAAATAATGGGTTTAAAAACAATAAAATATACCATAATCCAGGGAAAAATGCTTCAGGGAGAATATTTCTGTGTAAGCAAATGGAATAATTCCTTGTTCACTCTGTTATATTTAAGAAAACTACTGATAAGCTACCACTGCAAAATTACTCCTAATGTACCAGGCTATCTACAGCCATCACAGATACAACTCTGAGAACCTTGTGCCCAGCCTCCTGTTTGATTTGCAGGGTTTAGTCTAGAGTTCTGTTCAGGAAAATGATGCACTGTGATTTTGTGCTGCTTCTGCGTTGTTGCTGAGATTTTAGCAGGGTCTTGAGTCAGGATACTCATCCTGCCGCTTCTCTTGTTCTCTTCCTCCTCTCACACAACCAGAAATGCACAGAACAGCGTCTCTTGTGGAGCCTCCACTTTGATGCTGTTATGACTGCAGGTAGAATTAAGACAGCTAAGACAAAATGCAAGTCCTCTTCTCTCTTCTGATCTTTGTGTGGGACAAGATCTCTCTAAAAACAGGATCCTCCTGATTTCTTTTGCTGTGGTCTGTGGCATACATGGAGACAAAATCATGTCTGGCCAAGAAGCCAGCTTGTAATAATGAGCACTTACAGTGAAGAGTCCAGTGTCAATCTTGGAGGTAGTAAGTCCTGCTGATTTAGTTAGTAAATGAGTGATCAAAATGGGGCAGTAGGAGGAGGAACAGGCCTCCAACAATTTGTGGGTGTACTTCATGAAAAGTGTGGTGAGTGTAACTGTTTTGTAATTGTTAGGACCTGCTAATAGTTTCCAAAATCTGGTTTGAATCAACCTCTTCAACTTCTTTCCCACTGGAAAAATTTTGCAATGACTGTTTCCAGTTTTTAGAGAATATTTGTTTTCTTGCTAACTGTAGTATAATGTTTATTAAAAAATAAAAATGAAAAAGCCATAGTAAATAGTCCAGACAGGTGGAAAGAAGTATGTAATAAACAGCTTACACAGCTCACTGTGTTCATAGTCACCAAGCATGTGTGCTCTTTGATATTCACTTTACTGCTCACCACTGAATGTTGAGGCCTTGACTGTGCTGAAGTGTTCCAAATTGGGAAGTTTGCTTACCTGAGCCACCCATGTGAAAACATGGTAGAGAAAAGTCACTTCAGTTTCACTGTGAGCTAAACTCTTGCCAAGGATTGACTTCGCTGAATTTGGTTCTCTGACACCTTGCCCTCACTCCACTCACAATCCAAGGCTAGGTGCATTAGCAGTATATGGTGAAAAGCATCAGTTTTTTAGATATTTAGACAGGCCATGCCGATTCATCTTATTTACACTGCATGGATTAAACAAAAGTAGACACAGAAAATTTATTTAAGTGCACATTTAATTGTAACAAGGTGTTTATTTCCTGTTCTCTCATGGTTTTCTGTTAGATCTACCAAGAGTATCTCATGGAATTCATGAAAGGACTGAGGTGGGCTGTGGATCTGCCTTAGGTGAGGGATCGCTGGAAGCAAAGATCTGGCTTCCCAAGGGTGTAAAAAGTCTGCAGGGAAACCTTCACAAAGCTTGTCAAAAATGTGTGAGATGGAGGCCCACGGCTTGCTGAGAGATGCAAAACCTGCATATCTAGGTACTATGAAACGTATACAGTTTTGGACCTAATTGGTTATTTTATTTGTATATTCAGAAAGGAAAATAGTGGCTGAGCCAGAATGACTGTGCAAAGGGTACTTAATGATGCAAAAGCCTGTTCCCCTTCTCTGCTTCTCGATATTTCAGTTACTGAGTTCTGAGAGCAAAACCAATTATATTACTTATGTATTCACATAATTTGTAAAAGTAACATAATTAATACTAAAAACTAAACAATAGAAAAACCTAACAAACTTCCCAAGATGAAATTTCTACTGTCACTTTTTTCTTTTTTTCCAGAAGACAGAACATTGTTGCTAATTCTAGAAGGTCCAGATAGCCTTCCATCTCGTTCTTTACTGAAACACACTTTACAGTTTTTTTTTCAGTATAGTTGCATGGGGTCAGTACTCTTTGCTGCTACCTGCTTTGAGGTCACATTGCCCAAGGAAGCTGCTGTTACGAATTCCACTGGCTGTTATTCCTAGCAGTAGAAGTTCCAGAATTAAACAGCAACAATTAAGTCTTCTATGCTGCCACTGTCTGTATTTAATTTTGAAAAACGTATTTGGAGGCATACCTGGAAAAATCCCTCCCTTGATTGTTCTCTAGTAAGGCAACACTTTGATGCCCTCAAGTGGGAAGGTTTGAAGAGGGGAAGGTTCTATAAGTGTCTTTCATAACACTCCTATTGCAAAACAATTTCAGTTCTTTGGCAAAACATGATACTCTTCATTTGGTAAATTAGTATTATCATATAGTTACCTCTGCTAGTATTACATTTTGTGTAACAACAGTACTATGCACCACTTACTGTTTCTTCATATTCCCTCTCTGCCTATTTTGATGTAAATTGATAAACCTTCAGGGTTCATCTCCAGGATGAGTATCTCTTTCTTGGCTCCTTTGAGCCAAACAAAGCTTGCAAAAAAATCCCTAAACAGAAAAAAAAACAACCCTAGGCAGTAAATGCCCCTTTGTTTCAACATGAGCCCAAGCTTGAAAACTCAGGTCTGTCATTTAATTGCAAGAGTCTTACAGTGTATTTTCCATGCAAATATGTGTGGTTTTTTTCCTATGCAATTGAAACTTTGGTATTTGTAGTGCACATGCATACTATTTTTTGAAATGATGTCTCTGTAAACATGTTTTGTAAGGTCACTATTTAAGTGTTTCCCTTTTATTGATTGGAAATATTCTGGCATAGCTCTGAAGAGCAAGCTCACTATAGGCACTTGTCAGTTTTGTTGTGGCCTCTTGGATAATGCTAAGAGGAAAAAAGATGAGAATAAATGAAAGTGAAGTTCCAAATTACTGGAACATTTAAAGGTCTTTGAAAAGTTTATACACAAGCACAGGTAATGCTGTCATGCACTGAAGTGCCAAAAGACCGAGCAGTGAAGAATATTAATCTACTTTTATAAAATCAAAGGGTTCATATTTTTTGCTGTAAAGAAATAATTTGAATAAAATTTGACCCTTTCTACAATAGTCTGTGGGTCAAATTGAACCTACTATTAAAATTCTCTAATATCTTTCTTGTATTAGCATTTCAAAACTCAATTTAAATATTCACAGAGCTCTTTTTTTAATAAACTTAACAAAATTCAGGTAATTTCCTTCAACTTTCTTGATTGAAGGAAGGCAGTAGGTGCAGATATAAAAAAGATGTACAGCTACGAGCAAAACCTGAAATCAATTATATATAAGAAATAACATAACACATGGAAAGAAATTAATCAAAAGGAAAAATTTCTACTATATGATTTTCTTGGTCTTCTACCTGCAGGCAAGGAACATAAATGAAAAAAAAAAAATCAGCATTCTTCTTATAGATAAGGGGAAAATTAATAAAAATGTTTCCTTCTTACCAGATCCCCTGATGCAACTTATGTTAAAAGTTAGTGGCTGCAGGAAGAACTTGAGCATTTTTTAAAAAAACTCTTTTTTTTTTTTTTTTTTGACCACAGAAATATACTTTATTCTTGCTGTTAAGCTCTATTACATCAGGTCGATGTGGATTTACACTGTCCGAAGAGCAGCTCTTTTCCATTCCTTTTTCTATTAAATCCATCGTTAAATCATGCTCATAAAGTTTCTACCAGTCTGAAGGTGAGAAATGGTTCATTCTGCTAGGATGCCACAATTAAAATGTAATGAACAGCTCACAAATTGGTGCAATCTTCCAATCTGGAAAAAACTTTTGAAGTTCAGCCAATTTACATAACAGACTGGAGAGGTTCAACGTGCACAGGTAGTGGTGTGTCTCTTGAGGATGGCTGTAAAAATGTGACATGAATTACCAATATAACTTAAGTTAAATAGAGAACTCAGTAAAGAGAGAAGCATTTATGTAAAAGTGGGAGTGGTTTGACAAGTATTTGCTTTCTTAAGAAGTATATTTACTTTTTTTTTCAAATAAAACTTGAACAAGAGATAGTAGACAACTGTACAATTTGCCAGTTTGTTCTTCAGTCACCTACTGCCAACGGCATGCTTGTATTTTAAACTATTCCTGCAGCAGTCAGTTTGTCAAGATGAGGTATTGCCATGTAACATTGAACAGAAGTGTGTTTAGACACCTCTCTTGGCCCTTTCTCTCAATTCTCCTGGAATTACATAAGGAAATTATTTTCAGTTCTCACGGGGAGGAAGGGAGAGGCGGTAATTTTTACAATGAAAATTGTCAACTGAAAGCCAAGAGTGGACAGTCATGGAGTCATGTAGGTGAGGCAGGGAGGGGGCAACTAGTTTAGCAGGAAAACTTCTATTTTGATTGTATTGTCTTTTGTTTTGTTATCTGGAGAATTATTGTGTGCATCCATTTCTATGATTCATCTCTGTACCTCCCACTGGAGTTTTTCCTTCTGAAAATCTCAGTGACTGAATGTATTTGGCAGTCCTGCTGCTTTGATAGAAACTGAAAGTGTGTTTTGACTGCATCACCATGTATTCCTCTCCCTTCTTTTATTGGCCCAGGTCTTCTCCCTGGGTCTGAAATATTTGAGCCTGTACACTAAAATAATTCTGTCAAATGCAAGAGAAAAGGCAGCATCCCAGAGATGGGCTTTTGGATGGAGGACATTTTGAGTTGTGGCTTGTAAAAATTTCTTTCTCAAAAGAAGAACTTAGATTGTTTCTGTTGCCATTGGGGTTGTTCAGGTTGCTGTTAAACTTTCTCTAGGATGTTCTAAAAGTACAGTGGTAGAAAACAACTCTGCTGAGTTAACTGAAGCCTGAGGATGAAGCTAAGAAGCCTTGTATGGAAATGTGCAATTCCATGAAATGTCACCGTTGCAGCCATATTTAAATGGAATAAATGGAACCCTCTTTATTTATTCTGTGTTTAATCAGTGTTCCTGATTATTATTTTTAAATGATCCCTCCGCGTATTCAGCATACGAATCAATATAAAGTGTTTCCTTTATCATTTTCTTATGTCGCTTTTTGTATTTAGAAGGAAACGTTCTTGTAGAAAGAGGAAACACATGGATTGATTTTTCTGCAGCTTTGCCCTCTGTAGTCGTAGAGCACTGCATACCTGGGTGTTACAGTAAGCCAAGAATAATCTGTGTGTGGCAGGATGTTTTCCAAGGAAAGACTGGATGGATTGTACAGAACATGCAAAATGCATGATGTTGATCCAGTGAATTTCAAGCCTCTCTGATTTATCAGAGTTGTTATTATTTAATGCTACTACTACTAATTACCCTCATTAACCTCTCCCCAGCCACTCACTGTCAAGTATTGTAGGCTTTCTGAAGCATTCTTAATTTGTTAAGAGCACTGATTTGTGTTGCTGCTCTGGGAACACAAGAGAATTCTAGTAGGTGGGAAGGAAGCTAACCACTTAACATTTTCATGAGATAATTACTCCAATGAAATTTTCCCACAGTAGGGTACAAGCATTTTGAGCACAAAGCACTGAATAGGAAAGCATGTGCTTAATTTGAGCATGCGTTTAAGTGGTTTCATTTACGGAGAATTTTGATGAATTCAACTATGAGAAATGATTACAGAACTTCCCTAGTTTAGTGCTATTGAATTTCAATTATTTTGTTAGGATTAGAGTTCCATAAAACTGAAGTTCTGCACTGCTGGATGAGGACTAACATCCTCAGCCAGTCTGAAGCTCAAATTTGTCCTTGTAGGAATTGTTGTTGTAGGAAAAGTTTCTTTTGTTAGATGAATGTAAACTCTTTTGGTGCTCCATTCTCACATTTTTCCTTGTTATTAAAATGCTTGTGTTGTTTTGTTTTTGCTAAATGCAGATCATCCTTTTAAGTGTTGAGGTAGCATCTGTTGTCAGTTGTGTAAAGATTGCCACATAGCTAGCTATCTTTCTGTATTCATAAATATATGTTTACATCGGTATGATTAGTTAAGATAGGTGTTTGTAGGTTTTTAATACATTAATAGTCCTAAAAAAAAAAGTGCTTGAGTATCTGCAAATCTGCTACAAATTAGGGAGCTGCCATTCAGATTTCCCCACACTGCGCTGCCAAGTGGCCTCAATCAGAAGTAATTTTCTCCATGAAGGCACATGCAGTTTGCTCGTCAGCCTCTCTGCAGTAGATATTGTTATTTGTATCAAATTATATGTGATGATTTCCAGAAGCAGACTACTGTGCCCACTAAGCCATACAGATTTCTACTGCATTCATTCCCACGTTGCTGCCATTAATTGTACAGTTTTCTACTATCTCTTGTTCAAGTTTTATTTGAAAAAAAAAAAAATTATTGCCACAGAAGTAAATACTAATAAAACAGTGTAAATACCAGGGGAAGAAGTGGACTACTAAACCCCTCAGAATCTCCACTCTTGTGTACAATACACGTAGTTGCTTGTTTCATACAGGAATAGTTTTCTCAGGATTTCGTAAGACATACAGAATGAAGTAGAGGAAACTTCATTTGCCTTCAGAAGCCCCATCTAGGGTTAGAAATAAAGCTTTTTTTGTAGCGCCTTTGGAAATTCTTAACTGTTTATCATGTATGTAGCTAATCTGAAGCATTTCAGATCTACCTCTCCTTACATAGCATCAAATTTTTTCGCTAACTGCTAGAAGGAAAAGAATCATCACAATGAGAATTGAAGAAAAGCATTTTGATGATCTCTCTGGAATTAACTGCTCCCCTAAACTCTTACACTATCCCAGTTTGAAATTGCAGTGTTTTATCTTAGACTGTCAGATCATTGTGCCACTCAGGTGTATTTCAGTGGCAGGAATTATTTGGAATTGCATTACTCTGTCATCACGACACTGTTTTGTTGTAGTGTCACACTTACTCAGCGTTTTTCAGAACAGGGATGATAGCTTGGACATGTTCCAATTTAAATTAAAGGAGATATAGTACACATGTGCCACAGGTGCTTAATAACGTGGTCGGTATAAGTAATGGATATAACCGTATTAAATCAACAATTTAAAAGAAATACAGAAAGTGAAGTACTGCACTAAAGTAACTGATCAAGCTGTATTTGGGAGGTAATACATCAACACAGTAACAACTGGACAAAAACAGTATCAGAGGAAACAGTTGAAAAAGAAGCTGGTATTTTTAAAAGCTTTTTTTTATTTTCCTATGTAACTCTGTATTTTAAAATATTTTATATCAGTGAAGAAGTTGAGTGGGCACTGCATAAATTGTCCTTAAGAGAGAAGAGTTAGTAACTTTGAAAACTTACTTTTACAATTTTGAACCAGAGAAAAGAAGTTAATGCTTTGGCTGATTTGATTTACTGATAGCAGGCAGATCCTGATTGAAACACACGGCCAAATTAGGTAGACATAAGCATGCAAACTTTGTGTTTGCATTAGTCAGAAATACGTAGTTCCAGTAAATTTTTATTGTGAAATTGACTATTAATTTTTATTCAAATTTAGTGTCTATTTTTGTGCAAATAATTAGTTGGAGTAGTCAAGAATGGAATGTTTAATCTGTTTATACTGACTAGTAGGTGGCTTTTGATTTTACTGTTTTTTTTAACCCACTTTTGTGTTTGAGCAATAATTAATGATAACTGCAGAAATCAGGCATAAATATTTCAGTTTACGGGAAACTAACAACCAAGAAGTACTTAATTTTACTATTATCCTTGTGGACTCGTCTTACTCATGTAGAATAATGGCTTTTCCTTCAGTTAGTTCTATGGAAGTCATCAGTTTATAGGCCTGAGCATGAGCTGAGTGAATTTGAAGGCTTACGAAATAGAAGGCAGCTGGGCAGGAATAAGACAGGGTGTGTCCTGAGGGTCAAGTGGCAGGTGTGTGAATTGAACAAGGCAGCAGCAGCAGCATGAAACCTAGAAAAAAATTTCTGTGCTGATCCCTCTACTGCAGCAAGTCTTGCCATTTTTCATAATGCAGCATCTGATGTCAGCTGCTGAGCTGCTGTTATGGAAAGCTCGGTCTGATCCCTACCCATACGTGACTGGGTAGACGTCACTGTTTTTGTGCATAGACTGCCATGTGCGCAGCAAAACCTTGTATAGGTGGATGCATCCATCTGATCTTGCTGAGATGTGACAGAATTTATATTTGTGCTTCCAAACGCTAAAATGTTTAACATTAGGAAGCGTTACATACCTATTCATCCCTAGGATTTGTTTACGAGATCATTTGCCAAGAATTTCTTTAGTCTGAGATTTGTTTAAAAAATGCAACTGGACAAGTTTTTGAAGCTTTGAGTTGGTTTGTATGTTGTTTCCCTTCTGCTTTCTTGGGAACAGTGTCAGTGGAAATTCTAAGATGCGTGTTTCCACGACTGATGCAATTGAAAGCATACCCACTGGACTTCTGTCATATTCTTGATCAGTGTGCAGATCTTGATTGTTAACTTGCTGACTGTGTCCTAGTGACCTGGACAAACAAACTGGTTTAACATCTGGGAACACGCTGGAATGCCTTACGCACATGCTGACTGGATTGCTTACGCATACTTATTCTGACTTTTACAAGACACTAATTGAAAAAGTCAAATGACAAAGAACCAGTCTTTCAGGAGGAGCTCAGCTTTAACTGAAATGTGAAGGTTATGCTTTATAAACCCATAAATGAAACTTATATCTTTTCCATGTATTTTAAATCTGGGGAAAAATTTTAAAGGCATATGGCTGCTTTTGAGATGATGCAGAACATGACATTTATTCACTTTTATACCTGGCAGAAATTTCCATTTCCCTGAAAGGGTTTGTTTGTTTAATTGTATTTTTCCTTTCTAGTTTACTTATATAGATGCTACCAGGAGTATGCACCCATAAATGGTTCAACATTGTCACACATTAATGCAGTCATTAGATCTAGGAGGCATTTGTGATAGCTCTTTCAGAAGCCCTTACGCTTTCATTTCTGAAATGGAACTGGACATGTGATGTGCCCAAACTGCCCGTATTTAGATGTGGTGCTTTGCTTGTGGCTCTTCCAGCATGTACTCCTGCTTTGTTCTCAGTTCTGTACACTGTGATAGCCACTCTTCATTCCGTGTGCATATTCAAGTGCCAGACTTTTTCCCAACATGGCTAGAAAGTGCAATTAACAGTAATGGATACTTTGACAGCGAGAATCTTTATTTCTTCAGCCATAATAATAGCCCCTTATTCTAGGAGATATATTGTTGAATGATGGCTTGCATTGGTGAGTATGGGTCCACATAAGTGGGTTCATTTGGTCAGATTTTCAGCTGGCATAAATAGTCATATTTCCATGGAAGGTAGTAAGCCATATTAATTTATGGAATCCCAGCTGGGAATCTCAATCAATTTTAATAAAAGGTAACCATCATATTCCTCTGAAGCAAGAATTGCACAACCTAGTCTAAAGTGAATTTTGCTGTTTTAATAAATGTAGGTAGTCCATGGTTCATAATAAATTACATAAAATTAGAGCGTAGTCAGTGTTTGATTTCTTTTTAAAATTTATCCCTCCTTTTTCATCGAGTGCAACAGAATCATTTATGTATTGTATCTCAGCATGATAGATTATATAGGAATAGTGTATTTAATACCGGAAAACTATCATATAAATACAAATTACATTTTTTTTCATTAGCTAGCTAGCTTTCATTTCAAGGAAGAAATACGCAGTCAATTATAAATGAGGCTGTGCTTTCATTGGAGAGGGAAATAAGTAATTTTTTTTCTAGCCTCAACCATGTATAATGAAATCCCTCTTTTGAAATCCAGTCTCAAGATGGATTTTGAAACATACTGACATTCAATAAAATCTTAGTTAAATTAAAATATGTTCAATTATTTCAAATCTCTACTTAAATCTGTGGGTAAATTCCACACCTGCACATGAAATGTCTTTAGGAAATAGTCACTATTAACCAATAACTGTTAATGGCTTATAAGAAGGAAGAAATTTTAATTTTCGAATACGTTCTGGCTGGCAACCAAGGCGTTATGTGTTACAGACCTGTCAGACATGGCTATTTAGGAGGCTCTGTAGGCATGGGATGTCTCGGTAACTAGTGGTGTCTGAGACCTCGGGCTGCTGCGTCACATTCAGGCTCACGCTGTGCTCCTGGGACTGCTGTGTGCCGCCATTGCCCTTGGTGTGTAGTGCAGCGCACTGGTTGTTTCTGTGGAATGAAATGAAATGTTTGTCTGAGTCCTGCCCAGTGACTGGGAGTCTGTTAAAGAGTCTAGCAAATGAATGTTCACAGGGAACATGAAACTCTTTTTAAACTCCGTCAGGTGCTTCTTGAAAGCAGCCGAAGCTGAAGTTGATACTATCAATACCTTTGTATTAATTTGCTATCGTCAGTTCTGCTAACTCTGGAAGTGAAGCCTGTGAAGGGAGCCTATTAAGTACTGTAATTCAGCATCAAAAAAACAATGACTAACAAACAACAAGAGGAGGCTCTTCACTGCTTACATGGCTTTACAAATGCAGCTTTGATTTCCATTGTTAAAACTGTCTGCTGTTAATACTGCAGCCTGATGAATAATGAAAAAAGACATGTGCGAGCATTATTAATACATATTGTTAATAACACTTTGCATATTCTGATTTGAAGTCATCGCTTAGGAAAACAGTCACTTTTAATTTCAATTCCCATTAACTGTTATTTGGTCAATTCTCATAATTGCTGAACGCTGCTGTGGAAGGAAGAACTAGATAAAGACTGCCAGTTATAAGTTCTCTAAGGTTTTATTTCACGTTGTCCTTTTAGATGGTTTTGCCACAGTGTTCCTGATTCTTTTTAAAGGGCCCCTCGAGGATGCCATTGAGGATGAAGAAGAAGAGTGCCTGTCTGAGGAAAATGATACTGTCTCAAAAGAAGACTTTCCATTGGAGGAAAGCTTTTCTGCAGAGTTTGAGCCTGAAAATCTGAGCTGTGAAGAAGTGGAATACTTTTGTAATAAAGGTAATCATTGTAGCCCACCTCTTGAGGGAATTCTGGCAGAACTGTGTCCAATTGGTCAAAAAAGATTTTTTGGTTTAAAATGTATAAAGAGACAGGAAAGTAGTGACTTGTGGAGTTTAGTCTGCTAAGGGGTAAATATTTAAATGTGATGGAAGATTTACTTTGCAAGGAGGTGAATCTTCTCGCTTTTAATGTTTTCCTCCAAGAATGTTATTTTCTATGTATTTAACTGTAGAGAACAGGCCTCAGAAGTCACTTATTATCAGATATGAAGCTAGCATTGCAGCATGTCTGTTCATTGCTCCTTTGCCTAGGAAACATTGCTAGAAAAACAGATTGTGCCTGTAGATTCTAGGATTAAAATAGAGCTTATTATAGAACTTATTATGCATGGTAGAAAAGTAGTGATTTGTGAAAGGATAACTTTTAAAGTTGCAGATGCCTTTTTGATGCATTAGTTACTTGCAAATTATTGAAGATACATGTATTTTAGCATAAGCCACACCAGCTTATTCCTGCCCAATGTTCAGTCTGCAAAGCTGTGCTGTTTCCAACTCAACTGACAGGAAAAGCACACTGCCATGTACTGTTACACAGAACATTGATTCAAACTTCTTCCTGCCAAATTTCCACTTTATTGCTTTGTTGTCTATCTTCTGCAGGTAAGGATGCCTATCAAATAGCTGGAATTGTTGTGGTGATGTTCTTCTTAGTCCACAGTCCCCTCAGGCAGCTGGTATCCATTCTTTCCCAGATATTGGCATACATTTTCTCATGATAGCTTAATTTGCTCCTGTTTTCTTTCCCTTTTCCCTTTTCCCTTTTCCCTTTTCCCTTTTCCCTTTTCCCTTTTCCCTTTTCCCTTTTCCCTTTTCCCTTTTCCCTTTT
>NC_034410.1:128989947-129032233 GCF_002078875.1 Numida meleagris
TTTTCCCTTTTCCCTTTTCCCTTTTCCCTTTTCCCTTTTCCCTTTTCCCTTTTCCCTTTTCCCTTTTCCCTTTTCCCTTTTCTTTTCTTTTTACTATATTTGCTGTCATGGACAAAGTAAAATTGATCTATTTGAAGACTCATATTTGCCTGCTAAATAATAGTCCTTCCTGCAGTCTTTGCAGTCTTCATTCACCTGCAAGATGTCATTATGTATTTTCTACATGTCCTCTAATGTAGCTTACAAACTTCTGAAAAAATCTTGTATTTTTTGCCCTAGTGGTTCTTGGTATTCAGTAAGAAGAGATCCTAAGAATTGAAGCAGTTGAGTCCATAGTTTATTGCAACTGCTACAAAGCTGACTGTAAAGTGTGAGCAACCAGATTATAAATAGAATTTAAAAATGGAATGTATATGCTTTACAAACAGGGGAACTCTAAGTGGTGTAATAACAGATACCATTTTGCTTAGTGGAATAAGAGAACTGTTCCTGTTACTGGCATTACTAAATAGTTAAAAATACTATTTGCATAATTGTTATACCAACATTTCCTGAATTCCTTATATCAATACTGGGAGACTATGCACTACTCTCAGTTCATAACAATTTGATTCAGTTATTTCTCTGTACTGCTTTCTGTATTTTCAGAGACTACCGATGGAAATACTATTGATTTGGGGTAAAATTTAGAAAAACGCACAACTTATTTTTTTCTTCATAGTAATAATTATTGCAAATTTGTGTTGAATTTCAAATAACCTTCACAAGTATTCTTAAAATATTCTTCCCTTTAATGAATCTTTAAAGGAAAACGCTGATTTCATGGCATTGTATTCAACAAGATCAGGAATTAAGTGGGAATACTTTTAAACCTGAATCTTAATAATCATATATTTTATTAAGGACATCTGTTGATTCTTCAGGCTGAATACCTTTTGATTGCCCAGCAGTTCTTTTTTCAAGTGTGTTGTAGTTATAAAAGAATCTTAAACCTATCCACTGCAACTGCTGTGGAAGAAAAGTTGAAAAGGAAATTTCTGAGGATGAAGGGGCACATAAAACCCCTAATCTACTTCCAGCTGAGGCAGTGTGACAGAAATTCCCACTTTGAAGTAATCCCACTTTGAAAATATCCCTGGAAAAGGATGGAATGGGAGACGAGAAATGTATTGTTTTTTTTAATAATATGTCGGCTTCTGGTGAATGCCCTGCTTCTTCCATGTCACAGCTTAAGTACTGTTATTATGTGGCCACATATATTTTTATGAGGACAAAATACAAGAAGACAAAACTGATTTGGAAAGAAAATAAATTTGTTGTACCCTTTCTTTGGTTCTTTTTGTGGCTGTATTAAACAGTAAATACTAAATGTGAGAGTAATTTTCATGATTCTTGCTGTGATCTGGGAATCATTTACCAGCTTTCTTTTAATGCTTCAGTATTGAAATTAAAAGGTGAAATAAGAAATCAACTTAGTTTTTCAAAAAATAATTTTTCTTTAACTTCATCAGTAGTTTCTTCTTTCTGAAAACAATTTTTCTTTAACATTGTGAGTAGCAACTTGAAAATGATAGAATGTACCATAATAGGTTAGAGTGGAAAGCAAACAAATGTATTTTAATTTCTTTTTTTGAGGGCTGACTTCCTAATGTGTATTTCACTCTTTGACGGTATCAGCAGCCTGTAAAACAGGTATCTTCAAAGGAGGGAAAATAAATGCAGATCTATGTTTTCTTATGCCATAGGTTTTGGTTTCCCAGAAAATAACAGGATTTGCATGGGAATCCTTTGTGCCATCTCTGCATTCTCCTCCTGCTAGTGTGGACCATTAAAGATTCTAGAAAGTAGGGGGAATTTGTTCAGTGTTCATCAGTCCCAGTTCTCCATTTCCTTCCTGTGTGATTTCTTCCTAGAGAACAGATGAATTGATGAGCATTCCTGATGATTCCTGCAGGAATCTGGAGATGTGGGCAACAAACGGCGCCATTGCTGGGGAGGAGGCGCCTGCAAGGCTCACCCATGGGATGTTCTTCATGCTTCCCCAGCTATCTAAATGCTAGCATTATCTGAGAATAAAGGCTTTTAACCAGAAAAACTGGGTACTGAAAGTAAAAATTTACTGAACTAACCATAGAGGATGTACAGGGTAACAACGTGGTAACTTTGGTGTTTTGACTGAAGAGATTTTCCTATTAAACTATGCTTGATTGTATTATAAGCAGAGTGCAGTCTCTTATTGTCTAAATTGCAAAGAACTAACGTTTATAAAGCTATACTCATCATTCCCACCTTATTAATTTGGGTTTGTGAGATTGATTCAGCAGAATAGTTGCCGGAATTAGAAAGCAAAGGCAAAAACCTCTGCAAAGTGTGAAGCAAATTAATCACATTGATGGAGCTACAAGTCATTTTACAACTTCTCTGTTTTAAAAATTAGGACTTTTGACCATTATTTTTCTCTTCTCCTTTTGTTCATTACTGGCTTTTTCAATAATGAATCTGGAATATTCCACTGCCATCACCACTTTGGCAACACCACAAAAACACAGTTCGCTTTGCTACATGTGAATAATTGGTCCTGTATTTTCTACGTGTACACTCAAATGTGAAGAAGTATACAATATTAAATATATAAATACTAAAAGCAAAAATGAACGTTAGCAACCTACTATTTATCAGGTATAACGTTAAGCTTGAAGCAGTGAATTTTCATCCTTTCAGGTGAAGTTTCACATCCAAGAATGATTATTTTAGAAAAACTCATTTAAGATGAGATTTAGAATCTGATTTGTTTGCAATTTTGACAAATGAGGAGATAGAGAATATTTTTGAAAAACACGATAAGGTAGTCATGAGTAGTCATAGAGTGCTTAGACAAGAAAGCTCCAGTGTTTTCATTCTTTGGAGTACAAACTAAAAATTTAGTGGGAGGTAGCACTGGTGAAGATGAATTGCATTTTGTCAGTGTGAGGTCTTTGAAAATTGCTGTTTATGCAACATCTGCACTGCAGATAAAGAGGGTATCTGATGATGCTGCCCACACAAAGCCTGTATCGTCCTGGAACCTCTGTTCCTGAAGATTTCTTTCTCTGCAGAGCCTGATAGTTGGTATCTGGAATCAGAATCTGAATCAGATTAAGATCAATCCAGGTTAAATTCAGATCTAGAAGATGTATTAAATGAGCAGCAGGGTGTGTACTATACTCAGGCAAAGATGCTCTAGATAAGGAGAAAGCAGCCTGTCTCTTGTGCAGAAGTGATAGACGAGATAGGCTCTTATAGCTAGGAGTAGGAGAATAAGGTGATGCTAATAAAGAGAAGTGAACTGGAGTCAGGATAGGACTAATAAAAACAGGAGGGGAGATACAAGAAGGGAGGGCAAACAGCAGAGCAAAAGGCAGGAAGTTAGAGATCATGAGACAAAAGGCATAGTACTAAATCAAGTTCCTATGGACTGTGAAGTAGTTTATCAGTGGCTTTTTACTCTCAGATTGGTATCATCCTACCTAGGTACCCTCAGGTCAAATACAAGAATGTTCACATCTGTTACTTTGTAAGATTGCCATACTCACGTTACTCATGTAGGTGTGACGCCTCTTCCTTTCTGTAAACAGCAAAAACAGTGGAGCCCTGCCCACTTCTTAAAGGTGAGAAGTGGATAAACAAATAGCAATTCCTTCTGACAAATCGCAGTTCCTTAGCAGAAGTGTTCACTGTGGGATTAACTTCCAAGAGAAAAGTTATCTGGAACATGGAGAGAGATCACTTCAGATTAGTAGATGGTTAAGTGACTGTGTTCAGAGAAGGAATATGGCAAGAGAAGAAAATGGAGGAAGGACTATAACAGAGACAAAATGTGGGACTGTTTCTGGGAGAAAGAAGCAAATAGAAGAATATATGTATACATAGGTTGCTCTGAAAGTAATGTCTCCTATTTATTTCCTGTAGTTATGAAAACTACAAAGGTTAGAAAGAGCACAATAGCACTATTTGATAGAGCAAATTCTCAGCTACAAAACAGTATTTTTCAACATAGTCACCACCCTTACCTGTGTGTTTTCGCCAGCGATGATCAAGAGGCTGTAAACTGCACTCGCAAAAATCTGCACCAGTGGAGATGATGAGGATGGATTGTTTCACGATGCAGTGCTTGTAGGTTCTGTAGCACAGACTGCTGCTTATGCCCATCGCTAATGAGAGTGTTGATGTGTGATTGTGGATCCTGATACATTGCTTGTCTTTATTTGTGGAAGAAGAGAAGGTGGTGAGGGGAATCCAGTGCCCTCTGAAACTCTCACAGACAGATTTTGGCAAAAAGAGAACTCTGGGAATGTACAGGCTTCTGCATGCTGAGTATAGACCTACTGCTGTAATCTCGTGTTCTGTTTGGGAGGGAGGGGATGAGCTCAGGACCAAGTTTTCTGCGCGTGCACAGTATCTTGTCACTAGGCTGCCAGACCAGTTTAGGACTGGATTTTTGTACATTAAACCATGCGACCTGATTGTGCAGTAAGGCTTGAGATTCAGGGAAACAGCTGCAGTGTGATTCTCCATATAAGAAAAAGCATATACAAAGCTAAGTTCTTCTGTGCATTAATCTTTCTGTTCATACTTTGTGTGCACAAGCTATCATGCTAGCATCTGTAATACTAGCCAAACTCTTAACATTCTAAAAATGGTTCCTGTGTGCCCCTTTTTCCTCTGGAGTGTGTGTGCATGCCTGTGTGCATCTGTGTAAATATTTTTTGTCATATTAGTCATGTAATGACCGGCAGTATGCTTCCTGTTTTCTGTTTCCGGATCAGAAAGTAGATTTATAACCTTTTTTTTTTTTTCCCCAGAAACCTTTTTAGTCAATAACATTTATTTCATTTTCAGTAATGGATTTCATGAGGAATTTCTACCTTTTTTCCTATAGCAAGTAGAAGTAGGATCAGCATAAGGCAGCTATACTATAATCACTTTGAGCTCAATAAGGAGATCTTTACAGGCAACTTTGTTCTTATTTCTTAACGGGATTAAGAAGCTCAGCTCTTTAAATTCTTGCATGTAACACTGACATTTCCAGGGTGTGTTTGGACCAGGGAGTTCAAAGAGAAGGAGTAGAAAAGAAAAGCCAATATGACATTGTTTTTTACCTTGCTGGAGGAGCTGTTTGTGCAAATCGCCTATAAGCTTATTGACCTGAATCTTTGACTCCTTGTTTTCTCTGGATTTGGCTGGAGTGTAGACACTGATAGAGCACTGATACAGGTGATTGCACAGCCCTCGGCTTTGCTTGGCACCAGACACCCCTCCCCAGCCCATGCCTGACATTATCTTTTCCTATACTTCTTTTCTTCTGGAGCTCATATTCCTTATTTATTTATTTATTTATTTATTTATTTATTTATTTATTTATTTATTTAAATTCATAACATTTTTTTTTAATGTAGACTGGCTGAGGAAATGAAAAGCATATTAATTATTTTTGGGAAGCAGAGACAAGAGGGGGCACGTGTGTGTAATGGTGTATTTTCATCTCCTAGGATGATGAGAATCTGTGCAACACCTCACAGTGCTCACTCCTTCCAAAAATACACATTACCTCGGGCTGACTTTTGTGTGCTTGTGAACTTGTGGTTGCATTCTCATGTTCCCCAGAGTGAGGGTTCCTGCGTGTTTACCTATATCTTATTCTGTTGAAGCAACACACGTATTTTTAGCTTTTTTTTTTTTTTTTTTTTTTTTTTTTTATCTTGTATGTCTTCTGTACTTTTTGGCAGATGCTGAATGTGAAAGAAAGGGATGGGGGGCTCTCTGATAATAACCTTTGAGGTGCTATATTGTAATTAGATTGGATTTTGACAGGATGAAAGGAAATCTTTCTCTTCTGAACATCAGCATTTGCCTTGTGCTCTGCCTTTCGTACTCTCTCATTTTTTTTCTGGTTGCTTGAGCTCAGAGGACCACCTCTTTTCTTTCTGGAAAAGAAATAACATATCTCAAAAGTTTGGAGTGATTTTTTTCACCTTTCACTTGAAAGCATGGAAAGGCGTTCAGAGTAACGACTGTGAGATTGCCTATCATATACTCTTTTCTATTTACTGCTAACCCATTTGTAAGCCTCTAGGGCTGTTTTTTCAATCCAATTGAAATCCATATAAGTATTAACATCAACTTTATTAGAATAAAAATTTGGTCTAAGTTAGACAAGCAAACTCTTTTAGCAGAGGAAAGAAATAATTGGTCATCAAGAAAACTGCATCTGAAAAAGAAGCTAGCGAGCTATATCTCAAGAAGTAAATAGATAGAACCAAATAGAAAACATTATTTTAACTGTACAGAATTACAAAGTGAAACACTTAAACAGCTTACTCAACTTTAAGCAGTTTATCAAAGCAACTCCAGCCTTTTCAGTCAGCATATTTTGGTTTTCTTAAGAACAATGGAATTGTGAATTCTATCGTAGCTATGAGGAGAGGGATTATTTGGTTACAACACATAGTGTAATGTCCCCTTTCTGGAAAGTCACAAAACTTGAACTTTGATTGACTTAAATTAGAGCTCAAATTTGACAGAATATGAATTGCAAGTTAATAAGGGTAATCTTCTTTAAAATATGAAATGAACAAATGACAGATTTCATTGCATGTTCTTACTTCATGTGTAGTATACGTCTGTTACTAATTTTATTTATAATGAAGGTCCCTTTTGCCTTTTTCTTACAATATGGTGTTCTTGACACAATAATTCTGAATACTTTTGAAATGTTCTCAGACATCCCCTGAAAAATCATTGTAAAGCCAGGTCCAAAAAGCAGAGCTGTTCACAGGATATGCGTTGTAAATCGGAAGTGGGGATGTTGGCAGTAATTCATCCTCTGTTGGATCAGAAAAAATAAGCCAATTCTACATTTATGACATCATTGGATAAGTATTTTTTGGAAAAGATATTACAGATAGATTCTAGAAAAGGAAGCATTTACTTATGATCATGAAGTCTTTTTCTTTGGTTTGACTCATGGCAGGGTAGACTGCTTTTGAAACCACGTGTAATGCTGCATGTGTGTAGAAATGCACCTGCAGTGGTTGGCTGTTTTTGAAGCACCCGTAATACTGATTATTTCAAATACAGCCATTGAACTGGTTGCAACAAGGCAAATTAAAATTTCACTCTGTAAAAACAGATGTACGTTGCTTATGTAGCCATGTGTGTGGAAAGCACGTGATAAGATGAGGTGTATACAATAATAAATTTCAGTGCATTTTATAAGATGAGAAATTTTTTGGCTGGATGAAAAATTCTTGTAGGAGACAATATTTCTGCAGCAGGGGAGGAGCAGAATTGTCAATTAAGTCAAAATATGAACTTGCCAAAGAGTCTTCAAATTTACAGATTGAAACTTGCTATAGTCTCTCTGAAATCTTCTTTGTGTTCTGCTTCAGGATGCTATAGAAGTTCATGGATCCTCAGTTTCCATTCAGACAATTTTTGAAAATCATACTAAGCAACAGTCTTTGTTTGGAACATCTAAATGTCTTTAAAATTATGCTTCTGCTAACCTAGTGCTTAGAGCTATGTGAGTTTGAACCACAGGGTGGTACTTGAATATGTATGAGAGTATACTTGTGGTTATAGTTTTAATGGTGAAATACTGAGAAGATGGAAAACATTTTTCTCCTTCTAAATCTCAAGAAATTTTTAGGTTGTCAGTCTGTCTTAGTGGTACTCGTTTGTAGTACTGTTGCCACAGGAGTTGCTCCCTAAAAATTAATATAAACATAAAACTAATCAGTAGGATGAAAGTCTGAAAAACAGTATGCAGGAACACTTCAATTTTCTGCAAGAAATACATTTGGATGGGTGATCCTTGTCTTGAGAGGACTTCAGAAGCAAACAGTATGATGATGAGAACATGTCAAACACTTAGAGAAATAGGAAAGCCAGGCTAAGTCTAGGTGAACTGCACAGCAGTGTCTTATCTGGGAGGAAAGTGCAGTAGCTGAAATGGTTTGAAATAATTGACGCTGCTTTTAAACATAATCACAGAGCCGAGATGTCATTGTGTCAAGACGTCATTTTGCTAAACTGAAAATTTTAATATGAATCAAAATAGTTTGCAAAGCATTCTTTTGGAGAGTTGTCAGCTTGCATGCATGTAGGTACTCACCAATACATGGATGTTTATAGACCTTTCCTAAAATTTAGGATAAGATACTGTACAGTGTTTCTTGTGTCTGCTGTGAAAATAATTTCAAGCACACTTAGGGCAACTCAAAATGTTCAGTTACTTCAAATGAGATTTACCTCTGGAGAAATTACGATTGTTCATCAGCGTGACAGAAAACAATAATTCTTTGCAAAGAAGCAAAGTATTGAGATGATTCATATAATCTAAAATAAATTCAGTGCATTAACATATGTACAAGTGTCATTTTTTTCAGGTATGCTAACAAATCAGTCATCTGAGGGCTTGATAAAACTTACGGTTTTTGTAGAGCAGGGAGTCTCAGTTGACTTTGGTGTGTATTTCTGATATGCATCAGATTAACTGATAACAAAGTCTGATGCTGGTAGCACCAGATTTCTTCCTCTCTCTCTCTCTTCCACTTTTTCTCAGTTTCTCTCCTCCCTCCCTCCCTCTTTCAGTCTTTTTCACAAGGCTTGTGGAATAACCCTTTCACATGTCATCACAGCCGCTATAGTTGTCTATGTTGTCCTCACACCAGATGCCAAACACAACAAAATAGGGAAGCATCCCTCCCAGATTATTTAATATCTTTTTCTCAGAGCTATATTCCCATACCAAAAGCTTACTTGAAGATTTTTTTCATGTTATTTACATGTGTTTTATGCCCAGCGTGTTTTTTATCTGCTGAAAACCTGCCTTGCCATCAAAATTAAACGCTGCTGCTTGTTAAATATTTTCACAGAAACCTTTAAAAATAACTAATCCACAAGAAGGACAGCCACGTCCTGTGAGATCTCATTGGCAGTTTTTAAGAATAGTGTGTGCTGCCAAAAAAGTGAGTTTACTTTAAATGAACTAAGTACATTGCATTTGTACTTTAAGTTGTATGTGGTTTGTTTCAAAGTTACGTAAGTGTTGTTTCTGAGGAGATGTTCCTGGCGATGTTTCTCTGCACACATTGTGTTTCTGGGGATTCAAGAGCAGGATTATCAGAGTGTATAACCTCTGTATCTGCTCCTAGATACTGAGACAAAGCAAACTGGATAAGATGAGGTTTCTGTGCTTATTTATAATTTCTGAAGCTCAGGTATCTATTTCATATGCACAGTCTTGGAAATTTTCTGTAGGATCTGAAATTATTGCCACTGTAGATTGTGGTAGAAAGAAGAAGAGGGTCTCTTCCTCTCTCCTTCTTCATAAGCAGTTGCACTGATGTACATAAGGTTATATATCTTGCTGAAATTCATGCCTACAGTGCGTGAATCCAAAGTCTTTGATTCAACACCGTTTTCCCTTTTGGCAATACAAAATGCATCAGGCTTCATAACTGTTTATTTCTGAATTGATTTTTTATAATTGAGAAGTGATTTTTCACTCTGAACAGCTGTATTAGTATGTTACCAATTTAAGTTTGCATTTATGCGACTGGGAAGAATGAGCACAAATGGAATTTCCAAATTTTTAATGTTGTCTCACTCTAGTATCACTCTAGTATAAGCTGCACTGTGCTGTTTGTGACTGGTACAGTCCTTCACCCAAAGCTATTTTGTCTGATGACAAAACCATGAGTGTATGAAGCTTGCACATTTTTCATCTCTTTTATGACCTTATCTTTTCCAAGCGGCTTCTGTGAAGGTATCCTAACTATAGGAAGCACCTGGCAAACATATATGATATCTATGCTGCAATAAGCAGTTGTGAACAAGAAAGTAGATCTGTCAGTTCTGAACTGTTCATTGTTAAAATACTTTGTTGATTTAGCTGATTGCAAAATACATTATGGAGTGACTAACAGCTGCTGTTAACATTCCTGGTCAAGAAAGTTTAATAGTTATATTATACAAGAGTTTCTGTAAGAGCCTAATATTGATAGGAAATGCATGGATTAGAACAGCAGGATTGAGAATAAATGCTAACTCATGTAATTCTTTAAAATACTGCAATAACTTGTGATACAAGCTGATTAAGTCCAAATTGGGAAGTCTTTAATTTGTTAAAAAGATTAAAGTGAAATCACTGGTTTATATTCAAGTCACTTTTTTCCTGTTTGTCAGTATTGTCAGAGATGTTACAGTTCTCCCTCCCACATTTCTGGTAATATGTCTCTTTTACAGTGTTCAGATTCCCTGATCAGCTGTACTACATTGAATTACAGGGGTTTAGTGTGTTTAATTGCCTTCCTTGAAGAAACACTAGGGTATTAAAAACAACATTTAAAAAATCTTTTCATCTATTGTGTTCAAAAAATGTTTAGATATTGTACTGAGGGACATGGTTTAGTGGGGAAATATTGGTGGTAGGTGGACGGTTGGAGTGGGTGATCTTGGAGGTCTTCCCCAACCTTGGTGATTCTATGATTCTGTTTTTTGAAGAGGAACCTAACCAGTTCATTCTGCTAAGAAATAGCAAGGTCAGGATGAAAATTATGTTCATATTACAGTATTGAAGTTGTTTGCATATGAAATTCATGTCATTGTTCCAAGTGGTGTTTGGTGTATTCCACAGTTAACTGTAAGGTAGAGATTTCTTTCACCTAATTTCAGCTGGCTAAAGATAGGTTCCTAAAGTAAGCTGTGTGTTCTGGAGGATAATTCATTTCAGCGATCACTAAGTGTTGTCATATCTGAAGCATTCTAGAATGAGATGAGTTACTGTGGAGGTTCCTCTCCTCCCTATTCTTTGGAGTACCTCCATAGTTAGTCCTGTCTAGCTTAGCTTTTGGACACCTACATATAGAGGAGAGGAATCCTGCCCAAGTGTAGTTTTAAAATCAAAGAGGAGTTGCAGAATGTCCAGAAGACTTAAGTGACCCTGGATTAAATTTATTATATGTTAGTATAGATTCTTGGTCATGTGAGTGTTTTTTTAACCACAATAGTGTTCTTACAATGGATGACATTTGCTTACTGATCTTAGTTGCCATAAGGAGAAACTTCAGTAGAAGCGGATTTGCTTCCTTTTAGAGCATTTAGGTACTTCTCTAACGCTCTTTATTAAATGTAACTGAGGAGCAAAGTGAAGAAATAAACCTGAGAAAAAAGTGGGTGGTATGTATAAAGCACTGGTTTTGACATGGAAAGAAAAAAAGATGCCATGGATCCAAATGTCTACACCTATAAAATAGAGACAAATTTAATCAGTTTTAAATAAGTATTAAAAAATAGTTTCACTGAAATTGAAAAATAATCAGTGAATGAACAAAAAGGCTAAACAATAGAACGAAAAGAAATTCTGTAAGTAAAAAAACTCCTTTGTGCTAAAAAAATATTAGCTGCTAAAGTAACATTAAGGGAACAGAAAAAAAAAAAGCTGGAGAGATGTATTTTGTTATTAATTCTTGTCTAAGTTAGTTATTAACTCTTAAGGTAAGCCTCCTGTTGACTTCTTAAAATTGCAGTTACTTGCACCAAGTGTGTTGACATGGCCATTTTTGTTGGACCTTGACACTTGTCTGAGCTTGGATAAAAATCTCTTCTCCAGTTGATTCTGCAGTCCCCAGTAAGGTCCAGATGGTTGGTGTCACAAGCAGATTCCTTCAGGATGGCAAGACAGTAGTATGGGAGTACAAGTCAGTGTTGGGATATTTTAGGAGTGTAACACATGGGCTTGGCTGTTGCTGAGTAAAAGAAAAATATTGATGCAAGTAATAAAAAATAGTTTAGATACAAAACAAAGTTTTCTTTAATGTAAATCTTCATATTTTGTTCTATTCTGTTTGCACAGAATTACATGCATTAATTCATGAGAACACGTAACACCATACTTTGTGAAACACTGGAAAAAAAAGTTCATGAAAAGTTAAGCCATCTGCTAACATAAATTTTCAGATCTTTCCTCATCTCCCAAATACTTAATTACTGTGTACAGTAGGTTCTATACCTTAGCTGTAGCTCTGTCCTTCTTTTGCCCTTCAGCCCAATCTTTTCACATAAGTTACTCCGCTCTCCTCTTTCAATTCTAATAGTTTTGTTTGTTTGATGTTCTGGTTGGTTGCATTGATTGAAAGAATGCTCAAATTTGCATGCTAGTGCCAGGTTTGCATATATTATCATCTGGAAAAACTTTTATATTTTGGAGCTAACATTTTCTGTGCTTAGGCTCCATCTAAAGGAATTGTTATAATTCCTACCTTTTTGTTGCTGTTTGTTGTTGCTTTTCCTTGTTCTACAGAGAGCTATTTTTTTCAGTGGGAGAAAATAATTTTTTTTAGTATAAAAATTCCCCTTGAGCATTTGAAGAGCAATATGCTCTTCAATTGCAATAATCACATATATATATCATAAATAATTGCATAATCACATATGGTGATTATGCAGCTTGAGTTAGAATCTCATTGTCAGTATAGTCTTAGCTGTGAAGTTCATTGTAGCATTTTAGCAAGAGCTGGAGTTGATCTTTTCAGGTTTGTGTCTTGGTAAATGGTCCTTTGTGTCTCTACAATAATAAACAGTTGTGAAAAATTATGAAGGTAGAATTATGGATGTAAAATGTGGTAGGTTCTTCAGTCCACCAAAAAAAAAAAACCCATGAACACAACAGAGCTCTTTTATTTACTAGAAAACTAACTGCACAAATGCTAGTTCCAAATAAAGTAGTTGGTAAAGGCAAATTAATTGCTAAGATTACTTGATCACTTTTTCAGCATGTAAGCCCTTATTGACTGTCTTCTCAGATTGAACTGAAGCACATGAACTTCAAATGCCTGGGTAAAATTATACAGTGGGTTTAACAAAAAATATACTAGATATTCTTGATTTCTTTTCACTTTAATTACCAATTAATTTTTTAGTATCTTTTTAATACTTATTTGTAATACTTATGAAGTATTCCTTATGGGAGTCTGGAGTGAACATGGTATTGTGTTAGTATGAGAAGTAGTTTGCCAGGTTCTTATATTTAAGATTTGAAAAATTGTTTATGAATGCAAGGAAGAATATATTGTTACAAGATGCTGCTACATGGACATGAAAATAGTACTTTATAGTGCTTGTATATGATCATGTACTTGAAAACTCTGGGTCACAATCTTATCTTGTGTAAATATAGCTCCAACGATAACACATGGGGATCTGGCATGGTTTGTTGTAATCACATTTCTCTACCTATGTTGCTAATAAAAGCTTTTGTTATCATAAGTGGAAATAATTTGCAAGTTCTTACTTAATTGCTGTGCTTTTTTCCCCTTGTTTCACTGTTGTCAAATCAGCTAGCAGTCTGATTCCCAGATTTGGAAACATTTGTTTTTTAACGCTGTCACTTATCTGTGGAACACAATTTTTCAAAAAAGTTTGCTTCTAAATTGTTATAAAATTTTAATCTGATTTTTAACGTTCTTCATAATACCTTTTTGTGCAAGATTTTCTTGAATTAATTAGTAGTAAAAAAAGTTCTACAAATGCACTAAATTACTGGCTGGGATAAGCAGCCTGACACAATGTTCAGCACATTACTGTGGCCAGTACTGCACTTTCAACAAAGAATTCTTCCAATAATTATTACATGGCCATCTCTAAAAATCTACCAGATTGTAATGTTTGGTGTACTCTATGTACAACGTTAGAATTGATGGTTCCTGAAGAAGCTCTCTGTTAGATGGTGAAAATTCTAAAATTTGTTAGAAACATTTAATTTCTTTAGATTAAGATTGATGGGAAGAAAGTGGTCATAGGATAGCTAGTTTGAAACCTTTAAGTACAAATTCTCTAAATGCCTAAATACCCCGCTAGTTGCTGGAAAACCCAGAATGTATAGTGGACCATGTACTTGTACAGAGTGTCATTAATCTGCAAAGCATAAGCAACAGTTAGATGTCAATTCAAGAAAACATTTAACTGGAAGATTATTTTCCTTAATCATCTCACTAGCTGGGGACTAACAAGCTGATTTGCTTCTCTCATTTGTGCATACAAACCTAATGACTCTGTAGGCTTGTAAGTCATTTACAGAATATTTATAAGTATTTACAGAATAGGTGCTAGTGGTGACTCTGTTTTTTAAGCATATGGAGTAAACACTGATTACCAAGATTTGCCTTTCCACAGAACTGGAAGGATTAAACGTCCTGGACTTGTTTGAATCGTTGGGAACTCACAGATGTTGAAGTGTCTAACATTATCATTCCTTTTTTCATTTCCTGTCTATTTATATCTATGTCTATATTTTCACTTGCACCTGTAAGCAGTTGTTCGAATATTACAGTAAACCTTTCTAAAAGTCATTCTTGAAATATTTCAATAATATATTTCTTGGATTACTTTTTTTTTTTTTTTCAGGCAATGAAGAAGGCATCCAGGAGGCACCAGAATCTGATGGTGATGCGAAGTCAGAGAAACCAGCGCAGCTTGCAGTGGAGACCGAAGATTGGGATGGGCCAGGTAGGAAAAAACAGCTGAAAGGCAACAGTAATTTCTCAAACTGGAGATTCCAGTGCTTTCTATTATTTTAGTAGTTGTTTTCTACTTTGTATTGATCTATAGCGTACCTTTTCTTTCGTGATCCCTTGGTGTCCAGGATATTAATGGATAAGTACTGAAAAAAAGATCTTGAGTAAAAAAAAAAAATGTTTTGTCTAAGCCATTTTGTGAATTGTTTATCATGAAATATCTTACATACCTGTTGTTATAAAGGAAAATGTTGCTGCTGCTTAGAATTCTAGGATAAAAATTTGTCATTAAATTTCCAGTTCCATGGTTGTGTTAAGATTTTCTGTTATATTTTCTGATGCTCGATCAAAAAAATGCTGGTGTTCCCCCCCCAAGCTTTATGCCTACATTTAGCAGTGTGTTGGGTTTAACAAAGGTATGGGAACTACTGACATTTTCAAGGACTTCGTTTACCAGTTTTTCCTAGATAGAAATCATTTAGTATGTCTGGTCATTGATTTCATTTGGAAGAGAAACTCTTAAGATTGCAGTCAGGATTGTTAGAACTCCACATTAAAACATTAATTCACAGCAGTTTTTTTTTGTTATGTACTTTAAGATAGAGAAAATGCAGTATTGCTATTAGATGTGATGGTAGCATAGGAATACTTCCCAAATATCTGTTCTATATAAATATGTGAAGTCTCTGTCATGTAATAAAAGCATCTAAGACAAAGAGTTAAATTGTATTTCTGAATTAGGCAATTCTACAGTTAAATTGAATACAATGTGTTCATGGGTAAGGACTCCAGAGTGGGGCTTAAAAATCCATTACATTTAATATATTTTAAAAGTGCAGTTGGAAAATGTGCATTTGAAGCTATATATACTCTCAGAATAGCTGTATCTCTAATGGACATTTTCCCTAAAAAGGATGAATGTGTCAGAAAAGAGTTCCAGAAGCGTTCTATCAATAATTTATAATGCAATAATAATATTTCATTAGAAAAAATTCCTATATTTCAATCACATTTTCACCCTTGCTTGATTTTGCAAATTACTGTATGCTCTTCATGAAGAGAAGAACAACACTAATGGTAATTTTCTGAAATCAGAAGCTGGAAAATATAATGCAAACAAAAACGAAGACATAGTGTATATAATTAATACGATGTCATTTAAAATACTTTTAGTGGTAATACACAATAAGTTGAAGCCACGTAAAACACTACGGTGTTACATGAAAACAAGATTTTGTAACAAAATGAAGTACAGTACGTTTAAGATAACCCAGAAGACATCTTTAGATGTAGGAGAACAGCCTTTTCCAGCTCCACTGCAGATTTAAGGGCTGTCAGTGAGTAACATACGACTTCTAAAAATTTCATTACTAATAAATTCTATCTTAAATAAATTTTTGTTCCTTTTTTTGGTGTATTTCATCACAATTGAATATGTTTTTGTGTTGGCTTTTACGGATTTTTATATGAGCTGTCTTACACCAATGTTACAGACACATTTTTAATGACATTTTTTATTTCATTGGAAAAAAATATTCAGTTAAACAGTAAGATGTGTGTATTTCTGGTAACGTATATTTATTGTTAGCTTTGATGTGGGTTAAGATTTGCCTTCAGCAAACTGATGGCTAATGACATGAAATAAGCTTTGTTTTATTTAAATGTGGATTCTTTAAAGGGAATAATATGTATGAAAGTTGGAAAGAAATGGATGCACACCACATGCCACACTCTCCATCATGCATGCTTTCTGAAATGAATTTGGTTATTTATTGATATGGAGAAAGAAACTATCAACAGAAATTATTTTCAGCCATGCAGCACAAGAAAAATGATAGCTTCTTTCAGATCTTTGAAAATAAAAACAAAGCATGAAATATTTTGCTTATTTAGGGACTTCCGCCAGCACTGCAGAAAAAGAACTGTTAAATATTGCAGTACTTTACCACCTCATAGTAGAGATGCTACTTTTAACGAGTAGATGGTCATAGTTATCAGTTCTACATTTCATTTCTTCACTGGGAAAGTGCTCTTTCCAGCAACAACTGTGTTCGTCGCGATGCAGGTTGGTGTCAATTGATAATCTGAATTGTGAATGCCCAAAATTACAGCTATTTTGTTGTTGTTTTTTCTCTATTACTTGACGTAGTTATTTCCAGAGCCAGTATTTGATACAGACTAAAATTCTGTGAGTTACTCATTAGCAAAAACCAACTTGTGGTGGAGTCAAAATTAATCTTCAGGACACTAATTAGACTTTTATTTTGTTTGAAAATTTGCATTATTAAGTGGTTCACATGCATTCCCAATCCTTTTGTAATTGGACAATTTTTATGAAGAAAAATCTATAGTTAGAAGTGCGGTAACTTCAAAGAATTTCTACTGAAACAGTCTTTCAAATTACATCATCGTGTGACCTTCATCGACCAACAAGGAAATTCTACAGTAATCATGCTTACTCTATTTAGTTACTTTGTTACCTGAACTTTTTAAAACTATCCTTAATTTTCATTGATTTTGTCCTCTTTTTTTTTTTTTTTAATTCTTTTTCATGAGAAGATGCCTCTGAAATAATGGAAACTGAGGTTAATAGTCTGCATATGGACACACAGTAATGGACCTTTTCTTTTTCCGTTACAGCCAGCAGCAAAAGTCCAAGAAACAGAGTATGCAAATCAAGACTGAGTTTAAACAAATTTTGTGTGTAAAGATTTATTTCTTTAAAATTGTAATCAGAGGGCATTTAACAGCCTTGAAAACACTATTTGTTATTAGATGCATGCCTTGGTATGTATAGATGCATATATTTCCTTTGTATTATTGTTAGGTTATCAGTGCAAGTGAGGCCAGTGATCAAGGTTTTAAGAGGTAATGAACAACAGGAGGCTCTCCTCTGTGTCTTGCATGGACTATCAATAACACAATAGGATCATACCTTGTTTTAGTGCACGTTTACTGGATATGTAAAACAAAAGCCTGCTCAACTTCGGGAACTATGAATGAAATATCCTAGGGGTTTCATGGTTACATACCAGAACTCTTCTGGCAACGTACATGCATTATGTTGTCAACTGTTTCTTCTGTATTCCCTATGTGAGCTATTATTTTCACTGCAAAGGAACGTTTCTCTCCTGCAAAGGAGTATTTCTTTTTTGTGGAACAAGTTGATTTTGTGAGTTGGATGGTCTTAAAAGTCAGTGTCAGAAGTTCTTCTGATATTTATCTGAAATTTTCCAAGAAAGTGAGATAACTGGAGTTGTCCACGTAGCCAAAAAGGAAACCAACCAACCAAACAAAAAAGCAAAGCAATAGAAAAAAAAGACTTTATTCCTAAAAAAAAAAACCCAACGCCTCTCTTTGTCATTTTATGACTATTCTTATGTACTGTTTATATTCATCTACACATAAAGTGAATGTTTCCCATGTATAAAATTGTGCCTCCAGTTAATCAGCCGATTTTCTGCTACTGATAATAGTAGAGCGGGATGAAGTCACAACTCATGTTAAATCTCAGGGGACTCATCATGACTCATATATGTATATCAAAGAACTATAGAAAAAGGTATGAAGGATTGTTAAATATATCACATCATAGTTTATTACCATCGCAGGATGGTGTTTTTCTTAAAATACATCAGAAAGTGTAAGTAAATAGTAAATATAAAATTAAATAGTACTTTAAGATAAGGTTATGCTGTGTGTGACAGTGCTATGAAATTTTAATAAAAGATACACAGAAACAGTTTTCCGTGTGAATTCTGAAGTGGGATGTGAATCAGATTCTTGTGAACATTTCACATGACAGGTTCCATGTTTTTATATCTGCCATAAAAGGTAGATTTCCTGTAACCTTTCATAAGAATCAATGTAAATATTTATTGATTGTTGGGCTAACAATAATACTCTTAAGCAGTTTGGGTTACAAAGCAAAAGTGGATAATACAGATTGGAATGGTTGGTAGGCCACTGCAAATGGAAACAGACATTAATGATAGTCTTTCTTTTTTTCTTTTTTCTTCTTTTTTTTTTTTTTCCCTCTTTCTTTTCTTTTTAAACCAGTCCTAAGAAGGACTTGGAGATTACTGTCCTGATTTCGTTTCTTTTTTGATTGGGGAATGTGGTAGATATAAGATCTTGGAAATGCTATTTGATGTAAATTAACAAAAATCCATGAAACATAGTTAACCATAGATATAGTCTGACAGTAAGAAGAATATTGTGAAGAAGCAGAGGAAATCATAGAACGACTGTGTGTTACTCTGACAGTGAATCGGTATTATCTCTGCTATCAGATAATGCAGTTATCATTAATTTTCACATTTGCATTTCAATCTTTGGAAGGAAATGACTCTTGCCGGATGAAGATAAGAGCTCTGTACCACTATAATGAACCATCATTTTATCCTGATGCTTTGTATCCATATGAAAATGAGGCTGGGTGGTGGTGTGGTATGTGAGGAGGGGGTGGGGGGGTCACAGAAACATTATAACAAAGTGTCAAAATCTCTACAGACTTTTGGAGCCCTTTATGAAGCAAGAGGCAGTCTAAATAAATCTTCTGTAGTGAAGTGGATATTGGAGTAAAAGCAGAGAGCCTGTCTCCAATACTGGGGTGTTGGGAGGGGGCCTTCTAGGAGCAGGGGAGGATTTCTTTGCATCTTGATCTGATTTCCATCACTAGTTTGGAACTAAGGGGAGGCTATAAGGAATCCGAATTGCAAAAGTAGGGTGGGAGTAGTCATCAATTTAACCCCTGGACTCAAAGTCTTATTTTGACACTTGAATACTATTCAGGCTGGTGAAGCAAATGGTAACGGACCTCTGACTTCATGGTTTGGTTCTGACACTGGAGCTTTTGAGAGGTCACCGCATCTGCATGTTAAGTGCAAAAGGATTTCAAATAATTTTTACCCGTGTACATAGAACAAGTCTGTAAGGTCTGTGGTGTTTCCAGTTCTTTTCTGTGCGTAGCGCAGATTAGTCTTGATTAGCTGAAATTCCATCTGCAGACCTCTGCAAGGCATTCTTCCATTTTAGTTCTGATTGATTGACTAAAACCATCATTCCCTAAGCTCTTCACTGTATTCGCCTTGCTTAACCTTAGTGATGCACTTAATGCCTGTAATTTACAGACTTCATCCATATGTCATCAACACTCACTGTCAAATGTCTGCTCTAGGCATGAACTCCTGAGGTTTGTCCCCTCTTCCCTATTCTTAGATCATCAAATGATGGTGAGAACTGACATTTAAATATATGGTATTCTAAAGTCATTCTTAGTGTATAACCTGTAAGAATTTCTAGGAGCATCAGGACGTCCATCTTGCCATGACAACTCCAGGCTGCTTTAGCTCCAGGGCTGTGCTGTGGTGGTGGGGCTGAGGAACTATCCTTCTGGTGCAGCTGCCGCTTCCTCCTGCAGACCCCCCTGAGAGCCCCTCCTCTCTGCTCTAACTCAGTGATTGCATTCCTATCTCTTAAAGAGGAGGTGCAGGACCAAGAGCTATAAGGAAAACCAGGATACACATTGTGTTAGTAAATGCAGCAGCGACAGAAGCTGAATAGTATATACCAGTGAGGTGCTAAAACAGGTCCCTGGCATGATTGTTGTTGAGGCCAGCTGACACTTCCTAAGATATTCCATACTTCAGGTATTAAATCATTGCAGGGAGCCTTCTCTACAGGTAGTTTATAGGCAATCACCTATTCAAAGGCTAAGGGATTCTCCCAGCACACAGTTGTTGCCCCTTTTCACGCTGCTTAGCCTCAGTGCCCAGAATCTTTTTTTTTGGTACATGTAATTAGCTTTCCTTTACCAGAAGGAAGGTTTCCTTCCTTCATTTACATCCTTTAGTAGATGTTGCTAGTACAGAAATGGCTTTTCTGCAAAGCAATTCATCTCGTTATGAGACTGCTCCCTATAAAAAAGGCCTGAAAGATAAGAAAATGAGAGTGGCTGTATGTACTAACATGGAAGTAGCAATCTAATCTTTGCTACCATGTTTCCTGCATGCAAACTTTTGTAGAAAACGGGCTTTTGTATGACCTACAGACCATGTTTAATAGACAAGATCAATAGGGAGAATTTTTATTTTATTTCCACTCCTGCGCAGATGAAATGGTGCCCACTAGACATGATGGACCCCAGGGCTTTAAGAAAAAATTGAGGTGTAATACAATTCCCCTAAAATCATGTGAGTAGGCAGTACTAATATTGAAAGCTATGTTATTTACTAAATTGAAATTTCTTGCTGTTATGATGACTTCATCCATTCAAGGTGCAAAGTAGGATTCTGCAAGCTTGAAAAGAAACTTTACCTCAGTTGACTTAGAGCATGAAATATAAATAAGGAGAGAGTTCATTGCTGAATACTGGAGCACTTGTTGAGTATTCTACTGTTTTGTATTTGGGATACCATTTTCTTGTCATTGTTTCATGCAGGTGACACATACATGAATTTAAATTCCATTTTAAAATTAGGTGCAGTGGAAATGCACCTGTTTTAGAAGTTCTTACTATTTGGTTTGATGGTATTCATTTAGTATTTCTGGACCTTTATTTATCCATCTGTGAAATGCTTGCTTGACATACTGTGTTAGGTGTAAATTGGAAACTATCTTATCTGCAAACTGGCAAGTTTTAGACTAAGTAGACTTGAAATTGACCCAAGACCATCCTAAATTTTTATGTACTTGTGTATGTCAAGGCAAGAACATCATCCTGAATCATGAAAAGTGTTAAACTCTGAATGAAAGGTTACAGACATTAAAACTGTGTTCTATTTTGATTGGCATTTATGTTTCAAGCACAAAAGACATCTTGTTCACTGAAAAAAAGTTGATAGCTGGCAAAGGCACGTGTAAGAGACAAATGATCAGATTCACTAGGTGCTGCGCTTTGGACATGACATGCTACATAGTGGATGTTATGTGAAGTACAAATCCCTGTAGGTCACACAGTGAAGGACTCCTAGTCTGTGAAAGTCTGCAGAGAATCAATGAACATCTGCATTACAATACATTGTTTCTTGTAGTTTCATGCACCAAGGGACCTGCAGAGGCTGGCAGAAGGCTTTGCACTTTTCAGCTGTCTCCACTGTAGTGTGGTCATAAAGGCAATGTTACACCCGGGTAATTGCAAAGGACTAGGAAACAATGTCTGTTTTTGGAAACAGATGGGTTGAGAATCAAAAGGGACATGTAACTGGTCCACAACTATTTTGTTCTTTGTTGTGTTTTTCTCACTAATTCAACTAAGATTACTGCATGCAGAATAATGCATAGCAGCACTGCCTTGAACAGCTGAAGGGTGGGTGTGTAAATACACTGAACTATATATGAAACACAGTGTTATTTGCCATGCACAGTGATGGTCCAGCAGTTGGATGCAAGCACCTGGTGAGAAGTAGTAATGCCTTCATTTCTTAAATTGGCAGGTTTCTGTTAGTTTCAGCGATGTATCCTGTGCTCAGCATGTAATTGAAGAAAATATTTTGATTTTCAAAATACATTTTCCTCTTCTCTCACTTATTTCCTCTCTGTTAAAACATCATGATGTAAAAGTTGGAAAAATGTAGCTAAAACAACAAACACGTTATGACCAGAAGCCATCAAACCTCCATTCAAAAGAACTGGCTTTAGCTGAAAGTAAATCTAAGGTGATGTGTCAGTGACAAACTGGATATGTTTACCCAATAAAATTACAAAGACAGTTCAGAATGGTTCTGAGTCTGGAGAGGGAACGGAACAGAGTTGTCTTGGGTTGGCAGGAGCGTCCTACGGGCAAAATCTCTGTCTAAATTTTGGCCCTAGGTTTCTCAGTATTTGTGTTTAGCTCAGTGATACTAGCTTAATTCACATTTGGTTCTGGGTTTTTAGTTGTCAGACTTCATTTTTAGGGCATTTTAGCATTGCATGCCCAAAGGAAGGACAAGGTGGTGATGACTATAGAAGTGCTATGATAAACTTCTGTGCAGTCTTTCATCACACACTCACTAACGTGGCAAAAATAAGCATGGTTGTCTTACTAGAATCAGCCCTCATTTTTGTTTAGTTAACATAGTTTTTAGTGATTTCAGTGTCTTCTAATGGAATCAGTGAGAAGCCTTGGAACCAAATAGGCAGAAGTGTGGCCCAGAGTTGAAACTGTATACCTATGCTGATAGTTGGTTAGGCAGAACTATTAAGCATTAAGCCGCATGCTGGGAAAGCCTTAACTGTGCAAGAGTTAGTATTTCCTAGTTTTTCCTGGAGTCAGCTGGTTGGTTTAGACTTCAAGGAGCTATAATGAGGTCATCTGAACTGTTAGCTTTTCTTTTTTTAATAACCTTACTCCCTTCCTCCTCTGTATGCTTTATCTTTCTCAAGACCTTCAGTCAGTGTATTCAAGATGAGAAACTTGAACAGAAATAGTTGACTTCACAACATATTATTGGGGATTGCAGGTAGAAAAACCTTCCAATATTTATGCAATTTTGTCCTCAGTAAGTATTGCAGCATTATGCAGTGGCATGTTGTTTTGTATGAAGAAAAAAATAGCTGATACATTTCAAGGATTGAGGATGAAGTTGTAAAAATGATTTGTTACTTCAGGAAAATACTCAAGTTGGGATGATTCAGGTCTTTGCTTCTCTGATTTTATCACAATATAGTTGCATTAATATCAGCATAAAACCACAATGATGGATTATTATGGATAATTTAGGAAGATAAGATGTGTTCTATGGACATAATGTTCCAGAGTGGTGCATATATGCATTTTGGGATTGGTGGTTGAGACTGAATTTCAAATTACATCATTGGGTGAAAAAAGGAACTCATTAAGTTATCTGAAGCTTGATACTTGTATCTCAGTGCCAAAACTGCTGATCACTTCAGAAATCTTTGGCTTCTGTCTATAAATAAGTATTAGTTCTTATGAAAAAAGAAAAAAAAAAGGCCATTTGGACAGCATTTTTTATTAACTTTTGATAGAGTTTTCTGGGGTGCGATACAATCACGTATGCAATGTTTATGTAATACAATATTGTAAATGCTTTGTATTGTTTATTCAGATAAAATAGCTGTAATTTTAAACTTTACTTATTACTTCTATTAATGTGATTTTTTTATTCTCAGAAAACACTTTTTTTCCCAAATTACAGAATCCCTTGGCTTTTGATCTTGACGACTTTTCAAAGTATGTCTAGGATCTCAACTTTTCACAGAAATTTTCTTTTTGAGACACTTTCTAAATTTATGCCTATTTCTAGCAGAAGAAAAAAAAACAACCTATAACAAAACAACAGATAATTTGGTGTGTTGCAGTTTGATAAGAGCTAGCGTTTAGTTTAATTACTATATCCATAACATTTTAGCCATCAAATTTTGAGCCTCTTCCAAGGAAATTATTTTTCTCTTGTCTTGTCCTGGTAATCCTTGTTTTAATAGCTAAAACTTTCTCAGTTTTCTGTATAATCATGTCACAACGTCTGAATTATCTGGAATCAAAGAACTATATGACAGGGATGTGAGTAGAAGGACAGTGTAGAATTAAAAATGCCACATGCTAGAGGACAACTTTATGGGATGCTGAAGAAGTGCTCTCACAGATTACTGTTGTACTATCAAGCATAGGATCTGGTGGAGCAATGGACAGTGAACACTGAACTCTGTCCTACATGACAGAAAGTTAAGCTTCAGGTTCTTTTAGTAATTTCTTGTAGGAACAAATCCAATTACAGAAAATCTGCTCTCCTATTCTGCTTCTCACTGTTATGTTTTACAGTGCCATGTGCATCTTGACAAGCATGATGCGGTAGATTAGTTGTTCTTCTGATTCACTGGTCTCATAGTGTTAGTGTTCTACATACAGACAAGATGATAAGTAATACTTTAAAAATATTTGGAAACTGTGGTCCTACCTATGAAAAAGCCTTTTTCATAGGTCCTATCTATGAAAAAGCTTTTTAATTTTTCTAATAAAAAGAGACAAAAATCACTTGAATATGTAGTAAAGCATGTCACATTATTTTCACAATTTCTCAGCTTCTAGGAAAAATGCTTTCAGTGCTAGAAAAATGCTATGTGCTTTTCCCCAAAGCTTGGACGTATCATGACGCTTATCTAAAGTAAAAAATGATATACTTTTAAAAGAAAAATGCTGACCTAGTTAGTAAGGCTGAAACCATTCATTAATTAGAAGTCATAATTGCAATTACATGGTAAAATTAATTTATCATGAAAATAATCCTATCAGTTTTCCTTTTTGGAAAAATGGAACCAAATGATTTTAGCACCCTGCATTGCTTAAGGCAGATATTACAGTGATATTGGCTGAGAGTGAATAAAGTAATCAAATTCCATTTTCAAGATCTGAAATCCAGGGTCTGCATCAATGATAGTTCATATATTATATGAGTTTCAGTTGAGTTGTAATTTTGTAATTATGTGTAATATATAAAGCATATATGCACAGATAAATGCATAAAAGGAAAATAGTGTGCTGAAATTTAAAAAGAGTGAAGTGAAGATAACACGGCACATAATATATAGAAAAATTCATGTAATATGGTGAGTATGCTACAGTGTAGGAAACTCAGAATGCCTTTTCTACCCTCAGGCTATTTAGACTTCCTTGATATTCAAATCTTAATGTACATTAAATGGAATTTAAGGAGGTCCACCTTGCTGGACCTCAGGCAGACTTAGCAAGTAGCGCTCCTTAGGGATACCGCTTTATGTATATATTTGCAAAGATGTTATAGCCATGAAATATAGTCCTTTGATGACATCATAACTGTGAAATATGACTTTATTTTGCTCACTGGCAGTCAGGGCTTTGCTTTATCTATATTAAGCAGTCTGTATGCATAAATAAAGTATACCAAATACTGAAGCTGACTGCTGTAACCCAACATGGCCTTCATGAGTTGGAATACTCATCCCTCCATGTGATGCCTTATGAGTGTCAGGGAACTATTTGTAAACTGCTGTCAAATATGGCAGTATAAAATTGTTTTCTCTGCAGAAATATGGTAATAAAATAAGCACTGTGGGTATTGATGGGCAGCTGCTTGCCCAAATTCACCAATTACTTATGGTAATCTAAATTTTAAGAGAGGGTAGACATATTTTATCTTAAGAGAGTCAGACTTTGTCTTTAAGGATCTAAAAATGTGTCATTGAAATGTGTAGTCCTGTTGAAGTAAATAGAAAAGCACTCATTGATTGCAGTGAAGTTAATACCTAGTGTATTAACAACTAGGAATCTATTAATGACTGGTTAATTTATAAATGCATATATTGTTTGTTTAAGGCTCACAAATACTCTGACTTTGTAGGAGAAAGACATAGCCACATTGAGCAGGTACTGTTCATCAACCAGGACTTCGTTATGAACGGGAGGTAGGAACAAGTATACTCTTGAGCATCTGAAAATCTCTCAGGTCTCCAAGAAAGTTCATAGAACAGTGCAAGAAGTATATGCTTGAATCCATTTTTCCAGATTAACCAGGCATTTGTAGATAGGATTGATAAGTCCCTTTTTATTTATTTTTTTCTCCAGGTGATAAAAATATCTATGTTTAGAAGAATCCCTTTCTAGGCTGCCATCCTGCACAGCATTTATAAACTTGTAATTTGATGCATATGAGCGTGATGTTGAACAAGGAATGAACTACTCACATGCATTAAGTTAAGCACACATGTAAGTGTTTATAGGATTGGGGCCTTAGGTCATAAGCTTTTCCCAGCAGAAGCTGCCTTTATCATTGTGCTTTCTACATACTAAGTGAACTGCTAGCATGCACAAATTAATAGGGATGCAAATCTCAGCAATGCTAAAGGCCCCTTTCCACTCCTTTGACAAAGTAAAAGGGCCTTAAAGTATGTCACTTCAGTAAGACTGTGAATACGATAATTAAGGAATTCAAATCGTACCTTGAGTTTCTGTGAGTTACAGTGCATAGTTTCATGGATTTCTTTGATTTTTCTAACTTTCTATTTTGAATCTTCCTGACGTTTATTAAAATATTTACATTAATATACAAGATGGTTGATTTGTTTATTCTTTAAAAATGCATAGGTTTTTTTTCTATTGAGAGGTAGGATATTAAGTTTTGATATTGCTGTTCAGTTTGATTTCACAGCAGCTATGCATTGCTGATGCTTTGATAGTAAGGTCTTAGGTAACACATTAATTTTATAAATGATAAGATGTTTGGATTTTGCAGTCCTCTTTGCTTTACTTTTTAAAGGGTGTACTTGTATTTCATGGCTCTGATTACAGCTGTGAAATACAGACTCGTGGTGGAATAATACACATTGGACTTGATTTTATTTTTTAGTGCTAAGATTTCTGGAGTAGCAATATATATATATATTTGCTGCAACTTTCTATATAATTATGCTGATATTATCAGTAGGGACTGTTTGAGGGGATAACATACTAAAATATTACCCAAGTAATATAGTGATATATGATGTTCAAAATGTTCCTAGGGACAAATCTTTTCTTACAGGAAACTGTTAATATTTCTTATATTATACTTTGCAGATTTTTGTTAGGTTGGTTCTGTTTGTTTTTTTTTTTGTTTGTTTGTTTTAATAAAAATACAAAAAAAATTGGCTGAAGGAGAACTCTGAGGTAGAAAGTGTATAAAATAGCATTAGTTCTTAGTTTCTTCTTCTGAAAATCAGTCGAATCTACTGCCTATTGTTTTAATTATTGTCTGAATCTAAGCAGTATTTCAGAGCTATCGCTGTTGAATGATGATTTTCTCTAGCATCAGAAAAATGGGCTGATAACCTTATCTTAGCAGTTAAGGGGAATCAAAGAAAATTTACCCTTTTAAAGCTCTTATTTTCTCTATATGAGTTTCTTAATTGTTGCTCATCTTGTGTATACGTTTCATTGACTTCATTTCTTCGGTGTTTCTTTTTTACTTACTTTTCACGTATTGCCTTCCTTATGCAATATTTATAATAATAAAGCAAGTCTATGTATGCTGCTTTTGGTAAACTTAACCTTATAGGTATGCATTGTGAGATAATGGGCATTAGACTATTTATTCAAAGAAGTTTACTTCATAGGAAAATTGTACCGCCTAACCTTTGATATGGTTGTCTTTCGTAATAATGGCCTGATATTACTTACCTGTATTTGTCATCCCCACCCTCCTGCCAGCACTTATGTTCCGCTTCACACATGGTCACAGCACAGTGGTTATCGAGGTGACAGTCCAGTGGTCCTTCATGGAACAAATGCTTTTGCACTGTGGTTGCTTAACAAACAATTCACAGAAAATTCATGCAGCCAAGTGTCAGTTTCTCCAGTGTGCTAGTTGTACACACGTGCTCTTAAAGTTTTGTTTCCTTAAATAAGAAACAAAAAGGAAAGCTTTTTAGTTTTTCTATTCCCTTTTGATCAATTGTAATTTCTGATCTTCTCCTTTTATCTTCCAGGTCTGATTTTGTTCATGCTCTTCATTTTTGCTTTACTCTGCATGTGTTGCCTTTCTGTCATTTATTTCCTTTGATTGTATTAAAGTCCTTTTTTTCCATGCAATGTGTGTCTTTGGTATAATCACATAATTATATTTCAGTTTTGTCTTACTCTAAATTTATTTACCTAGCTTTCTAAGTTTGGTTGCAGTGTTTCATATAGTATTTATCAAGGAGAGTATAGTGAGAAATGAGCACACTATTACTATTCCTGGCTTTGCTGTATTTTCAAAGAGCATCTGCTGGTGTTCGTTCAACTTTTTTTCCTCGGCTATGTATGTAACACACGCATATGTATCATCAATTCAATGAAAACACCACAGAGAAAATGAATTTTATGAAATTGGGAGGAAGTTTGCAGCAAACAGTGGATTTTATTGGTGTTACATAGCTATCTCATCAAAAGGTAGCAAATGCACAAGACCTTTTGCGCTTTTCAATTTGAAAGAAAATGATTTCATTACAAAAAAAAGAACCATCACTCTGGATGTTGGAGAATGCCAGAGCCTGATGAAACCAGCTGAAGAGACAAACTGAGTGTACGGATGCAGATTAGCCTTCAGAAGATGAGGGTGTAAAAGGGATTTAATGGTAGGATGGATTATAGAAATCCTTGTAACAATGTTAAATAATTATAGTTCCAGCCGAGATCAAAGCAGTGCTGATTGAACCCCCTCAAGCTGTTAACATGGAGTATCTCGAAGAAGAAAAAAAAAGGGGAAAAAAAAACCTCTGAGATTGGTCAGCCCGTGCTGACAGTGTCCTCTGATCTGTGGAAGTTCTGGCGGTATTGAAGGTACAAGTTGTGGGGGAGGGAAGGATGGAGGGAAGAATTTATCAGCCGGAGCAGCATGTTTGGGAGGGTTTTTTGTTTGTTTTTTAAGGGAGGAGAAATGGGTATTGTAATCAGTGTTACTAGAGTTCACACGCTGATTGAAATTGCAGTAAACTTATATACACTTGGCATCTTTCCATATTGGAAAAGGGATTAAATTTCTTTAGCAGAACTCTGGTCTGTAACAGAAAATGATTAGACTTTCTTTTTTTTCTTTTTTTTTTCCTCTTCCCTCCCACCTTTTAAACTGCGGTTCCTATATACATACCTGCCCAGCAACAACTATTAGCAGTGATAACTGGAAGAACGCCTTTGTAGTAGTGATATTTAGCTGCAGGCAGGGAGTACAGTTGCTATGCCCATTCAACAGCATTAAACATTTATTCTCATTGCCTTGCCTTCCTGGCATTCATGCCTGGAGGATTATGCTTATGCCTCTATTAATAAAAAAAGAGAAGTCAAAGTTAAATCCTTACGGTTTGGTGGCACAGTAACTTGTGGCATAGCCAAAGCTTTTCCTTCTGTACAGCTGTCTGTAAACTGCAGAACATCATTTGTTTCAAAAAAAAAAAAAAAATAAAAAAAACCAACTCTTGCCACCCTGATGTGCATTTCCAGCGATAGCATGTTGGATATGTTCAGGGGCAGATGATGCCAGAGCATGCAGTAGGTGCGTAATCAAAACCAAGGGTAGAAAAGACACTTTATGGACCAGACTTGTCTGAAGGTACGATTTAATCTTGCCGGCTGTTACTTTGTCCTGAGACTGAAGGGGAGAGAGCACTGAATGGGAATAAAGGATGGAGTTGTCAGACAGTTCCTTTTGGCCACGGCCATCAAGGGGGAAAGGTGCTTCAAGAAGGTACCATCTGCACGACAGAAGGAGTGCGCCATTGCATGCCGTTCAGCAGTGAGTCGCATGCAGCGGGCCTTAGACCTGTAGCTTTGGAAAGGGCAAGTGATGCTTATTAGGAAGAAGGGCTGCTGGACATGCCAACAAATATGTAGTCTCTCTCTCTCTCTTTAGTTCTGTAAATATATGCATATGTCTGCATGTTTAAATTGAAAGTGAGTACTTTGTTGCCTTTATACCTGCAGTATACTAAATGCAGTCAGAGTGTTCTAAAGAGCTGTTTTATATCTCTGAGAATAATGATGCATGGCCAAACCCCAAACAATTATCTGATAACTGTGTAAGAAGCTGTAAGAGTATTCTCCATATTTTATAAGTGAAAGTTTGCATCAAGTACTACTACTATTTTTTAATCTCAAAGATAATTTAGGTTTTAGGTTATGAGGCGTTGTATACGACCTCTAAGGACTTCTGTTAACCTATTAACTTAGGTAAGCTGCTTTTTACTTGCTTAAAATCTGAGTAGTCAGCTTTTATGTGACGGGAATGTAAGAGCAAGGGGAGCATATTAAATAAGTCTATGTCAGGGATGAAGACATGTAAATGGCACCATTTCCAGGGTATTCTGTGGCAGTTTTCTGTAAAAGTGTGACAGTTTTTGCAGGCATCTCAAAGTGTCTGTAGATCATCATGTTTCAGGTACAGGCTCTGTGGCTCTATTTTTGGCCAAATACTATGGAAAATGTGCAAGTCTGTCTTCTCATGATCCTTTGTGGCACTGTCTCGCCTTGTGGAGTTAGATTATGCAGAAGATACTGTAGCTAACTTGAGCTTTCCTGTTGAACATGTGATCTACAAAGAGAGAGAAGTGATCTTGTCGTAATTGCCAAAGCATCTTTGTTGAGATCTGTAAAGTTTAGATTTCTTACTCTATTTAACATGCAGTGCTTTGTAAAGTTAAACACGTCTGCAGGAGCAGAGTGTAATTTTTATTGCTGGTTAGAAACAAGTGTTGCCATTAAGAAGGCTTTAAGGCAATGGTGTGCTAGTTTAAGGAGACCTGGCATCGATTAAGGGTTTTATAAGACAGATAAGTGTGAGTTTACCTGGGATTATGGAGAATGTTTAAATGCTGTCAAAGGATCTCACAAATCCATTTTATAAAACAAGAACCCGAAGGATTTGAAGCTGTTTGGACATACAAAGATGTTATTTTATGGTACAGTTTTGGACCTAATGAAAACCAATGGAAAAACAATGCTTTGGAGAAGAAGTGGTTGTGTCATCCTGTGATAATGACAGTTAAACCCATATACTGGAATTAGGGAAGAATAGCTGGTAGGCTGTTTTTTGTTTATGTGTTTTTTGTTTTGGTGTTGTTGTTTCTGTGTTTCTTTGTTGTTGTTGTTGTTTAGTAAATTAGTATGGGTTAGAAGGAAGAGAGCTTCCAAAACAATACTGTTAAGGCTAGTACTTGAAGGCAGGAGTGAAGGAGAACAGAAACTGTCAGGAAAGTTTCTTAACTTGAGAAGGAGGTTCACAGACTGAAAGGAATGTGGCCGTCAGAGAATGTGCAGAATCCTTTCTTTCACTGCTGTCAAAAATGGAGAATAAAACTAGGAATCGATGACAAGTCTTGAGTAATTCCAGCATCAATCTGCACTGCTTGACATAGTCATTCTGTGTGATTCTCTGTCTTTTCCTTTCCCATTTCAGGTTACAAAGAAAGAATTAAAAGACAAATTTTTCCTCTCCCCTGACCATCCTTTCCTGTTGCTTTGTAACATTTCCTGAAATTGCAGAGGAAGAGTTAATAATGGAACTAGCTCTTGTGCACGTTACTTACCTATTCTCACTTCTTCTTCACACTTTAAACCCCTTCACAGAGGATTTTAGAATGGGAAAATGCTAAATCAGCTCTTTCCCTGTCCTCAGCTTCTGAGCTTTTTTTGTTATTGTGCTATGGAAAAAAGGATCAGACTCCAAACCGTTAAGCAGTAGCTGCATTTGGAAATAATCTAAAGCAAAAAAAAAGTCTTTGTGCAATAAGGGACATCATTCTTCCTCTTTGTGTTCTGAAATGACAAATTATTGCTCCTTGACAGTGAATTTAAAATCAGATAACTAAGACTCACTGGATGATCTTTATCTCTAGAGCCTATGTAAATATGTTGTGCTGTGTGTTGTGCATACTGTTTGTAATAAGATGGTACAAGCTCAGAGGTATATCCAGCTATGTGTGGATGACTCAAAGATTAGGTATATTATATGTTACTAGAGGGGAAAAATGCCTAATTTGACTTAGGAATATAGATATTTTCAGTTGACATTACTATTTTAAACCTCAGTTGCTTTTAGCATAACTTGTTTTTGTTTAGATTATGTTTACAGTATGAATGGTTCTAGATGTAAGTTAAAACAATTATAAAGAAGACAACCTTTCCTCTCTTTAGAGTCCTACCAACAGCTCTTTGTACTTCCCGTAATGAATACAAAGAATCCAGTTGTTTCCCACAGGCTGTGAAGACACTGGAAAAAAGAACAGTTGTTGCTGTTCCTCTTACCATTTTTTTCCTCTTTAGATATCTCCTATTCAGATATATGTAGGGAAAGGTAAACAAACATTTTAGGCCTTGGTTAAATGGGCATATTGGAGATAGTTATGGCTGGTGTGCCTCATCCACTGAACTTAGAAATAAATGCATGTGGTATTTTTGGATTAGTTTCTTTTTTAAATGAGAGGTTTGTCAAATTAAAAATAGAAGAAGAAAAGGCAGTTACTTATAAACTCAAGCTTTAGTGTTTTAGTTTGTTTCTGAAATTTTGCTAGAAAAATATTTGATCTCTTTTCCAAAGCATTAGGTTCCCTTTACATTCATATTATGTAACTTTGGATGACATCTGAATCTTTACTTGAATCCTTCACATTGTGCAGTGTCCCACACCATATGGTAGTTAATAGATGGCTACAAACTAGGAATTTCCCTCTTATGCAGATTTAAAGATATTGTTATCTTATAGATTTGAATCAAAATTGCAGAAAAAGTATTGTAATATAATCCAAAATGCATTTTTCAGTCTCAAAAATAGGATTTAAAGCTATTTTTTGAAGGTGACGGTTTGGCCACTGGCCTTCCTTTCAAGATTTTTTTTTTATTATTTGAATTACTATTTGTTTCTATTTATGAGATAGGCACCAGTTTAAAACTTCCTGTGCTCAAATACTAGAACTAACTTTCACAGACTCCCCATGATAGTTTACTTAGTGCTAACTGTAGTGATTTCAGATGCTCAGTTGTTGAAGTTGGTCACATGTACATGTGGATATTTATACTTTGAAAGGACAGAGTGTGCATCAATCTTTGTTTTCCATATGGTGCAGAAGAGACCAAATCAAAAGATTAACCTCATGTAATTTTTTCATACCTGTTTCCAATAATATATTAACAACACTCTAAATATCTATCTTATGTGTATAAGAAAAAGCACATCAGAAGACTTAGTCCTCAATCCAGATGTTCACATTTTACTGGCTGTAGTGTAGTACATTGTCAACCATGAAATCCTGCAATACTTAGCATAGGTGTAGTTCATTTCGTCTTCATAGTGCTTTACATAATTGTTAATGAATCTATATAGACTCAGTTTTAATATAGAAACAAATCACCAAATCTTTTTTGTATTGCATACCAAATTCCCATATTTGATAAGCAAGCAGGATATAGGCAGTGTCTGTGGTTTATTTTCTATAAATATGAATTTAATTTCAGAATCCAGCCTGCCTGTATTTCAGATGCCTCTCTTCAGTGAAGTCCTGCACCCACGTGTACACCCAAAGCTCCTTGCCTCAGTCTTCACCTTGAGTTGAGAGCGGCTTTTAAGTCAAGCTAATTGGTCTTCTAAAAGCTAACTTCACTTGAGCAGTTTGTCCTCAAGTACTTGCACATACAATGAGCTTGGGAGGAGTATGGGGAGAGGCTCATTCTGCAGCCCTAACTGCCACCCCCGAATGAGTCTTCTGGTGCTGTTGGCTCAAGTGGGAGTGTAGGTCGTGACTTAGGTTGCCAGTTGCTTATAAATAATACATGTTTCATGAAGTCTGAATTAGTAAAGATAACTCAAGATGGTAGTTAAGACAAATCTTATAGCTTTCCCTTTTCTCTCAGCAGACTCTACACTGTAGCCCCCTTTGTGTGTAAAAGGAGAAGAGTTATGGGAAGATTATTGTGGTGTAGGTTCCTCAGGAGGCAGCTACCATCCTGATTATCGGTACCACTAAAAATAGCATCTTTCAAGCACTGAAACAGAAATTTGGAGAGTGAAGCACTGTATAAAACAGAAGACACTCCCAAGGCATCCGAGCAAAATCTGAACAACTGCCCTATCTTCTGAAGCTGATGAACCAGTAGCTCTTCATCATGGATGTCAGTCTTCTCCTTTCTTGCTCTTGAATTTTCTTTGCTCTTGCTCTCTGTTCTGAAAGAGGCTGTAGAGGACAACCATCTAAATTGGATGGGGCTCTTCAGGTATAGCAGGGTGGATTTGGCCCTGTCTGTCACACACAGTATTCAGAACTGTGTGCAGTAGTTGCAGCCTGCAGCCTGTGCAGTGTTATACTTACTTTCTGTCTCTCCCATGTACACAGTTTTTTAATCATCAACAGTCCACCTTCACAGTCTTAACTACCTGGATTTAAAATTTGCCTTGCTCAGTGGCTTTTGCTCAGGAGAGACTAACCAGGGGGATAGCAGTGCAGTGAGTGCATACATTTCTTTCCATGATTCAGAGATCTGCAGCAACTCAGTCAAAAATGAGAAAGACCTTATATAAGCAAATAAAATGTGAATTGAATACAAGTTTTCTGATTTATCTGGAAACATTCGCTAAGTGTACTTCATTTCTTTTACTGCTGCAATAAAATAATTTTACAGTTAGTAACATATAACTTACAGGAGTGACAAATTTGGTACTTAAAAAATATTTAGGTTAAAAAAACCTGTCACTTCTAGTAAGTCATTTTTAGAGTGTAATCACTTTAATTCTCCTCTCTAATTTTATCACCAGGAGACCAGCTCTGAGCCCCCTAACCTCCCGTAAAGAATCTCTGTGCTGCTGATTGTTGTGGCTCCGAGACAGAATGACAGAATGGGGATCGAGATTGGTTTGACTGAGCTGGGAATGAGGGAGACGTTTCTTAGTATCTAGCAGCCTAAGTAGTAGATAAACATCATCAATGTCAGGTCACTCAAAGTCTAAGTTTAACATAAAACACTAAATTATTGGGAAATACAGCATGAAACTTATGATATGTTCTACTTGAGCTGGAAACACTGTAAGCATGTAGTGACAGTGATACTGCACTGGCTCAGATGTTGATTTAAAGGGTTGTTTACTGCCGTTCAGAAGACAGGCTGTTGGAGCTATACTGAGAATATCTATTCTCTTAGAGTAGTCTTACGTAATTACAGTACAGGAATGTGATTTAGATTGCAGTGTTACTGATGAGAGTCACAGAGGCAGTAGGGGAGCATGAAATTTCAGTTTTAGGCTAATCCAGAACCACTAGACACCAAAAGTAACAAGGGCTGATGCTTTTTGTTTCCCCCTCATGCAGTAAGAAGCTGTGAAGCTTTTTAGTCCACATTTCATGTGCTTGTTTTTGTTTCATACATTTCTTGAGTTAACCATTTGATGTTTTACTGGAAATTTGAACCACACAGGATGAATAGAGAAATTCCACCTTTCTTTTAGGAAGCAGTTTTAGAGGTGAGAGATGTAGGTTGGAATCTCCTCAGGGTAAATGGGAGCCAGATGCTCCTAGATCAGGGTTTTTTTGAATGATGGTCACCATCATAACTTCTGTCATGAAAGCGGATGTGTCAGCTCTGCTCCATGCCCTACTCTGCACTGTTTAGATGTGTTTGGCTCTGAAGCTAAGGAACATCTTTTTCTTTTTTAATTTTGATACATTTAGAGGAGTATTAACCTATCACCCCAGAATACAATTTCATTTGTGTTTAGACACCTATAGAATCAGAATAAAGGGAGATCTAGGTATACATAGTGATAAGCAGCTACTGAAGTGAGATTTTCTACATTCTTTTCTTCAATAATGTTGTTACCTATATTCCACTGAACTTCAATTAAGAACTAAATTATTAAGACTTGACCCTGTCTTTAGTTCTGATTTGTATTGAAAATGTTTTACATATCGGAAAGAGAAAGCATGAATAACTGACATGAGTTATGAATAAGAGGAAAGATGTGTTTTTTATTTGGATTACTATGCAAGACATTTTCCTTTCACTGATAATGTTTTTAAAATGTAATCAGACTTTTTAATCCAGGAAGGAATTGATTCATGGAGACATTAAGTATTAATGTACCAATTATTAATTGATAGTTTTTCATTAATAGCTATGAATAATGTCACTGTATAGAATCATAGGATAGTTAAGATTGGAAGGCACCTCCAGAGGTCATCTAGTCTCATTCCTTGCTCAAAGGTGGGCTAACTTCAATCATACTGCTTGGGGCCATCCCCAGTCAAGGTTTCAAAGTCTCCAAGAATGGAGATTCTGCAGATTTTTTTATCCATGTTCAGTGTTTGATTTTCATGCCTAACTCTTCCAATATTTGACTACTTTTTTTTTTGTGATTTTTTTTTTTCCTTAATATCTAGTTAAAATTTCCTTTGTTGCAAGTCGTATCTAATTCTTTTTGTCTTCTCCCTGGGCACCTCCAATAGGAGAGTGACTTTATCATGACTTTAGCCTCCCATTAGGTATTTTAAGACAACATTTAAAATCTCTTCCTGTCCTGATATGGATCCAGCTCTCTCAGTCACCCCTTTCATCAGCTCCCTGTCAGTCTTCTCACAGACTCACACCAGTATGTAGTTGCTTGTCATGTTTACTGTACTCATACACAGCTCAGGATGCAGCTGACTTTCATTGGTGCAAGAGCACGCTGAAGATACATATTCAATTTCCTCTTCTTTTTAGCAGATTTACTATTGAGGTGGTCAGTACCCAGCCTGTACTGTTGCATGGGGCTAACCTTACTCAAGTGCAAGACTTGCTTGAACATCATGAAGTTTCTGTCAGCCCATTTTTCCAGGTTGTCATGATTCTTCTGAGTAGCAGCCTTGCCTTCCAGTGGTTCTCAGCTGCTCCCACCAATTTAATGTATTCATAGCTTTCTTCTCTGTTGTCCGGGCCTTGAATAATGATATTAAACGGCACTGACCCCTAAATTGGCTAAAGAGATGCCATTAGTAACTGGCCTCCAGCTGGACTTTGTACCATTGTTCACAATCCTCTAATTACAGTGGTTCAGACAGTTTTTTACCAACATCGTGATCTGTCTATCCAATTAATACTTCACCATTTTGCCTTTGAGAATACTATGTGGAAAGACTTGTTAAAGTCCAACAGTTTCCAGCAATAAGTCCAACACCTGCTGAGTCAGTCATCCCATCACAGGAGGCGGTGAGGTTGGTATTCCTGACCATCTTCTTGTCCTATTTTTGCCTGGTCATGACATTGAGAAGGATTTGCGTCATAGTGTTTTCAAGGATGTAGTTCAAGTTGAACAACACATAATTCCCTGGATCCCCCTTTTTTTTCTTTCCTAATAGGTTGTTGTAACATTTGCCTATTTGTAGGCATTGGCTCCTCACAGCAGCCACAGAATTTCTAAGGTAGTAGAAAATGGATTGAGAATGACACTGGAAGATCCCTCATCATCCTTGGGTGCAGCCCATGTATTCTCATGGAATTTGGTATGTACAGTTTCCTTAAGTGCTGCATCACTCAGCCTTCCAATCTTGTAGATCATGATCTAGATTATAACTCATCTCAGAAACCCAAGAAGTCTGAGGGCACAGCTTAGAAGTTAAAACTGAACTGAAGAAGGTTTTCAGTGCCTGAGCATGCTTCGTTTCCTTTGTCACTGCAGCTTCTATCCCACTGAACAGCAAGCCCACATTTTTCGTGATTTTAATTTTGGTGCCTATGTGCTTGCCGTCATATAACTTGCTGCCCTTCAAATCTCTCCCTAGTTTCAACTCCAAGTTAGAATAGCATTTCAACAAATAGGGAGCTGCTCCTTTTAATTTTGTTTTATCTAAATTTTGTCATCTAAAAGTTAGTTTAAGGTAGTCTTTAATCAATGGAGAGAGATAAACACCTTGACTCCTTCCATTTTTAAGATAGTTATCTACAAGAAAGGGGATAATTTTATCGCTTGGATTGTGATTCAGTTTACTCCAGGAAGAACCTGGATGAGTACCATGAACTTGACATCTAGCTTTTAGACAGTAGAAATTAGTGCTAATCTCAGTTTAAAAAGCTGATTTTTGAATCCTTCTTGTAATTCTTCTTTCCTGAATTGGCTTGGTTCTTAAGTGATGTCAGAGTAACAGTTGTAGTTTTTTCCATTTCTTCTTCCATGATAGTAGCCATGCTCTTATTTCTGTTTAATTTGCAGGATCATAAAATAAGATTATTTAAATACAAGAAAAGGTAATGGGGACCAAATTCTGCTCCTCTGATTTCAAAATTTATTGATTTCATTTAGTGAATGTTTAATTCAGTATTTTTGTTTCCTACATAATATATTTGAATGCACATTGAAAGTCCAACTTACAATATCAGGAAACATTTTCAGCAAAGTCATTCTTGTTCAGAGTACAGAGAAACATTACCAAGATGCTTCTTAATGTTTTACAGGGAAGATAATTCTAGCGAATGGACAAATAAGAAAGAAAACAAAGTTTCATAAGATTTCTTTCACTGCAACAAAAAAAATGTTACAACTATCTATAGGGCTAAAACATCTTAAATCTTGTTTTTCTTCTTTCACACAGAAGTGTTTCATGACTAGGTTACATACAGGAAACTCTTTTCTTAAATAGAATAACAATGTTAATTCTACCTGTCTTGAAATGCCTATAGCTTGCTTTTCTCTTTCTTTGCACTGAGCAATACTTTTGCAGTCTTTGAGGATGGTAGGTTATCAAAATTCTGGAAATCATGTTCATAACCATAAGATATGTAAGAAAAAGGAAACTGTAATTATTTCTTTTTTTTTTTCTTACTTTTTTCCAAATTTATGTCCCACTGAATGTGTAAATGCATCACTCTGGAGATTTTGAGGCTATGCAATTAATGTTTGTAACATTATTACGGTTTGTTACAAAAATAATAATGCACCCTGAACCTCAGGGTACAAATATGGTCAAAGTCATCAGGGACATAGGAAATAGCTATTTCCACAGCCTTTATATCTAGTTGGAACCCTATTCATTTAAAACAACCAGGGAAAAGATCTTGCGATGAAAACCATGAATTGGTTTGATGCTGAACCTTTGATGATATTGTCTCTATAGGGCTTAACTATGTAAAGTGGAACATGTTTTCAAAAGCCACCACAAGTGGCTGAGTCAGAAACTCTAGGGAATGACATTCAGCGAGTTGCTTCCATTATGACATTAATATACTGTGCAACACAGTGCACTTTTCTACTTATTGGATGCTGTGTGATTATGTGAGTCTCATTTTTTCCTGGAGCTTCTTTTATTGAGTTGTATAAGTCATGAGAGCACAGTAGCCATGAGTCACTTAGAATGCTGTTTGTTCACCAAATTCATGGCAAGTAAATGCAGGCTATAAGATCACTTACCATAAGGATTATCCTTGACAGATGTAGTAGAGTATTTTTGTTGTTTTCTGTTTGTTTGTTTTTCTTCTAAAATTTAAATGCATTTACTTCATTAGGCTGATGTGAGTAGCAAGATAATGCTTCGTGCTCTGTTAAGAACTCACATTTAAAGAAGTCTTAAATGCGGTTACTCTGTTCTTCAATCTCTCTTATGTTTTTATAGAGAAAAAGGAGGAACACTTTAAAGTGCTGTGTTAGTGTTTGATATTTTTTCCATCATCTCCCTTCTCTTTAGGATGATGTTTCATCTATGCATTGATAAATGTAAATTCTGCTTTAATAATAGTTGTATGTACAACTGCTTGTGCATCAGGATGACAAAATGTGGTCATACTGTCCTATCTGGCTTATCTTTTATCTTACGATTAAAATCAGTATCTTCGATACAGCAACCAGTTTAATAATAAGGTTGCTTCCTACCATGGAAGGAATGAAAAATCTAAATTGTCTTTTTTAACTGAAAGTTCACTTTAGTTTCTAGACTATTTAAAAATAAATCTCATAAATAAAATGTTTAGGTAAATTTCAGAATTATTAAGTTTATAAATTTATAGGCCAAGAAAGAACATCTAGTTCGAATAGCAATAAATCACAAGATATATTTTATGCAGAATTTAGTTATGGCTTGAAGCACAGCATACTCTTAAAACAATATCCTATCATATAACAATTTCGGTTGGAAGAGACCTCAGGAGGTCTCTGGTGTAGCTTCCTCCTCAAAGAAGACCAAGTGGCTTGGTACTTTATCCTGCTGGATCTTGAAAATCTCCAAAGATAGAGACTGCATGTGCTTTCTGGGCAACCTGCTCCAGTCCTTCCACAGTCCTGACAGTGGAAGAGGTGTCTCCTCGTATCCAGTCTGAACCTTTCTTGTTCCAATTCATATCCAGTGTTTCTTGATCTCCTGACACACACCACTGTTAAGAATTTGACTCTACTTCTTAATATTTGGAGCCTGTTGTTCTGCTAAGCCTGCTCTTCCAGACTGTCTAGGTCATACTGAATGGCTGTGCTTGATTTTCCTCCTAGTTTGGAATCATCAGAAAATTTGATGTCTGTGCACAGCAACATCTTCTCCAGGTAGTTAATAAACACATTAAACAACATGGATCATAGCACGGATCCTGCAGTACTCACGTTATTAACTTTCAGGATTAGTAGGACCAAGTAACCACTACCATTTGCACCCAAATATTACAGAATTATGGAGTCACAGAATGGTTGAGATTGGAGAGGGACCTCTGGGTGTGTCTGATCCAACTCCTCTGCTCCAGCATGGCAACCAAGGCTGCTAAAGTGTCTAGTATTATGTCCAGATGGCTTTTGAATACCACCATAGGTATATGGTATATGGAATACCACCATAAGGTATACTCAACAAACTCTGAGCAACATATCCAGTGCTGAGTCACACTCATGGTGAAGAAGAGCTTCCTGATGTTCAGTCAGAACCTCCTGTGTTTCACTTTGTGCCCATTACCTCTTGTCATTTGGCGCTACAGAAAAGAGCCTGGATCTATGCTCTCTCTACCCTCCCTTCAGGTACTTATGAGATCGGGAGTGAGACTCCTCCAGGCTGAGCGGTCCCAGCTCTCTAAGCCTCTCCTCATAGGAGGGGTGTTCTAGTCCCTTTATACCTTCATCATCTTTATGATCCTTCTCAGGGTACTCTTCTGTATGTCCGTGTCTGTCTTGTAGTGAGGAGCCCAGAGTACTATGGACATAGTACTTCATAGTACTCACCAGTGCTGCGTAGAGGAATTTTAAGTTTTGAACTTAAATTTTCTATAAATAATCTGTTGTGTTTTTAATGTTTTGATTCAGAATTGGATGATTCTTTTTAAAATGTCCAACCCATTTTAATGTAAATTTGCCTGCTTGCAGTTTCCAGCCATTTTCTTACATCTTTGCTATCCATGTTTGCTTGATCAAGAACTCTACTATCATATTTCTGTTCTCCTTTTAGGTATGTGTATGTCCAAGTCAAACCATAACATTATTTTTGATACGATACAAAGATTTAATTTCTTAACTCATGCCATAGGACATCTTTTCTGACGTTTTCATTATTGGCATGTCTTACCACTGTTTAGTGGAAAGTCCCTCTAAGCAGTCCCAAAAGGAAAGTGCATTTCCTCTTGGAAACTGGGCACAGAAATCTTGTAGACCTATGTCAATGCCACCTTACCCAGCTAATATAAATTTTCTACTGCATGTTTCCACAATACATGTTTCCATTGCTACTGTTTAGTAGCATTTTTTACTGTTTAGCACATTGCCACTTTTGGATGCTGTGTTCAACTGTAAAATCCTGTTCAGCTGATAACAGACCTGAATCCCCAAACATTTTTTCACTACCAGTGCTTCTAAGAAGAGAGTTCCCTGCCCTGTGGGTACATTTGTCACTATCTGGTTCTGTGGGCACTGTGCTTTTCTGTGTTGCAGCACACATGAATTGAGCACAGATAGCCAGCTCACTCTGCTGTCCTGAATCAGCCTTCTTCAATATCCAGTTGTTTTCTTGTCCACAGACTTTATTGTTAAATTTTTTGATTCTTTGTTCTTGGTCATTGGTACGAATGCCAAGTACCGAAAGGTCAAAAAGCAGAGCTTCCCAGACTTCTCTAGAAGTATATCCAATCAGTGACTAACAAATTTCATATTTGTCATTTGTCAGCTTTATTTTTTCTCTATTGATGTTTTGCCCCTTAATTCTACTGGAATATTATATTAAGTTGTATACTTTACAGAAGTGTCAATATAGAATCATAGAATCACAGAATCATAGAATGGCTTGGGTTGAAAAGGACCTCAAAGATCATCGAGTCTCAACCCCCC
>NC_034410.1:129033430-129173430 GCF_002078875.1 Numida meleagris
CCCTTGGTGAAGCCATGCTGGCTGTCTCGGATCACCTCCTTGTCACGTATGTGCCTTAACATGTCTCCTAGGAGGATCTGCTCCATGATCTTCCCAGGCACAGAGGTGAGGCTCACCGGCCTGTAGTTCTCCGGGTCATCCTTTCTCCCTTTCTTAAAAATGGGTGTAACGTTTCCCTTTCTCCAGTCACCGGGGACTTCACTGGACAGCCATGATTTTTCAAATATGATGGAGAGCGGCTCGGCAACCACATCAGCCATCTCTCTCAGAACCCTAGGATGGATGTCATCTGGCCCCATGGGCTTCCACACATTCAGTTTCAAGAGGAGGTCTCGAACTTATTCCACTGTTACAGTGGGACAAAATCCGCTCCTCTCACCCACACCTCGAGGTTCAAGGTCCTGGCAGACACAGGGAGCCTGACCACCAGTGAAGACCAAGGCAAAGCACTTATTGAGCACCTCAGCTTTTTCCACGTCTGAGGAAGCCAATTCTCCATCCTCATTTACCAGAGGGGGAACACTCTCCTTGACTTGTCTTCTCTTGCCTATGTACCTGTAGAACCCCTTCTTGTTATTTTTCACATCCCTAGCTAAGTTCAGCTCTACCTGCGCTTTGGCTTTCCTGATCCTATCTCTACACATGCGGACAACAGCCCTGTATTCCTCCCAGGCTGCACAACCCTGCTTCCACTTCCTGTACATTTCCCTCTTTTCTCTCAGTTTAAGCTGCAGGTCCTTGCTCAGCCATGCCGGTTGCCCGCCTCCTCTGCTCGATTTCTTTTGCTGGGGAATGGAGAGCTCTTGCGCTCTCAGGAGGGTGTCCTTAAAGAGCTGTCAGCTCTGCTCTGTTCCTATGCTCTTAAGGACAGTTTCCCAGGGGATCCCACCTAGCAGTTCTTTGAGCAGCTGGAAGTTTGCTCTCCTGAAGTTCAGGGTTCTGACTTTACTCTTTGCCAGGCCTGCATTCCTCCAGATCACAGACTCTACCAGGGCATGATCACTACAGCCCAGGCTGCCTCCAGTCTTAACCCCTCTAATGCTCTCCTCCACGTTGGTGAGCACCAGGTCCAGTAAGGCTTCACCTCGGGTCGGTCCGTCTAATACTGGACAAGGAAGTTATTCTCAACAGACTCCAGGAATCTGCTGGACTGTCTGCTGCCCGCCTTTCCGCTATCCCAGCAGATATCCGGGTGGTTAAAATCCCCCATCAGGACAAGAGCCCGCAAACGTGACACCTCCCGCAGCTGGAGCAAGAAGGCCTCGTCCATAGGCTCCCCCTGATCAGGTGGCCTGTAACAGACCCCAACCACTAGATCTCCTTTACTGGACCGATCGCTGATTTTAACCCGTAAGCTCTCAACCTGGTCATGGCTGTTACTCAGACACAGCTCTTCACAATCTATCCACTTCCTAATGTAGAGGGCAACTGCCCCTCCTTTCCTGCCCTGTCTGTCCCTTCTGAAGAGCCTGTAGCCGTCAATCAGAGTACTTCAATTGTGGGATTCGTCCCACCATGTTTCTGTGATAGCAACCAGATCATAATTTTCCAAGCACATCACGGTTTTCAGTTCCTCCTGCTTATTTCCCATGCTGCGTGCATTAGTGTAAAGGCACTTCAGCTGGGCTTTCCGGCACACTACCTTTCTAGAGGGGCCCTCCCTCAAACTTCCAGAAGAAATCTGAAGTTCTCCCCCACTGCTTCCTAAAGCCCCAATATAATAGTGCTAACCTACACTTTCTATCAGTTAAATGTAATTCTGTTAATAGAAAATATAAAGTTAATATTTTAAGATATTTTCCATAAGCATATGTTGATGGGCACTAATTTTATTACTTCTATTTATTTTTGTATTAATTAAGCTCTGTATCATCTGTTCCATTGCTTTGCTGTGTATCAGTATCAGACTGGCAGGCGAGTTATCCAGGTCATCCCCTTTCTGTTTTTAAAGTATTGGCACAACATAAAGCTTTCTTTACAGCAGTTGTAAAAATGAGTCATATAGTGGCTATGAAAGAATTTATTTTTAAAATAAATCTTTGAAAAACAGTCTTCAGAATTAATTGAGTAAAACATTGTAGAATAAAAAAAGAACATGCAAGGGAATATTGGAAATGGGTAGCATTCACAAACATGGCAATGTGCATCAGGATTGTCAAAGAAATAACTGAACAACTGAATAAAGTAATTAATTTCAGTAACCTGATCTATTCCAGGGCACACTGCAAATGAAATATTTGAAAGAAAAGCCCAGAAACCATAGCGAGTTCCTCACTGATTTGAGGAGTGGATATTCAGAATGTAGTCCTGTTTAAGTCAGTGAAAATTCCATGTTCACCAGTCAGAATGAATGGTTCACTGTTATGTACGTTAAAGTGGTATCATGAATGCTAAACTCGTGTCTCTAAGGAGACTTTGTCTCTCTTTATATTGGGTATTTAAAACCTGAATTACATATTAGTAAAGAAGAAATCTGATACATTTGTATTTTAATAAAACATCTGATACTTATGAAACCATACTCTCAAACTGATTAATTCAAACTGGTGTAGAGGTGGACACAAACACTTGGAGAGAACCTGGCTCGAGAACTGTAAACAAAAGATTCTTATAAAATGATCAATTATTTAATTTTTAGGGCACCATCTGGCAACGATGTAAAGAGATCCGTTCTTCACAAGGATTTATTTATTTGGCTTACTTAATAACTTCATTAATTATTTGAATAAGTTTCTTGAGTTGTTAAAGAGTTTTAAAAACTTTTTGAAAAAAATGTTTCTTTTATTTGTTCAGAATCTACATATGAATTAAAATATAGGTCTGTGGTTCCAGTGAGACTGAACTAGCTATATTGTAGATTTGACATGTCTGGATTACAGAAACATACTGACAAATTTCAAGATTTCAGGGAGAAAGAAGAGGATTGATTGGAGGCTGTACAAGATAAATTTGTGGAAGATATTAATAGGTCCAGTACTTTGGATTTGCATAAGAAATGTCTTAAAGCTCTACTGAGCAGTCATATCTGTTTAGAACTGTATCTGTTTGTGGCAGTGGCCAGTAATGGATAAACTTGGAAAGATTAAAAGCACATGGCGGTTGGACAGTGACATTTCTGCTAGTATACCTAGCCATCTTCTGGAATTGTGAACTTTCCGGCTTCCTTGATCAGAGATCATATCTGTACAGTTGTGTTTGATAGTTTTGATGAACTCTTCTTTTATAAATTTCTGTTATCACTGTACCTTTGGCTTTCATGCTTCTGCCCTGGTGTTGTGTGGAAAAATAACTTTCTTCTGCTGTATTTCACTCCTTGTTTGATTAATTTATTTGATGATCTGCAGTTCCACAAGTATAAGAAATAGGAATGTTTATTGCTCTGCTTACCATTCATATTCTGCCTTATCACTGCTACTTATTTCTTTTGCATTTTTACAGAAAGCTTACAGTTCTAAGAACTCTGAGTATTAAAAAGTAAAATATTTTATTTACATGAAATGCAAGGTAAATTTAAAGTCATGAAACAAAACTACAACTTTGATTCAAACTGCTGAACATAGCTGTTAGGAGTTTATGTACCTTTGTACATAATATAACATTTAATCAAAAAGAAATTAAATGCCTAGAAACTTCTAGAACAGCAGGCTTGACCCACAATTAAGCGAACTGCAGTGTATGCCTGTACAATCTACAGAGCGACATGAATAGAGGTATCTATTGCAACTTAATATTTGACTCTCCTGATACCACAATGTGAATGTTAGAATACAGTAGTTTCAAAATTGTAATAACGCAATTATATATATTATATAATATACAATAACTTAAACTGCAGACTGGGAAATCAGACGTGAGTAGAAGTGGGAGAAGCCTTGGCTGGGCCCCTCTGAAGAGCTTCTGTGTGTTGTGCATGCCTCCACGGGACAGTTCTTAACAAATATATTCATTTCAGGAAACCATGCTTGAAGCATGGAGGAAAATGAATAGCCCTGGGGAAAGAAGCAGGAGGATGAATGTCTTCTGCCCAGTCCTGCTCTTTCAGGCTGTACTCTGGTCAGCTACTTCTGCTCAGGATCAGTGACACCTCCAGTGGTACCATAGATGGTAACCTTAGGCCCACAGAAGCCACTAAAGGTTGCAGTGGGAGCACATGGTCTTTTCCCGTGGACATTTGTATCCGTCCTTTTTCCTCTCCTCTGTCAAAGGACAATATGAAAAGCAATTCTTGCAGAAATCTTACTACTTGTGCTGTTTTTTGTAGAAAGAAATAAGCGGGAATCTATCCTTCCTGTTTTATTTGATTATGGTAAAGGTGCAGCAGTATTTGCTTTGAGTTATTCTCTGCAAGTGTTTATTAATCTAAATAATTGAACTTCAGTTATCAGAAAATTCTTGTGCCTGCTTAGACCACTGAGGAAAATATAATGTTAGTATGTAGATGCTCATTTGGGGGGAGGGCTCGCGAAAGGTTTTGGGCTCACCTTAGCTCAAAAGTTGTGAATTTTCTAATAGCTGATTTCCAAAATAGCTAAGGTATTTACATATTTACATCTGTGCAAATCTGAATTCAGTTTTGTGAAGAAAAGGGGTCTTCTTACCCCTTAAAAATTAGCCTTTGCATGAGAATGAGTGTTAAAAAACATTAACATCTGCCCTATGCAGTTGGGATAAGTAGAATGTGGAAAATTACAGTATAGGTAAAATAAAACCCAATCCTCTTATAACCTACCTTAATTGATGATGTTCAGCTAGTTGTAACATGGATTTTCTTAGTGTATATGTTCAACAAACTGCAGTTAGGACGGTTGTTCAGTTGAAGTCCTGGAAAAGGGTTATACTTTAGTTTTCCTGTTTTATAGTGCTTTGGTGCTGTAATATGTCAGTGCTCTAAGATCAGAAGTTTGTTATTTTCTCAGCCACTTGAAAACTGTTTCCTCTGCTTCCCATGTACTAATTCTTAAGATATTTAATTTATTGTGTGGGTTTTCCATACTCATTTATTTTCTTTTTGTCACATGACCATTGCCGTTCTTATTTTTGTTGTTTGTTTCCTTGATATAGTTTTGTTATTTTTCCTGTATTTTCTTCTTCTGAGATGTTTTTGCATCTGAGTTTGGAAAAAATGGCTGCTTGACCAAGGAACTATTCCTGCATGATTAAATTGCACCATATCTTTTTTCTGGCCCATGGAGGATCCTGTATGTAACCTGGCATTTCCTCACCTCTCAGTCAAAACCTGCATCATTTCATAGTGAGAAGAGAACATTAAAACACACAATAATAATAATAATAATAAATGTTAATCAAAAAACTGCATGTGTCTTTCTGATTGTGCCAGTGTTGTGGTATTCAATTATGCAATTTTCATTGGCATATTAATCATCTCTTCAACAAACAAGCCGGCGTTAATTAAAGCAAACCATGGATAAAGACATGTTGCCGGATCATCATTCCGTTTATCACAGCACACAGGCTGGCCGTTAAGTAAATTCTGGACTGTGAGATGAATTTCAATGTTGGCTTCATCTTTTTTTGTTGGAGTTTGAATGCAACTCATCTAACAACAACAACAAACTTCAGGCTTCACAAGAGAAAGATGAATTTATTTGTAATTAATGGCAAAAGAAGAAAGATAAAGTAGTCGTATGCTTCTAATGGGAATTAGAGTATTTGGAACCAAACCATTTTTGAAGATTTCTCGCTCGTTCCACTGCTCTCCCTCTTACCCTTCCTGAAGTGTCAAAGCCCTGAGAACAAGGAGTAAATGAACCCTCATCTACCTGCATAAATTTAGGTTTCGTTTTAGCTTTGGAGTAATTAGTAAACTGATTGGCATTATATATGTAATCTGTGCAAAGAGAGAAAATGAGACAATCTGTTTTAGTGCTGCATGCAAGAACGGGGTGTGAGAGAAATGCACTTGTATCTTTAAAGTGAAAATAGCCAACAGTTTTTCTAACAAACAGCAGTTGCATGATAAAATGTAGATCCCCTCTCCCACACCCCATTCTCACCGCCCCTTGGAAATGGTGGCTTCCGTGCTCCAAAAATGTACGGTCAGGAACACTTTTTAAAATATCTGTAGGTTTGTTGGACAAGTATTCGTAGGATGTTCAAATGTTTAAAAGACCCTGAGCTTTGGGAGGCAAGGACTGTATGCTGCTGTATGAATAGTTACTGCGTAGCATAATAATACCTACTATATTTTTAAAGCTTTATTAAATAGACTGCTGAGAGAGCAGCAGAAGGTTCGTTTTTATTTATTTGTATATTGTTTTATTTGAGCAGAAAAACTTTTTATTGCTCCAACAATGTACATGCTTCATCCAGCAGAGTCAGCTGACAGTGGCATGGAGTAGCTTGTTGATTACTTGTTTTATCTGATTCTATCCCAAACACTAAACTATCTTAAGCTTCAGTTATAAAAAAAAATGTACTTTAGTGTAGATTTTTTCAAAAACAGCTTTAGAAAGATGTTATTCGAATGAATTCTGTTCTCACAGAATAGTTCATTTAGTATATCTGCTATGAAAAATGTATAGAAGCTCTAGTGGGGTCTATGGTCATGTCTCTGACTAGTTAAGAGGGCCTTGCACAGCAGCAGTAAAAAGTGTTCCTTCCTGGATATTCACAACAATCTGGCGCTTTACATACCTGTACCTTCCTACGTGCTTCTGATAATCAGATGTCTAGGCTGCTTCATAGTAGACTGCCTATGCTTGAAACTTAATCAGAATATACATGCTGAGAAATGTAGAGATTTATTTTGGGAAGGAAAACTGTTATTTAGCTAAATAAGAATGGATTTATGTAATTGAGATTGTCTGTGCATTTTTGTTGTTGTTTGTTAGTTTCTTAAAGCAGCTTGCAACTTGTTGAAAAAGTTAAGAGATTCATTTCAGTGGGGGTTTATGTTGCAGGCAGGTATGGTCGCTTTCCTGTGGTGAATTACTCTCTTGCTATGTTCCTGAGCAGCATATACTTTTAACTTAATGCTGTCTTCAGAGAGGATAGATGGTCCTCTGCGTATGTAGTGACAGTTCAACAAAGTAAACCAGTTCCCAAGGAAATCATGATGTATATATTTTTTATTTTAGAAATGAATTTTATGTTTGATGTGTTATTGGTATGTACTACAGAGGAGAGGGAGCAAAGCTAGTTTTAGTGAGTCACATTTTTCTATTCAACATTATTTAGATCTGCAGATCTAGTTTGGCCTATACAATTGTATGATACCTCAGACAGTTTCTGCAACATAGGAAATTTCATGTTTGTGCTACCTCAACTACCTCTGTCGCATACAAAGAATAGACAAAGTAGACAGATGCGTTCAGAACAGTAAAACAGTTGTCGCTTTGGCGTGAGAGTTAAGAAAGACAATCTTAAGAAAAGATTCTGCTTTCTTTTGTGTTGCTGTGTGTGTTGCCTATGTAAATGCATGAGCTTACACAGTCTATGAAACATGGCAATTCTGCATACACCTACTCTATTAGAACTGCTGATAACAGTTTTGGGTCTTCAGAGGTCTCGTTTGGACCAGCTTTGCTTCAGAGTATTAAGATCTGCAGTAAAGAAACAGTTAAAGGCATTGTGATTATTTTCAGATTCTACTTTAAATATAGCAAATCATTTTAAACATCATGCATTAAACCTGTTAGAAAAATAACGCGATATTTCAGAAGAAATGAATGTGTTGTAAGGTTTTATAAAGATATGCAATATATAAGGTATTTGATTTTCTTCCTCTGTGTTGTTTTTTTTTTTTAAATTTGGGAACATGTTTGAGTCATTTTAAGTCTGTTTTACAGTATAAATCAATGAAGTTAGGTTAATGATTTTTAATTTTTCCATTCTTACTATAGAATATCTTAATATGGTCTGTAATTCCCATAGGATATTGTTGAACGATGGAAAAGTTTAGTAGGGTTAAAATGGAATCTGGTTGAACTAGCTAAATCATTGTTTAACAGTAGGCTAGAGGTACATGATTCAAAATATATTCTTCTTGCATGATAGTGGAGCTAAAGTGTGTAATGGTATCTAATGGACCTTGAAGTGTGAACTCAAGTCTTGCTCTTCACTCATCTTGATAATGACTTAGCTCTAAAAATGTACTTGCCTATTGAAACTAGAAGTCAGGATGGTTGAATAAAGTACTGCCTGCATCATATCTGTCACTTGCACAGTTCTGGGTACAGAAAATTCCATGTCAGAATCCTCTTGATGGCTGACGTAACCAGCATAGATCTTTGCCTTTCGTTGGTGTACTAGATAATCAGGGCAAATTTATGTTTGCATTGCAGATCCCTATGGCTCTGAGGATCTTTCATCAGACTTTTTGTGCTAGGTAATACGCTTATAAAATGGGAAGTACAGAAGCGTTTTGTATTTTCAGAAGCTGTTAATCTGTGAAGTTCATTTTAGCACATGAGATATGTAAGCATTCTGAAACCTTCCTCATTCCTTTTGAAGAAATGAAATATGCAGTGAGAATGGAACAGGCAAATAATTTAAAGTGATGGTAGTGGCCAAAGGTCTTTTTCATGGTAAAAATTGTAAAAATGTAAAATGCGTTGTTGGTTTGTTGATGGAGGCCACCAGGCTAAAATGCTATCTATTATCTTGCATTTATACTTAAACAGTGTCACATTACATTTTATTATTTACCATACTGCTAATACTGCAGTGAATACTTTCCCTTTTTTTAAAGCATCTGAAAAACAGTTAATCAGCAGTAGCTAATAAGAAATGATTTCATACAGTTGTCAGTTATTATCATTTAATGTCATTAATATCCATAGCATTTATTATAACAGTATCCCATGGTAGGTGGTACACAGCTTGGAGAATCTGGTTTGCATATGTAATGGAGAACTACTGTCAACTTTGGAAATGTTTTTGGAAACGCCATCAGTTACAGCTTACAAAAAGCTAACACAAAATGATGTTGCATAATACAGTGCATTACTGAGCAAAAAGTAAATTTTTCCACAGCAAATATTTGCACTTTTAGTGTAGTATGGAAATTTTGAATCTTCCTGATACACTGAGGTAACAAAAAATTTGTCCTCAAAGTTCTGTATGTCGGCTACAGAAATTGGAACACTGTAAATATCATATAAACATGTTACCATCTCTAGTATTGATAAACAGGAAAATAAAGCATGCCCCTTTTCCTTTTTGGTGTAATTTAAGTTAGTTTATTATTTGAAAGCAGCAAGCAGGGAGCGATTATTGGAATCCATCAATTGGTCACAGATGTGTACATATATCAGTTATCTGAAGAGAATTATATTACGGTCTCAGTTCATTGAAAATAATGTTGGGGTGAAAAATATACTTTGTTCTTTTTTTCTCTCATACCCTTTATAGATGTGTGCAAATAATGAAAGTAATGTAAGAAAAAGAGTGCAAAATTTCACTGGATCACATCATGTTTTGCAGTTCCTTCACATTTCACAGCTGTATCTCTCTGAGAAGAGCAGCAGTTGCAAATCAAGTGTGTTAATCTTACTGGGCTTGAATATTTTTACATTTTGGATCATTTGTTCATTGATATTGCAGGCAGAATTAGACAGTTTCTTGTAATTTTTCATCATTGTTTCATCATATGTGTCAGCATAAGATATTATACTGATGCAGTCTTGCAGTGTATATTTTAAAAGGTATGACCAAGTGAAAATGAGAACAGGCATTGTTTTAAACATACAAACAGAAGTTCACTTATCTCGTTAGGAAAGAGGGGTTTTGGTTGAACATGCTGAGACCGATGAAGAAAATCTTGACAGTTTGTGAGGAAAGAAATTTAATTTGCCTTTTTCTTCCTCAGACAGTATCCTCACAGTATAAAAGGTGTCTCCCATGGGAGTGTTTCCATGCATAATTCTACCTGTCTGTCCTGTTTGTAATCCTAACATTTCATTTTCATAGCAGTGAGCAATGCTTGGCTAATAAAAGTGAGAGAGATAGTCTTAAAAAAGAAAAAAATACCCACAAAAAACCTCCAGTGGTGTCTGACTGTTGGACTAGGAGGGCCAGTCCCATTTGGCTTGAGTTGAATGACATGGATTTGGAGGTGTTCTTACAAATACCCCAAAAATGCCACAGCAGTATAAAGGTTTCAGTGTGATGTAAAATGCTGGTGGAGAAAGTGTTCTCGAGTGAGGCTCAATGTATCCTCCCTTTGCTTTTTTCATACATCTAGAAAGATTTCCTGAAGCGCCATCGGTTTAGAGTCTGGCAGTTAAAGCCCAAAGGACAATTTCATACTTCCGACAATCCTGCCCTACATTCTTTTTGGATTAGTTCAGAAAAATTACACTCTGCTTTCTGGATTGGTTATGTCTTATTCTTTGCATATCAGAATCAAATACTCAAGTCTGTTTTAAAATAATCTCAATTGGCAAATAAGAGCTGCATGCGCACACTTTCTTTAGAGCTTTGAGGGGAAATTAGTGCTATCTTGATCTGGTACTAGTCTATGCTACTGTAATGATGGGAGGTTTTTCTTCATTGCAGAGTTTGAGTAAATTAAAAAGCATTATCCTATGTTTTTTTCACCATGGGAACACTGTTCATACACAGTGAATATTGACAGAAGACATACATTGTCATTGGAATTAAGAGAGCATATAGATCTTCATGTAAGAGTACGTGAGGTAAGATGTCTAACAAGTGGAGCATTATTTGTTGGGCTTTTTTTGTAGCACAGTTTTGGCATCTAGAGGCTGGAGATTTTCACCACAAAGAAGCATTTTATATATTTTTCCTGTATTCACAAAAAGGATTAAAAGCTAGATTTTGTAAAGCATGCAATAATTATGAGTTGATTTTTTACTTCATTTCTTTTGAAGTAGGATTTGTACACATCCCGCTATGAACATGTGATATTTTGCATCTGCCTGCTTTCTTCTTGTTAAGTAAATGTATTTGATTACTGCCGGGGTGCCCAGAGAACCCTTACGTGGGCTTGTTTTAGGTCTAGTTGCTTGTCTTTGTACCCAGAAGAATTACTGCACTTGTTGACTAGCACACCACAGCAGAGCTACAAAAAAAGGGACACACTGGGAGCAGTTCCACTAAGCACGATATACGCATGCAAATCACTATTTGTTGAGCACAGTGGAGTTAAATCGTTAGAAAATGAGAGACTTCAGTGACCGCCTTACTGCAGGAAAGCCAGGAGAGCATCCTGAGCGCACTGCTGAAGCATGCCCATGGCCCTGTGGGCTCCATGCCACCTCTTGAACCTCCTCCTCCAGCCGCCTGCTGGGTCTCTCTGTGGGCCCATGAGCACAAGCTCCTGGCAGCAGCAGGGTGGTGTGGCTGTAGGCTGCGGCCTTCTCACAGCTCCGCGTGCTGCAGCAGCATGGCACAGTCACCAGGTCACCCTCTGGTGCTGCCGGGCTCTGGCTGCAGTGGGGAGAAGCACAAGCTGGGGCTGGGGCTCTGGGAAAGCCAGGCTTCCTGAGGAAGGAAGGCCTCCAATTTGTAGAGGGTGAATCCCAGCTGATAAGAGGAGGGTGGCTTGTTTGCTGCCGGAGCACCAGTTTAACCATTAGTGGTGCTGACCTCTGAGCTGGGCTGTCACTTCCAGCAGGGAAGCATCTCCCTGCATGCAACAGCAAAATCCCATCTGATAGCACAAGAGGCCCTTTTAGGTGCTGCTAGAGCACCAGTCCAACCAGTAACAGACAGTTCACTGAATCCCTAATTCCAGTTGGAAAGTTATCTGCTGTCTCTAGCAGTGAAATCCTGACTGATAAGCGAAGAGGCTCATCAGCTGGTAGCAGAGCCTCCAGTTTATCAGTGTCCAACCAGCTCATAAATCAGACTAGTGTCTGTTTTTATTTTGTTTTATCAAAATTTATTTCTATCATTGTAACAGTTAATACTTTAATAAGAGAACTTAGCTGGGAACATTAGGAAGTTAGTTAGAGACATTTTGCAGGCGCTTTTTCCCTTGTCAGTGACAAGGTAAGGTAATCCTATACACAGGCTGCTATTGTGAGATGAGAAACTGGCCTCCTTCACTGCCAGAGACCAGATGCACCTCTCTCTATCCTAATCTGTAAACGACTTAAAGGAGCCTTATCTCGGGGCTCTTCTGCTTCATTTCATGCTTGATTTACTTTAATTTGTCTGATAGGGCACAAGGATTTGGAGACGGCCCATCTTTCTGCAGAAAATGTTCAGATTTTTTTTTCCTTGGCATTGTTGTGTTGGGGGTTTTGACTTTTTTTTATGTGGAAGAAATCTTGCTCCAGTGCAGCAAGCTGCTTGAGTGTGTTTAGATTTAAGCTACCCCAGCAGAAAAGAGTTTGTGAAGTGGTATGATTGTGTGATGGGCCACATTTACATTGAAATCACATTATACGATATATCTGGACTCCTGAAGGGAGCAGTGCAGTGGAGCGCTTGTGCCCACAAGATACTTTGAAAGGGCTATATATAGTGGCAACAATTGATACGAGATTTTACAGGAGACTTTATAAATATGTAAATGGATGTTATCTGATTGGGTTCTTTGGCTACACATCTGTACCTCAAAGGAAGTGGAGCTGTGAGAACTACCAGGAAAACAGTAGTTTGCATTCAAAGTGAGTCTCAGAAATAGAAATGTCTCACAGGTTGACAGCAGGTCAGGGTGGAGGTGCTTTGCATACTTTGGAGGTAAGCCTCTTTGATGTGAAAGCGATCTCTTACTTCCACCAGAAAGGTAGAATTACCGCTAACAATTTTCATTTGTTTTATAACATGGCTTAGATCGGGAGCCATTGACCTTTAGCATTCCTTGTTATTTCTTTAAATTGCTTATGTGATATGGCACTGGGGGGAATTGCCTTTACGTTTTTTGCATTTTAAAAAATGTACTTTCAGTGACCCATGGGAGAGAAAATAAAGTCTTTGGTACATTGATCCCTTGATTAGTTATTTCCTAAATGAAAATGGAAATACTATTAAAGCAGTAATAATGCTATGTCTTAATAGTTGAGGAGTCAATAAATGGCTCCCATGTGCTTCATTAAAGTTCTTAATGAAGCCATTTTTGATAGCCGAACTTTACATTATCTCTGCCTTAGTCAGATACTTTTTAGGGGAAGGAGGATGTAATTTGGTATAAAATGGTTTTCTTGTTCACTATACTAAGTATATTACTAAAGTCCCATGCATCGTAATATCTGTTTTATAGGGTTACACAAAAGCCATAAATCCTAAGTATTGTTATTTGTAGCTGTATACAGAAATTATACTTTTGCTTGACAACTCATGTATTATTTCACAAACTTACATTATGGCATTTATAAAATGTAGCATTTTTTCATAAGTGCATTTCTGTATTATTGCTGCCTGCAGAATGTTCTAAGGTTTTCTGTGCAGCTCCATAGCCGTGTCTTTCTTGGGCAGCCTCCTCTTTCCTTTACACCATTATAGCAGCAGTTTCTAGTCATTTAATTTCTCCCTCCTCCTCATGCTGGATTGCCAGCCCTGACTGAGCAATTTATATTTTGACAGGACGTAGTTAGAGTCTCTGAGATGAACACACCCTCCAGTGATGAGCTAAAAACAGGGTGTGAAGGGCTTGTGGGCTCTTCTTTTGCCTTTCATGAACTCTTCTACAAGCAGTAGAGTGGATGCTGTCTGAGCTCCCTTATACAATAAATATGAAGAAGGAAAATCAGATTGTGCACTTCTTCCTAACTGGGTCTTCGCCATGGTGAACGTTGTATCCTTGAATTGCTAGGGCAGCGTTCTATTTATATATTATTGTGTCACCCTACTTAAGAGTTGATTGCACTAACTTATTATACAAGCAAATTAATCATAAATGAATTAAACATATTATACAAAGCTAATAAAAACGTTTTTGAAAGATGTGGCATGAGAACAGATGGCTTGGGAGTAGTAAAACCATAGTTATTTCCATTGTGATACTGTCCAATTCCCTGATGCCTGAAATTTGACCTTGATTTTCAGATGCCCTAATCTAGGTGTCTAGAATCTGGTTTTTCACAGGTAATGTCCTTCAGTGCTGAGTTAGAAACATGCCAGAAATCCACTTCTAAAGTCAAGCCCAGCCTCAGCTGCCCAAATCTTAGAGACTGTCATGAGGTTTTGTATGTGTCTTTTATTGACTGTGAGAGAAGGGTAATATTATCTTGGTATCTTAAATAGGAAGACCTGATACTTTATTCAGTTTTGTGTTTCCAATACCTCACAATCATCTGGTAAAAAAACACAGTTAATATATACATTATTAGAACTGTAAATACAGAATATAATCCAGCATATATACATCGCAATTTACTGTCAGATCAGTATCTAAATGTACAAATGAAAGTAGAATATTGAAATGTGTATATGTAAATTTCTATGTTAACAATGGAATTTTAGTAGGTATATGCTTTTTTATAACATTTAGTTTGGCTGAACATATTTACAGTACCATTCCGCATTAATTTATAGAAACATATTTTTATCCACTTAATAACTGAAAAATAATTGAATAGAAATAATAAACAGAAATAAGTAAAGGTTGAAAAACCAGCTCAGAAAATCTTGAATATCTAGAAGATGAAATTAACTATTAAAAAAATCATTTCCACAGAGAACTGTGGTGTTTTTTTCTTTTTATCTTTTTCATAAAATAGACCACGCTGGAAATTCATAATAACCTAATATATATCAAAATGGTCATTAAACTGGTTTTGAATTTTTGTATTAATAATGCTGTATAGTGCTTCCAATATAATCTCAAGCTCTGAAGAAATTGAGTCTGGAGGAAAAGGGCAAAGCAGCTGGATATGCCTAGTCCTCCCTAAGGTAGGTACTCCACACAGTGCTGTTGCATAAAGCCGTTCTTCTCCAGACATGAGAAAGAATTACCAACACCATTTTAGAGATGAGGAGATGGATGATTCCTGAAGTTAAATGTCTTACTGAAGCTCAATATGTTGTAGGTTATATAAAAGAAAAGGAGTTAATGCTTCTACCAGGATTTCTGAGGATATTCTTCATAAAGAATCGTAAATATTGGTTTTACGATGTATTGAATGTACTCTTTTCTTCTGAACAACATTTCAGGTTCTGATGCATTCTTATTTAAGATCAGCTGATCAGTTGGCTTAGTTCAGTAGGTTTTATTAATAGGTAAGTATAGTAGTAGTTTAAAATACATGTAAGAAAGGAGGAGAGATTTGGCTAATATCGAAAATCTTTAAAATATATAAAAGATGAATTGAAATTTTCATCAGATGAGAGTAGCTTCCCATATGAAATATTTTTCAGGGCTTTTTTGTTGAATCTCAGCTTCTGTCTTTACTGATATTTATGGTTTCACTAAAACGTTCAGGTAGAGAAATACCTGCCCTCATAAATCATTTGCAGATAATACTGGTTCAGACGCTCTCTGTCCAAATTGATAATGGATATCTGATTCAGAAGAAATGTCTTGTTTCTCAAAGTTCTATGGAGGATGCTGGAAGATGGGAAAGCCAAAAAAAAAAACAACAACAACAAAAAAAAAAACAAACAAAAAAAACCCCACACACTAACCAAACAGTGAAAGCATGTATATTTTAATTTCATCTTTTTTTTTTAATCTGTTTTTCAAGTTGCAGAGCTTGGCAAGGGAGGGAACTCCATCATGATTCTCTGATTTGTGTGGTTTTTTTCAATACAATCTGCTTTCAGAAATTTTAACTCTCTGTTCATATCAAGAGATTCACCAACCTGAGAAATATAAATACATTATAAACATTTAAAACCAAAGAAGATATGATTTGGAGCAGCATGGAGTTCACCCACTGAATTGTTCTGTTCTTAACAGCTGGAAACTGCAGCTAGTTTCTCTTTTCCCATTTTTTGTGTGTGTGTGTGTGTGTGTGTGTGTGTGTGTGTGTGCGTGTGTGTGTGTGTGTGTGTGTGCTGAGTTTTTTGGGATAACTTATTAAATTACTTATGAGTTATTTGTTGATTTTTGTTTGGTGTGTTTACTCTTGCTGGCATCTCTTCCTTTTATATTTGTATTCATATCCCATGAGTTGATGGGTGTAAGACCAGGAATTATATAATTTCAGTTGCTTAATTATCATGGAAGAGATTGAGTTTTGGTTAATTTTTACCATACCTTATTGACTTCTCTGTTTTGGAAGAGGTTTTGGCTGAGTTTGAACATTGTAGGCTTTGTTTTATTTCCTTATCTGCCAATAATTCAGTTTCCAGTATGTCATCCATCACATCAAGGGAAGTAACGGGGAAGGCCCATGCACTAGAGATAAGTGGCATCTTCTGGGAGAAGGAGTGGGGAGTGGAAGCATTGCTTCCACTGTGTGGAGCATAGACTGGTCACTTTAGACATCTATGTAGTACACCGTGTAACACCAAGGTTACATGAACTGCATCACACAAGGTAACTGGAATTAGAATTTCTCAAGCACTAAAATCAGAGAATGCTGTTGGGAATTCTGTCATCTTTTTCAAAAAGATAATCACCTTTTTCCTGCCATTTCTGTCTGTACCTATTCAATAGCGTGTGGCTGGACATTTAATAGAATGAAATCTGTACCAGGCTGCGTAGGATTTTTAGGACAGCTGGGTACAGGCCTAGGATCTTGTCTGATGCTTCTAAAATCCTTCCTGGCATTTGTGAATTCACTGTACAGCCTGTGTGTTAAAATTAGAGTTTAACTTCCGTTATGATTTAGATACAATGCTTGCATATTTTGCTTATTTTGTCCTCCAGAGACCCAAACCTCTATAGTTTTACACATCTCTCATGCATAACAAATTGAAAGTACGTGTGTTGATTTGCTGGAAGTGAGTCATGCGCTAAAATCGTGCAGATTCCTTTGTATTCTTATAACCACAAAACTAGTATGAGCAGGGATGAAAAAGTAGGTGGAGTTGGCCTTGAAAGAGATGTTCTAAATCTAAACAAGCTGTATGAAATATTATTGTCACAAAGGAAAATTGAAAAATACAACAAAAACAACTTCATGCTTCTGAAGTATGTCTGTTGCAGGTAAATTTTGCCACATAGGCTAAAGAATGCTTAATTGCCACAGTCTCCTATTGAAGTTAATCTGGGAAATTTTCAGAAATTCCTTTGTATCTTAAATGCCTGTGACCGAAAACGTCCCCATCACTCACAGATTTTTAAACTATTGCATTGGTATATATTTAAGGATTTACTTGTATATATTGGATATTTATTTATTTATTTATTTATTTATTTATTTATTTATTTTTAGGAAGCCGTGTTCCTGAGCATGATTTTAAAATGCTGTAAGTCAACATAATACCTTTAATGTGCCTTGGCTTTGAACTGTCTGTAACTCTGATTTTTACCGGCTGTTGATTTAATTCTATACTCACAAAAGTAGTGATTAAGAATAAACTCAAACTACAAAGCAGTGGTGTATGTATAAACCATCCAAAGAGAATCGTATCTACAGTCTTGATTATTGAAAGGGAATAACAATGTAAATAGTTCAGCCAGCATTTTATTCCATTTTATGTCACCTCACTGGACTCTTGATTTGTATGGGTGAAGGTGAGATGGCCTGTCCTGCCAATGGTGAAGACACAGCATTCTGAGTTATAGGAAAGCTCAGTTTGTTCCTATCTTTTTTGCTATTTTGTAATTTAAGCATATTCCCTTACTTTGTAAAGTTATCCACATTTATCAGATTGTCTGCACAGCATAGGAAAAGTTACATTTTTCAGGGATTTAATTTATACTTGTTTTAATGATGGCTGAGGGCTTTTACCATTTGGCTAGATCAATACATACCAATCGGAATTAGATTTATGAATTAATGTCTCGTTTCCTGTATGAAAAAAAGAAAAAGTAATTAGTTTGATGACTGTCTTGCCAAACTATTTCCATTTCAAGTGGTATCGTCCAGGTTTGCAGGTCTCCTTCACCTCAAGGTTTGTTTGTTTTTCATAGTAGAAATAGTTTTAGCAAGTAATATTAGAAACTTTCTAAAATTATAGCGTGCTATCTTGTTCAACTATCTTTTTGCAATTATGATACAGAAATATTGCATCAGCAACTTTCTAAACATAGTATGCAATGGTGAAACGAGTTAATTGAACAGTTAGAAGATAATGCAGTATCGTTGACACGATTTACTATGTAATTACCATTGTTTCCAGTGGAGTTATCATGTCGCTACCACCTAATATCATATGTTATTTTGTGATAACTGTGAAATTAACTTATCATCCTGTTTTGAGAGACCATGTTGGTCTAAGACCAATCACTCTCCACCAAAGTTAAATATAAGAGCTTGGTAATAGGCTGACCTGCCCCCTAGCTTTGGAGTGTGGCAATTAAATCATAGATCTTATATTAAAGCTTTGAAAGAATGTATCACTAAAAACTCATTTATTTCAGAGTCCTGGGTGGCTTGAATTATAAATAAGCTCTCTTGCTGCAAACATCTATCCATCTGAATGAGTCTGACAGTGTTTCTACAACAGGAGGAGAAATATTGCATAATCCGTCAAAACATTTTAAATGTCTTACAATTAAAATAAATGATTTTTTGAGTTCTGCAATGAGGAACATGAATATTTATATGGTAATAGCATGCATCTCCATACAGCTTCTTCCTGAATTTGACTTATTAATATATTTCTTAATCTCCATAATTAAGTGATGATCTAAGCTTTTGCATATATTAATCAGGACATAAGTAACGGGAATTTTATCTAAGTGCAAATGTTCAGGAGTTTTGGAATGTTCCCATAATAATGGAAGTTGGAGATCCTTGACTGTCCATTTTTAACTTAACTAGAAGTGAATAAGAAATAAGAAAATAGAAGTGGAGTGTGCTGTTTTTTGTTTTGGGGATCTTGTTAATATACTTTGTTGTGAATATGTCTCCCGATAATTTGGAAATTAATTTAAAATGTATAGCTTTCTGTCTCACTTTCTACTTGCACAACTGAAACTTGAAATGACAATTAGCTCAAGTTCTGTTACCTTCTGCTGTAATTTGATAAGTATTTACATAAACATATATCCTGTGCTCCTGCATCGAGAAATTATCTTGAACCAGTCAGTTTTATTATAATTAGAGTTGTCACTTGTTTTTTTGTGTTTGTTTTTTTTTTTTAATTAGAAGTAAATATGGGTTGTTTTTAATGTAAACAAATAACTTTTCATTTTATTTTATTAGAGTTCTCCTTGTTCACATAATGTGTCTTTTTCCTCTTTGACTCAGCAAATGCACTGGTGTTAACAGTGAAGATAAACCATTTTAGCTGTTAAGCACATTGCATGTAGGAGTAGCAAAATAACCTGAGGGATCTGTTAAATTCATCTGGCTTTGTTGGAAACAAATTTTTCATTTGTTTTTATAAAATAAGTTAATTGTTTTCTCATTACTAAATCTAACTTCCTTACTACAAGACAAATAAGCAATGTGAGGACTGATTAGAGGTCTCTAGAAAATTATACCCTTTAATCTTCTGATCACTTGGTCTTATGACCAGTGTAATGTTACTAGAACAGGCAGTGATTGTACTAGATAGCGCCAGACTCGGAGTACTCCTATTTTCTATGTTGTTCAACATAAATTTAAAAAGTATGTTTCATGATTGCTGTTTACATTGTATGATTGGAAGTAGTATGGAATTTTGCATGGGTCTGTACTTGAAACTCCACCACTGGGTGCTTTCTGCTACACAGTTGCTAGTACACAATTGTGTGCTTGAGAATAGGTTTGCTGAAAGAGCTTTTACGGTAAAACAACCATGATGCCATGGTGGAGATGAATAGTAAAAAGAACAGAGTGCAAGAACACTTCGGAGAAGGAGTGGACTGAGTGGCTAGTCAGAGAAATTATTTTAGCAGTTTTGTGCTAACATGCTAACCTTTACCTTCTGTGTATATTAGGTAAGAGAAAGCCATAAGCAGACTGTAGTGCCTTTCTTCCCAAGCACAGGATTTTCTCTCCACATCAGTTTTTGATGGTATCTGTGATCAAAGGGACGTGCGCTGTTCATACACTTCCTCTGTACTTCAGAACTGGGGGTGACCTGGAGGGTGCACAAGTACCCTTGTGTGGTTGCCTGGAAACTTTGGCCCACACAAGTGTCAACTTTCTTTCATGGCTATAAAGGAAGACGGAGCCTCACAGAGAGCTTTAGTCTTAGAGAAAAAAAGGTCCTTGTGTGTTTTAAAACAAGTGTCTCACCAGGAGATAATGGTAGAGCAGTGGGTTATAAATGATGTATTTTGTTCACTTCGCCTTGATAATGGCACAAGGGAAAAAAAGTTCATCGCTCTCTTATCAAAATACTGTGACATTTCTCCTTCAACTGTAAAATTTCCTATCACATTCCTCTGCTGCAACAGCAACTAAATTTACTCGATTGTGGAGACTACATAATCTCTCATCAAAAGGTGTCTTTTTTATTCTTTCTTTTCTCCCTACTTACGCTTCAAGAGAAGCAGCAAGGTTGCTAAAATCACTGTTTTTTCCAATGAATTAATTTTTCTTCTAAGGCTCTTATAAATTAACTAGTAACTACTATATTCTGCCACGCAGACTCTTCCTCTCGGCCAAGGGCAGTATGGCATTTTCTCTCATCACGTTTTTTTTTTTTTTTAAACACTGACCACATTCACTGCTGGTGATGGGTTTTTAATTAAGCAAATTATAAATGAATGTGTCTACTAATTGTTGAAGGCCAAAAGCACTGAAAAACAGTTGAACTTCTCTTGAGTGCTAACTTATTTTCAGTAAGTACAGATTTGTGTTTGATTCAATGTGTGACATTTCTATTCCTACAATTAAATAACTTTCTGTAACATTTCCAGCTTGTGAAAGTGCAGATTGGTATGTTCTTCTTGGGGAAGCATGTTCATTTAAGTTTTTGTCTGGCATCTGCCCAAAGAAGGTTCTCAAAGCACATCTCCACAGCATGGAGTGGCAGCTCTGCGCTGGGGATGCCTGTGCGAATGGGCGCACTGTGTGGGGCTGCTTCTGGTGCATCTGTTCAGACCCAGCTGAAGTACATGCACAGGGATGCCACGGGGTTTGGATAAGTTTTGCCTTTTTCCATTACAGATTACCAGTACACTTGCATGTAGTAGGCTATATTTTGTCTGCATAAACTGTGAAACAAAGGTACAACCACTTATAAAACCAGGAGAAATATTACCACAAAGGACTTGTCTGTTTCCATGACTGCAATGGTGAACATCATAAAATAAAGTGTCCTAAGCATATGTCAATTTGTATTTTGAGAGTTACTACTATAATGATTCTAAGAGTACTGAAAAAAATAGTAAAGAAATTTGCTGCTTTGTAAACAAACGTCCAACCATGCAAATTTGGCCCACATCCCTAGTTTCCATTGTTGATATATGAAAGGATACTGTGTAACTGTAGAATATTGTTGCAAGTAGCTGAAATGTTTACAAAAATAGGTACTATTGCTAAAATGTAGTGGTAAATCTCTAGATGGGAACACATCTGGGAGAAAGTAATAGCTTAATGAAACTGTGGGAAGTAGCTTAGAGTCCAGGCTGCAGGCACAAAAATATTTTGTTTCTTCCAACACAGCAAATATTGGAGAACTTTTATAATGCTAATGTAATGATTGATTCCTTACAACGGATCCTGCTCAGAATTATAATGTTCTCAGAATTAATCTCCAGAGACATCTAGAGGATATGTGACATCCCCTGCAGGACTTGGAGCCTTGAACTTCAATAATAGTCACAATAACATTAAAAAAAAAAAAAAAAGCCACCCAGCATTAATTAAAAGAAACTGCCTCAATTCCAAATGACGGTGTGGATAAAATCCACATATATATGTGAATGTGTTCTGTGCCTGGCCTGTAAATGTTCTGTTTCAATCAACTGTGACTTTTTATATTTTAGAACTCAGTTTTCTGCTGACTGGATCATCCTTTGGGAGACATTTGAAGTGGAGTAATACAAGGATACCAATGTTTTGTGATACATATGACAGCTGGGGTTGAAACTGGGGATAAGTGAAGTTCATTTGATGTTACGTACTTCTCTTTCAATAGTCACATTGCTTTTGGAAGATCCATTGTCTTTAATCATAATCTTCTGAAACAAAAGCTTATGGATGGACTGTTTGTGAAGTGCATAACATTGTTTTCATGTTTTTCAAGAGAAGACAGCCATCTGTTGCATTTGGAAAACTGTTTAGGATATTTTTATGCAGAACACTTATTTTATTAACAGTGCAATTCAAGAAAAGCTTTTGGTTTAAAATTACTTTTACATTTTTATTAGTTGAAACTATAAGATTACTTTGTAATTGAATTTTTATTTGAGTTGGAATGGTCAGTAGAAATGATTGGCATACCCAAGAAACCTTCCATTGCTATGCAAAAATAGTTTTTGTTTCTCTGGAATACAGGCAATGATGCAGTGCATTCAAATATTAATCGATGAATATATGCTTTAAATATTAATTTATGCATATTGAGATCAGCTGAAAATTTTGTACTCCGAGCACCATGCTAAACTGAAGTAAAATTAACAGTGAGGAAAAGATACCATTTCCTGAGCAGTGTGAGCTATAGGAAGCACACTTTGCCAATCTTTTGAAGACTACAGAGTCACTTCATTTGTTTGGGGGTTCAACACAAAGTGGTTGCTTAATGGTAGAATCTGCTTTATTCTTTGTATCTGGCTGCCTGACTATTTTTGTTTGTCACTGCAGTGCTTTCCTCATGGTCCTGAGTGCATGAAAAACATGAGACTGTAGAAATCTATTGACACTGCAACTCTTTGCTTCTGGAACATAAGCTCTTGATAAAATATGTCTTGATTTTCATGGCAAGATGCTGAATAGCATCTTTTCTGTCTTTTACAAAAAATAATTTGTTTTCCGGACTTATGTTATTTTTTAGTAGTTCAAAAAAGTGCGTAACTGTTACAGAGTGTGGTGAGGACACTTTTGTGAAAAGGAGGTGAAGGTAGACAACAGATCTTGACAGGCAAGAATACTTTTTTTTTCCTGACAGAGCTATAAAATTAATGAGTGATTACTAAGAAATAAAGATTATTTGGATTTGGATCTAAAATCTTCAGATTTTAGAAAAAATCAATCATTTGTTATGCTTTGAAAGCATAACAATTTTGAAAATATTAATGTTAAAAAGATGTATATTTGTTAATGTTTTTGAATTGAGTAAAGCAAAGTCAAGATGCTTGTTCCCACTTCAGCTGCTTACAGATACAGTTTTTGTAGTATTTTTAGATCTGTTTGCTGTCAAGTGGCCACAATTGCTGCATTGCGTTTTACTTATATACTTCAATATCAAATGTTTATAGAGTGGAGGAAACTTTAAAAAAAGAAAAAAGTTAAAAAAAATGGAAACTTAAAAAAATAATTGAAAAAGGTATGCAGTATGGTCAACATGCAGCATGTTGACCAAATAGTGAGTGTATTAAAATTCTTGATTGCTTACATTATTTTTAGGTATTATCAAGAGCAGGTCTCTTCAGTTCTTGACCCCTGACAAAGAAGCTTGTGGGCAACCAAAAATGAGCACCACAATTACCTTTGCCTTAGAAAAAGTTCACATTAACAAATAGCTATAACAAATAAGACATGCGTTTAATCCTGTACAGAGGACCGATGTTTTGCACTGTGGAGTAAGACTGTATGTAGGCACAGGGAATGGAAGTTCTTAAACTAGAATCAGTGCAGGAAGGGAGCCTCAGAAATAGGATGCAAAGAAAGTTATAAAGGAGAAGAGCCAGTCCATCTGGATTTGCAGCTGGGTAATGTTGGAGCATGGGCACTTGTGAGGTTGGAATACCAGCATGGAGGTGTCCTTGAAAGGTGCAGAGGAGTTACTGAGGGAGCGTGTAAGGGTGGCTCAGTTGCAAGGTCTGTGGCACTGTTAGAGTGATTGCAGTAACGATGAATTTTATGATTCTCTGATACTGCCTTGTGGAAAGCAAAAGAAAGGTCTTAAGAGGAAAACCAAAAGGCCCTTATTAAAAAAGGATGCTCTGTATAGTTGGAATGAACTTCTGTTGTGTTGCGTAAATTGGTTTTGTACTTGTAACAATACAGTGGTTTGATTAAAAAAAAAAGATATGTTTGCTTGAAAGAACACACAGCATGAAATAAGGTAAAAAGAGAAGGGTTCATTAAAGGAAATGGAGGTACAAGCAGCTTTTACTCCCACATAGCCTATCTACATACCCTTGAGCATGTGAACACACTCCCAATAAAGAGAAAGGAAAAGTCACTGGGACCCCCAGGAAGTTGCTCCTTTTTTTTCCCCTACTCTTCCTTTCCTTTATATGTATACACGGGTACATAAATAGCCCACATAACCCTTCTCTTCACCCCCCTTCTGGTCTACCTTCTTTCAATTATTTTTTTCCAACAGATAATCTGATTTACAACATAATTATGTTCACTAATTAATAATGTGCAGCTCAGGAGAAGGAAAATCATTTAGTATGGAAAAATTATGATGTAGAATTAAGGGTTCAGATATGTGAACATGCTTTGGTGGAATAGCAAGTTCCCTACATTGTCTAACTCTTGGTAACTGTCCATTAGTGCACTTTAGATCATGAATTTAGAGTGGTTTGACTCAGGTTTTTGGCCAGCATTCATTTACCCAGCTTCTATTTTCCCTTCTTCAAACTACAAATCTAAAACACAGCATACATCTACATTTATTGACTTTAGCAATAGGACTTGACACCTCAGAAATCTTATTATGTACAAGAGATCTGCAGGGCAGGGCAGGTAAAATAATTGGTAGCAACTTTCTTCCGGTGGAAAGTGAAGTCCAATGCAATGTATAGTATAAACCCTAAAGCCCTAGGGCAGATCCCTAGAAAATGTTCTGTTATGAGCAATGGGTTGTAATGGGTGAGTTTTGTAAATGAGCTCCTCAGTGGTCTTGGTGTAATTGTTATGACTGTAAACATATGTGAAAGGTGAGAAGGCGGTAGTATAAAAGCCATAATGACTGGAATTTCTTTGTTTTAAAATATTCTCACATGTTGAAAGCTACTTTCTTGCACGGTTGGATCACAGCAAATACATTATTGATTGTATTATTGTAAATCGTTTGCAGGTGAGAGATATTTTGTATTATTACTTGTTCAGAGTTCAGCACTCATGAGATAAAAAGGACAAATTGGAATTTCACTTGATGGAGTCCTGCACATCAGATACTCTTCTATCTGGGGCTGCCAGTAGTGCAGCAGAAATGCCTAAGTGGTATTAGGTAGAAAACTGACAGCAGCCTGCATTTCTGGAACTGGACAACAGAAATCAGGTAATCATTTGCATATATGTATATGTACAGTGTCACATTGTGGTGTTGAATACAGGTGGCGCAGCTTTTGTATTTATGGGAATTAAGTTTTTTTCCCTTGTTCTGATTCACAGACCTAGTGCAAGGGAACAGCCAAACCTGCATGAACAGATGCTGAAATTCTCAGGTATGCAATGTCAAATGCCTGAATCACGAGACCATAACTGCAGCAGGGGTACTTCAGATGTATGTGCTGTCTCTAGAACACTTACTGCCTTTAGCATCTGTCTCCATTATAGATACTTTGATTTTTTTTTTAAATTATTCTCTCTTCAATTTCTGCCAACATTTTAAGATTCTCTCCCATAAAAAGAAAAACAAAAGCAAAAAGTGGAACAAGGAGACAAGGACAACTGTGAAGAGTTGTCCTGAACTCATTCATAGTACATGATTTTGTATCATTAAATTGACTATGACACAGCAACTGGCAGATTATGACTTCTCTTAGTTTCAAGCAGATAGTGCCAGGAAAGTGAACAGAGACATGATATACTGAGTCTAATTTATCATACTGGTTTTCTGCTTATGAAGCCTGAAACAGTGAATTGTTCTGGTTGAAATAATGATTTGCACTTTCTAGAGGGTGGCTTTCTGGTTTAGTGGAATAGAGTGAGAATGAACGAGCTTTTAAGCTGTCAGTAGCTGTTAAGCTATTGGCATTTCAGGCTACTGGGGAAAAATATAAAAACCCAACATTTTTTCTATCCATTAAAACCAAACTTTCTTCCAGAAAATTTTTGGTAAAATACCTACAATGGAATCCTAGTTAGGAAGTCTGAAAATCAAAAAAGTCTGAGAATTAGTTATCTGAAAATCAAAGCATAGTCCTGAAAATTTTATGTTGTTGCCATGGCTTTATGATTTTTGTTATCGGAGCTACCTCTAGATCTATCCGTGTCTGTGACAGTTGTCTGTATACCCTCACTTCCAAAACAAATATTTCATCTGGAATTAAACTTTAAAGGAGCACACTGATGTTCTCCATTCCTTCCATTCCACTGACATGCTATGTGAGTGGTTCTCATTATAAGGGTTGAAATGTTCTGATGTAATGAATGGTATGTGTGTATTGGAAATGACCACTGATTTTCTGTTTAATTTTTGTTTTGCAGAGACCACAATTTGTCATCTTAAAATATTCCAGAAAAAATCACTGCAGAATTTCACGTTCATCGTGGCTTTATTTTTTAATTTAAGAAGAACAGTAATTGTTAAAATTTGCTTTTGCATATTCAAGAATGCCTTTGACAATACGTTTGTGCAAAGAAGGAAGCAACTGCAGAGATTAATTCCAGACACCTCAGTTTTCGATGGAAATCGAAAAACGACTGAGAGCAGGTTAAGCAGTAATGGGGTGAACATTCTTGAGAAACACTGCAAAATTACACTGAGCCATCACGTTGAACACGCAGGGCCTAATCTGAAACCTGCTGAGGTCAATTAAAATCTTGATATTAATTTTCTCAGGTTTCAGATTAACCTCATCTTTATTTTGTAGAATTATATTATGATGGATTTTTTCTATCCTCAGGCTTACATGCTTTTGTCTTCACACTTTTTGTAAGATTCCCAATAATGCTATTTTTAATTTGATGTTCAAGTGCTATTCCTTCCTGTGAGAAATACATTTATAATACAAATAGAAGCTGGAAAATGGTTGTCTGAAGGTGGTGTTCTTATACTCACAATGTTCTTTCAAAAATGCTAAGTATTGTCTGACGGAAATATTTAATAGTTTGACTCTGAATTATTTAAATAAACATCTTTTATTAAATGAAATTGCAGAAGTGGTTGGTGTGACAGTCTGTAATCATTCACTCAAATTACCCATCCTTGCAGATCTTCTTCCATTGTTTCAACCTCTGTTTTCACTAATATTTAAGAACTCTGGATCTATATTTCTGAATACCAGATTTATGTTAGACTATATGTCTAAGAAAATACTAATCAGTCTTACTCGTGTTACATCATTACAATGAGTTAAGTTTATCTGTGCTGTGCATAGGTACAGGTTTAGTACTGACTGACTGTTACTATGTTGTCTCTGGCTTCATTCCAGCAGTGGTGCAGCTGTAACTGTACAACTGTGTGTCACACCAAAAACTGGGAAACTCAGTTGCTGTGTTTCCCCACAAATCCAAAATGTAATGAAACATAGCAGTCTGACTCAGGGGTGTGGGGTTTTTTTGGTAATATATCTGGCAAGATTGCTGCAAACCAAATGAATAAATCAAGACTGGTTTTTTATCCCTCAAATTTCATGTAGTTAGATGTCTGCAGCTGATGGAGAGGTGTGCTGGGAGGTGGCTTTCTCACTATGCTATCTCCCATTTGATGCTGTCTCTGTCCTTTGAACACTAAAAGGAAAATCACAACAAAGCAATTACTGTTTTTCAGGCTCAGTCTATACACTATACAGGTTGGTTTTAATAGTGCAGGTAAATGTTTGCCAAAAGCAAACTTGTAGTATGTTGTCGCTAAAATCAAAAGGGAAAACCTTATCTTAGTCTCTCTCCAGCTAGCAGTCATCACTTAAAGTAAGGAATGCGAAGTGACCAGCTGCCCCCGTATTCAGCATTTCGAATAGCAAATTCAAAATGTTTCAAGTAGTGTCACTGACAATTGTTTGCTACTAGCATTTCAATATTGTTCTATATAATGATCATCTATTTAATCAGATTACAGAACAAAACATTGTCTGCCTGTCTACCTGTGTCCAGAGGAGTTTTTGTAACCCATTCTTATGTGCTTCTTGTTCATCGTTCAGATTGTCATGTTATTTTGTAACCATGGAGAACAGGGAGGGAAGCCTGTTGGTCGAATTTAGATTTCTCCGGCTGAGTGCAAACCAATTTTTGAGAAAAATGAGAAAACATTTCCTAATGTAAATTGTACTGTCACTCCCTTATATCATCAGTGCAGAATGGATTTCTTTCCAGATCATCTGAACTGTATAATTAGCATATTGTTAAAGCATAGATTTGAAAGTGCAAAATTATATACATTTTTAGCGAGTAAAGGTAAACGCAATTAGATCAAAGCAACTAATTTATATGATGGGTTGGTCAAATAATAAAATTGTTATTATTATTTAGTGGAACTGTGGTATTTTCTAATAACTTTGCCACCGTTTTCTCTTAAAATTACTGTTTTGAACCATTAAAAACAAGAAATCTAGGAAAGATTGAAGAAAAATGTGAATAGTAATTGGTCCGTAAGTATTTTGGTTCTTCCAAATGGGGTGAAATCATTTTTGGAAGAGGATGACATTTTGAGTCAGTTGTCAGTTCCAGACATAGTGCATGTGATTTTGATGCTTTTAACTTTTAAAGAATCTGTAAAGCATTATTTTTTCATTCGTGTTCTACTGTTTTGGTTTGCAAAGATAGGGGCTAATTTGATGTAAATCATCTGGCAATCCACTTTGCTTTCCATTGCTATTTTCTTAATGGTTTGTATGCTATAGACTTCAAAATTATCCATATGCTATATTGCTCAAAAACATTTCAAAGAAACAATATGGTTGCTGTTTTTAATTCATTTATCTCGCCTGTATATTTAGTGTCTGTATAAAGTGTAACTTCTCCATCATGTCAACGAAAAGATATTGCACTCTTGGGTTCATGAATTCAAGAAACATGACATAATAGACTGGCAAATATGGCCTTGTGTCTTCTGATGATGATCCAAATCCACCCACTTATCTTGATCTGCCTATATTGTTAACAACATGGGATGTCACACAACAAATTTTTCATTTTAACTGTTCTTTATGTACAGTGCAGTGTGGAATTTACTTTTTATTGCCTTTCAGAGGGAAGTATCATACCTCTCAGTGAAATAATGGTTTTGTCAGACACTGGTATCTTTATTGTATAGCGCTTTTAAATTCTACACTATTTATACCAAGCTCTCTTGGCTTAGGACAGGTGAGATGTGATACCTCTGATTCTCCATGAGAATACTTAAAGCTTTATGGATACAGAAGTGAATTGTTGATAAATAATTGTAAGTTCCATGTTGTAGGTTACAAGGAGAATTGCTTTATTCTTCCAAGCGCTCTATGAATGTGCAAAATATGAACAGCTGTTAGAAATGACTGACGAACCTAAAGCTTGAACTCATAATCTTAATACTGATTTGCTTGCCTCTTCCTACCATAATTACACTAGTTACAAAGTATAGGCATTGATTTGCTGTTAGAGATTTTATTACGTTTGTTCATGACAAGAAGAAACAGCAGGAATTTTATTGCATGGACTGGTGATGTTTTGTTGTCAGGAGGTGTCTCAGTGAGTGATTGTGAAAAAAATCAAAGAATGATAGGTAACTCTAAAACTCATGGGATCAAAGAGGAATCTATAAAAGGAAGAAAATGGGGCATCTTTGTTTTAGAATGATACTGAAGATAGGGCTGCCACTCGAGTTGAAATAATTTTAATTGTTCTCAATATTTGTAGCAAAATGTCAGTACAATAGAAAAGGAGATCTGTATATTCTTCAGGGGCAGATAAGTGTTTTGTGGAATGAATGTTTTCTCTATGTGTGTGTTAGTTGTAATATTTTGGAACAATTGCACCCCAGTATTTCAAAGAGTATAATTTGCTATTTTGTGAGGGTACCTACAGGAGGAAAAGAATTATACAAATATTTATATATGTAATTTTTTTTGGAAATAATTATTTCAAGACTCAAAATGTAGTGGTTGAACTTAGGTGAATGCCAAAATGATATGAAAGCAATGACCTCCAACTGCAAATCACACATACGAAAGTAGTCTTTTTCTCTATCTTTTCACTTTACTGAGAGAATGTGATGACTGAGCTTTGTTTAGCCATTCTCAAAAATGATACAAAATATATATCAGAAGTATAATCAAAGACCTCTTGCAGGCCTATTTGCTAGAGACAGAAGAGATGGAGCATACTTGAAAAGGGCATCCTTTTCAGAATGCCAAGATATGTTATTTTTTGTTGTGTGTATTACAGTATCACCTAAAAGCTGTTGGTTTCTTTTGACAAGGAATTCCTTTTATCCTAGATACTATACTTTATAGATACATAAAAATGTTTATGTATACATAGCTATATATATAGATAATGTGTATCTATATATCTATGTGAGTGGCTTTTCCTTTTTTTTTGTAAGTATATGTATGGATGCAAGTACAATTATTGATCTCATTCTGGATAGCTTGCTATCTAAAAAGAACAGGTCAATAAAAGGTGAGAGAAAGGAAGTGTTACATCCAGGGTGTGATGATCACTCACAGATTGTGAGTGATTTTGGAGCTCCATTAGGATGTAAGCTTAGATCCAATTTGCAAAGCCCAGACCTGTCAAGATCTTTCCTGGTCTTCCCTAAAATGGACATGCATTTACTTCAGCTTCTTGGAAGTGTTTATTGTGATTAATGTGATGAAGCACTACATGGTAGCGAGCAGAGGATTGAGTTATACATGTTTGTTTGGTACTGCCTTTTGAATATTTGTACCTCTCTCATTTTAGAAAGCCATTTCCATTGCTCTTTACTGTTTACCAGAAGGATAAGCATAAGCAAATGAAAAGTATCTAGATATGCTGTGGCCTTATTTGGCAGAGTCAAAGACTTTTTAAACTGCTTATATTTATTTATACATATATTCTCGTGTGTGTGAGAACGCTCAGTCTTCAAAATCTTTTGTTCACTATTCAGTCTTCATTTAATCTTTCTGTTAGGAAGTATCTTTAGCTTATTTCAGTTTTATTATTCTTTATTCAGTCCAGACAGTGTGAAATGGTAATTCTAGGACCAGGTGAACACGGACTTCTTGGAAACTGCGGCCTTGCTCAGAGGCAGTACCTGAAGGTTTTCACACCTGGATGTATGTGCTATTGGAGAAATCAAGCATGATTTCCCCTTGGTGAATCCATGTTGACTATTCCTGATAACCTTCTTCTCTTCCAATTTCTTGGAGATGACATCCAGAATAAGCTGCTCCATCCACCTTCCCAGAGGTGAGGCTGACTGGCCTGTAGTTTCCTAGCTTCTCCTTCTTGCCCCTTTTGAAGGTTGGAGTGGCAGTGGCTTTCCTCTAGCTCTCAGGCACCTTTCACGTTCTCACAGAGTCACAGAATTGCAGGGGCTGGAAGACCTCAAGAGATCATCGAGTCGAACTCCCCTGCTAAGGCAGGTACCTTACAATACGTCTCACAGGTTGGTGTCCAGACAGGTCTTGAATATCTCCATAGAAGAATATTCCACAACATCTCTTGCTAGCCTGTTCCAGTGCTCCATCACCCTTACTGTAAAGGTGTTCTTCCACGTTTTTATGGGACTTATTATGTTCTAGTTTTCAGACATTACTCCTTGTCCTATTGCTGTGCACCACTAAGAAGAGCCTGGCCTCGTTCATTTGCCTCCCAGCTCCCTTTAGATATTTATAAACATTAATCAGATCCCCCGTTAGACTTTCCCCAGGCCGAACAGACCCAGCCTTCCCTCATATGGGAGATGTTCCAGTCCCTTTATCATCTTTGTAGCCCTCTACTGGACTCCCTGTCTTTTTTGATTTGGGGAGCCCAGAAATGGACACAGGAGCCCAGAACTGGATACAATGACCTTTCTCCATAACCTTTCAAAGATGATAGGGAATGGCTTGGCAATCACTTCTGCCATCTCCCTGAGCACTCATGGGTGCATCCCATTGGGGCCTGTGGATCTGTGTGCATTCAGTTTGCCTAAAGGATCTCTGACCAGATCCTATTTAATGAAGGGGAAGTCATCTTTTTCCCAGACTCTCTGTTTTATCTCCACTCTGGGATTCCTGAGGGACAGTCTTAGCAGTAAAGACTGAAGCAAAGAAGACATTCAGTAACTCTGCCTTCTCAGTGTCCACTGTTACTGGGACACCCACCTCAAAAAAACCCCTTATTTTAATTTTTTATTATTATTATTAAAATATGCAAGAAAGCAACAAAACCATAAAACTCGTGGGATATTTGGCCTTGTTTTTGTGTAACTAACACCTCAGTCTGATTCGATGGCAGTGGTTGCAATTCTCAGTGAGCTCTCAAGGTGTTCAGTAGAGATTTTTGGTGAAATTTTTCTATTCCCATGCTTCATCCTTCAAAACAGTTGTTCATAAATGTACGTAATGCCAGAAGCAGTGACACGAGTAAGGTGTGGTATTTCTGGTAAGAGAGGGCTTATATAAGTCTGGTGAAGATACATGACAATATTTTTAGTTGCAACTCAGTACATTCCATTTGAAAATTCACAAGTAGTATATTTATGTTGACTAAAAACGGAGTCACAAATAAGCCAAAAAATCAATGTTTTTTTGGCAATCTTGAAACTTATTCTCAAATTCCTATATCAAAATGGAAGTCACAGCTGCATGTTTTTTTGCTTCTCGCAGGACTGTGCTTAGCCAATGTGTCAAAATCCCTAAACTTATTTGCCATCACTGGAGTTAGTTCTGTGCCCCATGTCCCAGTTCCAGCCCAGGTGGATTCCTGGCACTCCGATGTTCCATTGGTGCTGAGGGCTGGGCTGCTGGCGGGAGGAGCCGCCGCCATGATGGTGCGGGCAGGGGGCGGCCACAGGGGGAGCGGTGCCAGGCTGCACGCAGCCCATAGCCCATGGGTTGGACATGCCTGGTTTAAAGCCTGCCTCACTAGGTTGGCCAGCCTGCTGCCAAAGACAAGGCCACAGTGCCTGTGGGATGTGAGGCAGAATGCAAACTGACTTTTACACAGAGGTCCTGCAGTCAGCAAGAGGGGCTGGTGCTCAGAGGGCTTGTGTTGAGGTTCGGGTTTTTCCCAGCGTTGTAATGCTTGATTTTGAAATGGTTAGCTACACCCTTGGATATGTAAAAGTGAGATATGCCTGTCTGGATTTTTTTATCTGGGTAAGTTAATGCATTCTATAGCCTGTTCATGTGATTGGTTAAGTGAGACTAAAACATGAGAAAAAATCAACTGGTAAACTATAACTGTCCTCCAGGATTCACTGTACAGCAAATCATCTGTTTCTATCAGAAAAGAGCTGTTGACTTTAAAGGTATCTATGTATATTGAAATAATAGTCGTGGCTAAAATAGAAATTTCATTCTTTGAGTTAGTGCATATGATTATTATTATTTTTTTTAATTGGAGAGGATGAAAAGTAGCAGAAATATTTCAGGAGAGTTCTTGTGATATTATGTGATACTATTTTGTAAGCTGTCAATTTTATCAGCAAGAGAATGAAGATGTCAACCTGCAGCCTCTTCAGTGTGATTCTTTCCTGTGTACTTAAGTGATTTATCTCAAAATACTTAATACTCAGTAGCAGTCTACACTTCATAGATTCTTAAATTTTTTCACAATAAAAGGATAAGATAAATTGACATTATTTTTTAAAGATCAGACTATAGAGGCAGTTTAATTTCTCATAGACAAAATAATTCTGTAGCCCATATATATTCTGATTTATAATTCTTTTGACTTCCTATTTAATGGCTGTGTCTTGCCAGAAATACTTTCCTACTTCCTCAAAATGATAACTTTCTTGTATGTACTCTGTGACATTTCCTGAAGCAGTGATTGTAACTTTTAGAGATGGTGAAGACTCCTGAATCTTTTGCCAGCATTGACTCACTCTGAGGCCCTTAACAACTTACTTAGGCTGAAATTTTCACTAAGGCCATAGAGGATATGGGCTTGTTTTCAGTCACTGCATACAGAGATAAAACCTAAACAGTGAAGTCAGTCTAGGGAGTCAGCTCCGGGAGAATGACGTGGCATCTGCAGGCTCCTGCTCCATAGGAGACCCCGCTTGCCAGCTGGGGCTGCTTACTGTGCTCCATGCTCGCTGCATCTGACTGAGCAGCAATGGGGTGCTCAGAGACTGCACTCCTAAAGGGGAAGCTTGTAAGGCAAAATAATTTGGGATATGCTTTACACACATGATATCCCTGGGCCTTATTCATGTGAAGGTCAAGATCATTCCTGTAGGGAAGGCTGCCACAAGGCCAGTATTCTACTTAAGTCTTCTGTAAGCCTCAGAGTAGGATTTAGGTAGTGCACAGGACTTGTGCTCAATCTCTGTGCAAGGGTTTATTTCACTGGTAGTTACATAGTCTGCCTTATAAATGGGCATCACTCCTTACACCAGCTTCAAAGTCCCACCTACAGTAAGATATAGCCACATATGAAAGCAGTGTAATAGTCCAGACTGGGGCATGGAAAAAGCAAGTGAGGGCACTGGTCCATGTCCAAAACCAGCAGTCATTCCCTGCCTGGCAATAGTGGTGAAAAGCTGTGTTGGTCACTGCTGGTGCTTGATCACAGAAGATGTAGATAAGCACATAACTCATGAGTGCTGGAGCAGTGCAGAGCCATGTGTCTGTTATGCATGGCCATCCCCAGCAAGTGCAAAGAAATGATTAATTTGAATCTTGATATTGTACATTATAGTTATACTACATTTATCTCTATTTATAATAATTTTACTTTTCATATAAATTATAATTATAATGGATGGAACTATATATTGCATGCATGCACTGGAGCATGGCATTCAATCTCCCTTTGTCCCAGCCCCCCTTTCTCCTTCCTAATCTCACAGTAACTAAATCTTCTGGATGGTCACACTAAACACTGATAAATTTGAGTCTTTGTTGAGATTTTTATTTTTTTTCTTTGTACTCTCCTCCTTTCATAAATTTGTTGCAAACATTGAAAGGAAACGGGGAAATCATGTTAAAGCATCTTCTTCTTTTGTAAGACATTTGGGTACTCTGACTTACAAACTCTGAGCTAGAAATCAGCATCCAAGCGGTGATTTTATAGCTCAGAGTGTGCATATCTGGTGGAAAGCAAATAACTTCATCTGCTATTACACAAATGAGAGATGAAAATAGATCCTCCTATGCCTAAGCGTAAGTACTGTAAACTGAGAAGACACCACAGATAGAGTCACAGATGATCTCACTGCTCTTGCTTTTAGACTTACAAAGAATACTTTCCAAAACATTTTTGTTCATTTAATACGTTTCATTCTATTAATGTTAATGCAACAGTCTTTGTATTAAGCTAACTTTAGTAGATTTCTGTATTCTTTAACACAAGGTATCTGAATATTTTTCCATAAAAAAAAATAAAAAAAAAAAATCCAATAATATTGTTTGGGGATACTATGGCATATGGAGCATTTTTTAAAAATGTAATATGTAAGAATAATATCGTCCAGACCTAAAATAAAAAGGGGACATCTTTCAGCTAGAAGGATCCCCAAAAGTTCTAGGGAAAGATTGATGTAGCTGATGATGAAATGTTGAATTTTCTGCTTGCAGAATAGGTTATCTTTAAAAAGGTTTGAGTGTGAATTAAATAAGCTTTATTCTTAATTATCTCTACTTTCCATTATTTTACATGCAATGCTCCATATGCCTCTTACTGTATTTTGCCTATATGAAGCAACTGAAAAAACAGACAGACTTGGGACTGAAATGTCTTTGCATACATTGGGGAGAATCCGCACACAAAGGGACATTTATCAGGGGCGGCTGTTCCTCTGCTGAGGAAGGGAGCAAACCCGAGAGTCCAGAAACAGACGATGATCTTATCAAGAAACCCTCTTCAATAATATCATCAGCCTGCTCTTGCCAAGTCTGGCATTTCTGTATTGTGTATTTGTGATGGAGAGAGAGGCAGCAAAGCTGTGCAGGCTGCATGTATCTGGGAGAAAGTGGCTACTAAACCTGCCGGCTCTGCACAGTGTTAGAGTATAATTGGGAATCCTTTTTGCCAGTATAGTGTGTCCATGTAAGAATGGAGAGTACAGTATTTCTCTCATGGAAAACTGCAGGGAGGTTCTTCAGCTGCATTGGTTGCTTTTTTGTGTATGTGTTTGCTGTTGGTGTTCATTTGTTTGTTTGTTGTATTTTTGTAAATTATCTCTACTCCTGTTTTTCCATAGCACGTACAGTGAGTAGAAAACCTTTTCAACTCTGCATCCTAGATGTGAAGATGGAAAGTTATTATGGAAAGTTATTAGAAAACAAAAACAAAAACAATTTTTTTTTTTCTTGTGTGTGATTTGTAATTTGATAATGAAGGTGGAAACTGCTCTTGTAGTGAGTGGACTCAAAGCTAAAACTGGTTACTGCTGATTTCATCGCAGGGTCGGGATGTCACCATGATGGTCTTTTTTTCATAGAAAGGTCTAAAATTTAGCTTGCAACTTTTTGTGTCTAGATTTGGAGAAACCTGAATATACTGAAGTCATTTGAATAGATTCCTTTTGAGTTCCCTCAGTAGATAGAATTACAGCACTATACGTCTGTGTTACTAGCAGTTGAGTAGGACACAGAGCCGTCATAAATCAGAGCATATCTCAAACTTCCACAGATTTTAGGATGATTGGGAAGATAAAAGGATCTTCTCCTTTTCACCTGTTGCCCCATTGGCTGTAGCCTTCTGTAGTTCTGGTTTTCTCTCTAATTTCTTGAGCACAAGGCAACCACCAATTTAGGGGCGTAGCAATGTCTCTGTTGTGGTCAGTAGCTGGCAGTGAGCAAGCACTGCCTCTTCTTTGGGACCGTGTCCGGGAACTTTTTTCAGGCACTTTTCTTTCAGTAAGTTTCTGTAAGCGTGGCAAAACAATCCAAATAACAGAAAAGTCTGTACTGCTGAGTAAAACCATTCCTGTAAGAAGCTAAACAGACTCTAGAAGCAGTGTTCTTCATGTACTCCTTCCTAACTAACAAGGAGAAAGCAGTATTTTTATAATAGTTGAGCTTTAGCCTTGAGAACAGATAACTACAGTTTAGCAATTCTTTAATTAATAGCCCCTACACTTTGAAATTCCAAAGTTGCGTTGTCATGGTTGATGCAGGGGTGCTCACTACTGTAGGTCTGTGCTTTTCTAATGTGGGATGTGATGTTGTGTTCATATTAGTTCTGTACGTTATAGGAGTGTGTGACACTGTGGAAATGTAAATCTTTCCTTTGTATTGAATTTATATAAATGAAGAGCTTACAAATAGAGCTCAACTTTATATTATAAGAATGTATTATATTATAAGTATCAGTGCATATGCTTCTTTTGAAACTGTGGTCTCTGCAACTGCCTATGTTGTGAGGCATAATGTGCCTTCACATCACTGAGTTCAGTTCTATGTTGCAGTTGGGAATCTGGAGCAGCTTTTGTGCCTGTAGCTAAGGTCCCAATAAACAAGCTGGTGTACTGTACCAGTGTGGTGGTATTAGTCAGAGCCTAGTGTATATTAAATAATCAGTAATGAAACTTTTTCTCAGAAAAAAAAAAAATGATTGTCTGCACTGAGCTGTTCTTATCTGGATACTTGGAGACAGAAAATGGTTTAGACCAGACGTCAGGTGAAATCGCAGCACTGGATGCAGCGTTGATACACTTCATGTGTACAGTTTAGCCATTATTCAGCTGAGCAAGGAGGTATTAGAAGAAGTATGGTTTATTTTGGTGGCTCAGCTTATAAATTAAGTACTTATAACAACACACATGCTTTGGCTAAGTAGGATAATAGTGTTTACATTCTGGTTCTAAATGTGAATTCATGCACTTCTGTCCATATGTTTCATGCCTGGAAGTACAAACTTGTTCCCTCACTGCTGCAGGGCTTCTGCCTCCCTCTGTTTCCTGAATATCTTCTGTTTCCATTTCTCCAGGCTATCTTTGTATCCTGATTGGACCCAACTTGAAAATTCAGGCAGTTATTTCCTTAGACACTCCCTCTCTTGCTTTGTTTTTGGATTTTGTTTTTCTCCTTCCATGGTCTTTTTTTTTCCTGAATATCTTTGTCTATTCTTCCCCTCTCCTCACTTTCAGAATATTCTTCTCTTTATCGTCCATTGTGGGGCAGTCCCATTCAAGATAAGGATAGTACCTGCACTGTCTGCCATTTTCAGTACTAGCAGCAGGTAGGAGAGATAAACTGCTTCTGACTTTCAGTGCTATAAAGAAAGGTAGAGAGCAGTGAGGTTTTTGTTACCCAAGTTGGAGAAGGTTTTTCATTTCTCATCCTTGCATCCTAGAATGTGCAGCTGCCCTGTGAGAGCACTGGCAAGGTGCAGCAACATTAGGCAGCTCAGTTAGGAGGGAAGCTATGTGTGGCGGCTTCTCCTGCTTTGTGTATGCTATCTAGACCTATGTCTGTCTCTAGGCAGAGAGTGGAGGCTTGAAGCAGTGACTGCCTGTGGGTTATCCTTGTGTCTGATTCACTCAGAGCCATCACTCTAAAAGGTCCTGTTGGCCTTGCTCCTTGGAATGGATGGGACCAGGGAGGAGTGGGGCAGGGAAAGAACTGCTGGGGGCTGGCTGTGACTTCAGAGGAAGGGGCTGTTCCCTTGACAATGGCCAGGCCTCCGTCCTCTTTTTGAGGGCAGCAAAATGCAATTTTGCAATTGGTTCTGGACAACCCTTGAAATGCAATTTTTACTGCAAAGGAAATTATACAATTTCTTTTCAAGGTTGACTGTAATTTAGTGTGCTGTTTGGATTCCGTATATACATGAGTCTTTTTAGTAAGGTAGTTACAGTGCTTGCATCTCAGAGCACACTTGTAGTGCTGCAAGTTAAATGTTACCCCAAAACTTCCCAGATCTTCCCATTCTGGAGTGACTGAGCTGGTGACTGTGTATAGTGCTATCAGCTGTGGAGAGATGTGGATTCAAGCTCATTCTTGAGCTGAATTAGGTAAAAGGATGTGTTAAATCGCTGACAGACAGATGTGGTGATGTTGGAGGGTTGGCCGTTTTCATAACATAGCCGTGTGAATTGCTCTTTTAGCCAACCCTCCTCCACAACAGCAGTGGCAACTTTCCAGTCAGTGCTGAAGGGGGATGCGGTATTCGTGCATTCATTCATTCATCACGAAGTGCCATGGCTTAGCACGTTGTGGGTTACTGCTTCAGACTCTCAGTTACTTGTTTCAGAGTTTTTGGCTATTGAATATGTCCTGTGGAAAGGGAGTGTTTCTGTTTTGCCACCTCCATTATGTTATCTTTTCCAGTGTAATTACAAGCTAATTCAAAGCTCTTTGTGTTAGGCTAATAGCTTCTGATTCACTGCTGTCAGCCACTACCTCTTTGTGCACTTTGAATGCTGCTTGCCGGTGCCCCTAACTCTTACCTATGAATCACGTTATTTTTTTCAGAGTAGTCTCATCATAGGCAAATCATTAATGGAACATCAAAAATATCCCTTCTGTTAGAGTTACATATGGCTAAGATCGCAATTATCAAAAGTCTTTTTTTTCCTTTTTTTTTTTTTTCGTTCTTATCCACACAATAAATGTTGTCAGCAGGATGAGTTCACGCATCGGATAAGGTCACAATTTCATTTAGTGACAACTTCCAACAGCGTGAACTTACAAGGTTCGATTTATTTAAGAGTCAGAAGGGATAAGATCACTGCATGGCCAGCCTGATTTATCAGGGTTTGACTGGAGTACTTGAATAGAGAACGCCATATTTCAAGTTTATGTTCGAAACTGTAGTTTAGAGTGTGTTATGTCTCAGAGACTTGAAAATTGAGGGAGGAGAATTTAGAGGAGGTATCTCAATAATACAGTTTATGTCTGCCAAGCAAGTGGATGAGCATTTCATATTGGACATGCCTTGTTAAGGATCACATGAGTGGAAGAAGGATAGTTCTGTGCTCTCTTTGAACTGCTGTGTGCAAAAGTAAACATATTAGCTGGTTCCAGTATTGATTGCAGATTCGTTCTGTGCACACAGCAGTGCTGACAGATCTTCGGATCTGGGCTGGGCAGCGCTGAAGAACTTGTAAGAGTGTTTTTCACTCGTTAGCTATGGCTTCAGAGCAGTCCTTGTTTGAAACTACGACGCACACTATTTCTCTGCTGTGCAAAAATATTCATTAACGGAGCCAGGTGGCTATGCATAGGAAATATGCAAAGAAGGAGCAATTTGCTAGTGCATGTCAAGTAACCAGTCCCTAATTGTAGCAGAGAAAGAGCTTGCTCATTCTTTTTAGCTGACACCACTTAGAGAGCTATTCCTGATAAAAACAAAAACAAAACAAAACAAAAATCCTTACTACAGCCAAAGCTGTCAGTGACTTGCTTAGAATTGTTAAACATTTATAAATCTGGTTAAAATTATTTCTGAATGAAGTAGTGCCCTTTTTCTCCCCCAAAACTCAGCTCTTCACTCACCTTCATATATGTACTCCTCTGTTTCTTGTTCCAAAGTGTGGGCAGGTGGATGAAAGCCAGAACTCTGTTGTTCAGAAATGCTATTTACAGTTGAATTCTTCTGGTACTCAGGCTGTGGTCAAATCCTCCTAAGGGCCAAAAGCTGTTGTCAGATTCATCTACACTACACTTGAGTTTTTAAAAATGATCCTGATCTTCCTTAATGAGAAGGCAAAGTTAAACCAACCCTCCACCTTCTGTTTTATGCAAGCCCTCTGTGACATCCCTAAGACAATATGTTAATGTTAGGAGAGAGTCCTAAATTGAGTCATTTCATTCTGGTTTTGTATCCACCAAGGTGGCCTAATATCTTAAAAGCCATGGGATGTTTTGTAGCTCTACTAGTGAGTCATGACTTGGGGCTTCTTTTACAGTGCAGCTATCATAAGTCTTTGAGTAATCACAGACTTTAAAAGTATGCTACATCAACAAGATAAGAGAAACAGCCCACAGCACTAACAGCATTATCTTTTACCAAAATTGATTAGCCCATACTATATGTCTCAAATATTTTGTATAAACTTACTCAGCGAGCTGGAAATAAGTGTGTTCCTGAAGTAGAAGCTGAGGAAAGAAACAAACAAATCCCCCCAAATAATAATAAAAAAAAGAAAACACTACTTCACCTGTGAAGAGTCAGTGCCGGCTGAGGCTTTGCACTTCTAGCTGCCAGTGCTAGTATGGCAAAGAAATCTCAGCCACTCTTCCTAATGTAATCTGTTATCACAGTTTTGATACCATTTAACAAATACGAAATTTCAGAGGAGCAAAAGGTTGTAAATGAATTCAGGAAAGTTGCAAACTCTTTGCTCAGTGGTCAGAGGGTATTCATCAGAGGATTTTTAATAGTGACATTTGCAATCTTTCTTCTACAAACCCTTGTACCAGCCTGCTTAGTGCAGACAAGGGAGTGTATGCTGTGATTCTACAAAAGGGATGAAGATGGATCTGGTAGGACAAAAATAATCTTAGCAGATGTTTATAGACCTTACTTTGCTGTATTGTTTTTTAAATTACCCTCCCTTAACATTACGTTTTCTTTCTTAACCAAAAATTTTTGGTGACAATGTTCTTGCTACAGATCAAATTGTAATGTGCTGCACCTTGCACGAGTGTAACCAAAATACGTGTGTTTGCCAGAACAAATGGCAGCATGTTATTTTTTGCAACTCTTAACACGTACGTACATCCATCATATTAAAATGGATGCTGTTAATGGTGATCATAGAGAAATTTATCTTTTTTAGAAAAAGATGATGAAGGGAAAAAAGAAGGTTATGAAGCAACACAATTTGTAATCCTGTTTGCAATCTACTGCTCTCTGTTATGGTGGTCTTGATGGAAGGGAAATACAACAGCTCCAGTACAGCTCTGTGTATTGTTATCCCATCTGCAGTGCATTCAGTGTGTTAATACATACTGGAAAGTATTGCCCAAACTACAACATGAGACTGTAACGAAAGAGAAAAAATTTATATTAACTTACTCAACTCTCAGATGGAGGAAAAAAATATGCTTTTGGAAAATAGCGGCTCATTTTTATGTCTGCCTCAAACCTGAAATGCTTATCAGATATAAGATTTGTATTATTAATCTTATTTAAAATATAAAGTGTAATGATGTGTACCTTAAAACTTAGGTAGGTTTTTGGATATCACTGGATGATCTGCCCCAAGTTTGTCGTTCTTAATCCATTAAAAGACAGGCCTGCTTGTAAATCCACAGGTACAGATAAGGAGTCACTGTTTGACTGTGTCTGAACCCTTTTCAGATGAAAAATGTCAGTGGCAGAAAGGGAGGCTGAATTATTTTTTAAAAGGGTTTTCAAAGATTCTCATGATTCCTCTGGTATCAGTTAAATGTGACATGTCCATAGACATGGCTGTTTTTTAGGGTGTAAAAGCAAGTAAATGCTACAGTTTTCATCTCTATGTAGAAAGAAAATGCTGCAGTATGTGTAAGTGATCGGTTTGCCTTGCAGTACCAGAAAGATTCCTGTCTCCCATAATTAACATACAAAAAGAAATCTTAAGGTTCAAACAGTTTGTGACCGTGTACCTGTGAGAGGGAAAAAAAGTGCATATAAATATATATTTCTGTTGAGATGTATATATATCACATATGTAAATGACATATAATGTATCCGTAATAAGCTTTGCTGCTTACATACTGCCATTTAAGCTGTCAGAGCCATGTCATGATGATAACTCACCCGCATACATGCAAGCTTTTGTAAACTGGTACAGCTCTATTTCCCAGATTTGTTCCAGTTTGCAAGGAGGACCTGATGCACAATTTTACGTAGAGTAGTTTTGTAATCTGCAACCCTCAGAGGTGAAATTCAGATTTCTGTGCTTGGAAATGGAAGCTGGAGCCAAGTCTCCTCCTTGGAAAATGGTCAAGATTAATTCAAGAGAACCATCGCAGCCTGGCTGAGGCATAAATGCAGGCGTTCACGGGAATGGTTCACTGGGGGAAGTTTGTTGAGACTGCCTGCAGGCCAGGAGGAGTTACTCACTTCCTCAAGCTCAAGGTTAATTTCTCAGCAATTGCCAGTTCTAAATCTGGGACGAGTTTACTTCTTGCATAGTTGGACTTCTCACTGTTTGTGCAAAAGCATGGCCCTGATTAGGGGGAGAGTTGTTGAGAAGGGATGTGCTGCTGTGAATGGCAGACATTGCTGCTGCTCAGAGGGAGGAAGGGGACTTAGCAGACTGCAGAAGCAGGGCTGCAGCAAGGTGGGGGGAGTTCTGCATGTTCGAGGGCAGCAGCCAATTTTCAGCCTTTGAGCCCACCTGCAGAAAGGGCAAACCTGGGTAACGACTTGACCAAGCGTTAAATGTCTGACAAGGAAAGCACTAAGTCCATCCCTGTTGCTAGATCTCGTCCCTCTTAAGTTGGAAAACAGAATTTATTTGTATTGTTTTAGAGAAGAACACTGGAAATTGTGTAATTGTGTATATGAATGTAGCTGCTGTTGCACTTTTAACTGTAGTATTTGTTCATAGGAAAAGAGACTTCTTGAGGAGATTGCTTTTCAAAGAAGGGTCGTCCAGAGTATTTTTTTTTAATCCTGTAATAAAATTAACAAAACCAGAACAGGTAATGTGAATTAAAGTAACACTTTAAGGTGTTAATTTTTGAAGTCCGTTCTTTGAAGAATAAAATATCCTTATGAAAAAGAATTACTTACACACTAAAAACCAAAACTCACTCTTTCCCCCTCCATTGCTTTTACGTTTTGCGTTAAAATCTTAATCTAGCAAGTTAAATTATTTTGGGCCTAATTCTGAAAGGTTACTTCCTGTACGTCACTCCGTTCAAAAGCTCTATTGTTGTAATTCTAGTAAATATTTTTAGTGGTGTCTTAAAATCAGTGGAGTTGCTCTGGATTTTCTCACTGTGAAATATGTTTAAAAAGTATTTAGGAGCCAAATGCTTCAGAATGTGCTCTTCTGACAGTGAAATGGATCACGGAGGCTCATGTAACAGCGGCTGTTGCACTCTCAGCTATCGTCTTCCCCCTCCTCGGCATTTTTTTAAGAACTTTCTTGAATCCACTCTTCTGACTAAAATTGCCTTCAAACCATACTGCACGTGAAAAAGTAGAAAAAAATGCAACCTTCTAGATCACCTTTGAATAGAATTGTAAGGAAGGAGGTTTGTTTTCCTTCTGCAGGATGACCAGATTGGTTGTTTTTTCAGATGAGTGTAATTAATTCTCATTCCAGGGATCCTCTGAATGCCACGCATACACAGCAAACACAGAGGTGGCTGCTGTGGGGCAGGAATGAACCCTCTAAGAACTGCTTGTGCTCTTTGTTTGCAGGGGAACTGGAGGTGGTCCAGAAGGATGGGGAGCGCAAGGTCCAGAGCCGGCAGCAGCTCCCTGTGGGGACGACATGGGGGCCCTTCACCGGGAAGATGGATCTCAACAACAACACCTTGGTATGTAGGTGCTCCCAGGCGCCTTGCTCCGTAGGGGGCAGCCTGGGTCACTATGCAACTGGAGCATTTGGAAAACAGGCCTTGTTAGCTCTCCTGAACAGTAGTATTGGGATCTCTTCCAATTAGTGCACCTATGGCAGCCGTCCACGTAAAGTTATTTGGAACACAAGTTAATAATAGTAAACTTGTTATTTTACAGGAAAAAGGAAATGTTCCTTCCTTGTTTACTGAACCACACTGCTCCCTTTCAGCAGCAGTATCTGATTTTTAGTGCCTTTTTAAATTTTTCATAGCATTGATTCTTTGATATTTAATTTATATTATTGAATGGTATAGAAGATAAATAGCTACATTGGTTAAAGCTAAAATTCATTAAGTCTGCCTCGATAATAAGATTGTTGAACATAGTAAAATCTCCCCTCAGCTTACAATTTTTTCGGAAGTTACTGAAAGACATTTGCCATATAATATATTCTTAATTGGCCTTCTTTAATTATTATTTTGATTGCAGAAAGTATGTGGGCCATATTACTTATAAGTAACACTTTGCTGACGTCAGTTCCATATGCTGAAAATCCGTGTTGTTTCTAGGTCTTCATTTCATTTTTGTTTGGATTGGTTTTAACCCTGAGCTTCTATATCATCTGTATATAGTTCAGATCACTTTTCTGGGAATATCTGGAAAGGTGAACCTGTAATAAAATAAGCAACAAACATCTTTAGAACAAGGGGTTTAGGCAACCTGGGAATATACATTGCCCCCATGAGATACTACTAAAGAATCATTATTTCAGCTCTATCACTTCTTGCTATTACAGATTTTGCATGAAGGCATTAACATAAATAGAACTATTTCACAGTAGTGTATTACACACATTTGGGGCAGACGCAGCTCTGCTGTAAACTGAGAAGCTGAACTACCTAGTGTAAGGGATATAGTCCTGTCCTGAAGTGTGGGGAGTGTTGAGTTGCTAAAGCAGCATCAGTGGACACATGAGAGAGGGGACATGTGGAACTGGAGGACAGGAGGAAGCTGAAATTCTTTCACTCTTCCCTGGAGAGCCTATGCCCTTATTTTTGAGATCTATTTCTAAAAGCTTGCTGGATGTTTCTTTCTGTAAACGTTCAGTCACCTGGATAAAGGATGCATTTTCAAAAGTACTGGACATGGAAAGTGTCTTATACCTAGAAAGGGAAAAATGGAAAATTTGAATACCTGTCTCCATTTTCTCTTCTCCATTTATTTTGTTTTTATTTCTTCATCTATTTTATTCTTAGTCTATTAGTCTGTAAGCATTCTCAAAATGTTTTTCACAAAATTTCATTTGTGACAGCTACCTAGAATTCAAATTATCTTTCTCAAATTCCACAATTACTATTCTCATCAACTTCCATGCAACAGAAACCTTAGTACTGATGTGGCTTGAAGTCAGTCCACATAAAACCTTAGGAAAAACACTAGCTTTGTGTTGTCCCTATTGCCCTGACCGCTTCAACTACTTTCTCAGGTGTATGAAATTTGAAGTTAATGTTTGAGTATGGGAGATGATGTTGATTGACCTTTCACTACAAAAGCTATCGTTATCAGATATCCTTAGGAGCAGTTTGCAACATATCACCAATTGATTGTATTGTTTCATTTTTGTATTCTGAAGCAGAGATGGAACAACTGCAATCCTTCCTGCAGGAGCTTTCTTCTCCTTCAGTTGTACAAGCATATGTTAGGGTCTGCTATTACTGTGGAATTTGGACTTTTAACAGAAACAAATAGCCAAAACATTTTGTTTTTTAATGAAGTTGTAGTGACAAGAGCTGACTTTTCATTTTGGTGGTTATCATGAGATGAAACAACTTTCTCAGCCTAATTCAGAGAGATGTGGGATAAAAATGTTCAGAAGGGCATCTGTCTTCACTAAGCTGGAAAAATCCTCCTTTGCTTCTTGTCATTTTAAAAAGTCTAATTTTTGCTGACACTATATATTCATTTTTGTTCTGTCTGCTATTTATTATAAAGGCATTTTGTAATCTGAAAAAGTTCTTGTAAACAGAAATGTAGTCCTCAGCAATATTGTTTTGACCCTCTTTCTCTGAGACAGTCAAAACTGAACTGGATATGGTCTTGAGTAATCTTCGAAGTTGAATCTAACTTTGAAGTTTGCTGTGCAGGAGAGGAGCAGGAGATTGGACTGAGTAGGAGATTGGACTGAATGACCTACAGAGGTGCCTTCCGCCCTGAATTATTCTGTGTTTCTAAGTAATGCTTTTTTTTCCCAAGTATCAGGTGTTTCCCGCAGCCCTACATTTGTTAAATTGCTTCGTAAAGAAATGTAAATCCTTTTATAGATCCTTAATTTACTGTTTAAACGATACAAACCCAGTACCAGCTTCTTCATGTTTCCTTTAGCATTTTTTTTCCCTTGAAATGATTCTCGTTTATTTATGATCTTTCTGTTTGCTTTGCACATTTGATTACTTTCCTCATTGCCATACATGCTCTCTGTTGTTCACAAGGGGAGTTTGTTTGTTTGCTTAAGTTATTTATATCTGTTTTGGAAAGCTCATTTAGGTAAAGCCTTACATCCCTAGAATTCAATCAAATTTTCACATCAGCTGCTGATGTCAGGTTTAGTTCATTTCTTAATGAGAACTTCAAACATTGCACTGTTATAGGCATCAAATAATCTTTGGAAAAAAAAGCCTTAATGTGCATTTTTTTGGTGTAGAGAGGAAAGGAAAGAGAAATTCAGTGAAACTCAGGCAAGTATCACAATTCTTGCAGCTGGACTCCTTGGAAAATATGTTGGTGGTTACTAGTAGGTGTTTTACCTGACTTCACTGATTTTTAGTGTTAGCAATATGTGACACTTAGCCTCATAAGGTTCATTTACCTAACAGTTAGTACTTACTTGCTGTCCTTTCACCCAGCACTTTATACAATCTGTACTTGTAATATCTTGTGAAAGTGCTTCGTATTTCAAACATTACTGTGGTGCTGAATAAAGACTCATTGCTGTTGGCTCAGGAGACAGAGCAAGCTAATTAATTCAGCATGGTAATTAATTGAGTCACTGTGCCAGATGTCAAATACTTTTTAGATCTTTCAAGTTTCTGTCTTGAAGTATATTAACAATATACATCTCAGAGTAGGAGAAGGTTGGGTACCTTGAAAAAAACGATTTAAGTGCTGTTCATAGTTGCAACAGGAATAGCAGCTGTTGACTTCATCAGCAATGCCACAGCACTGTCAGGAGATGCGATGGAGGAAGGTCACTGTCAGGACTTCAGAATACTTAAACTGTAGTGGTAGACTTGAGACAGCTCGATGACTAATCATGTTCTTAATTTTTCTCATCTAAGAGTCAGCCAGTAATCATGAATTCCGAAGTGTTCAAAACTCTTTGTGAAATAACTTACCCCACCGCATTGCTCTTGCTGAAAAAATCTGCACATGGCCATCAGAAATCTTAAGAATGTTGCTTCCCAAGAACAAAGAGTGAATCTTCGATCTTAAAAGTTTCCTAGGCACTTAATTCCTATTAAGAACTCCTTATGTCATTATCTAAATACTTACAGACACCTATTTATATACTTATATTTAGAGTGATAAACCTCCTATTTAGATAGTTTTAATGATCCGTTCCTGTAATTTTGCCAGATTGACACAATACTCTTACGCAGAGCTGCTGTTCTTTGTACCTGTGGGCACAGCTGGACATTCTTTCCATTTCCTTCCATTTCTTTCCACTTCTTCTTCCCTTCTGCAGCAAGGATAGTCGTTGATAGTACCATGAAAATGAAATGCCAGTATTTTCAAATGGAACCATGATGGTACTCGGATGCCAGAAGGTAAAGGCATTGCCTTTTGTACTGGGCAGGTTTACTGTCATACCTACATGTGACAGAAATTTTTATTAATTGCACAGGATTTCAAGAGAAATACAAGAGATACTCTGAATGTAATGCCTCCTGTTTTATAATGTTGGCCCACAACATCAGAGGCAGATGTTGGAGGTATGGCTGTAGATGTTGAACCTGCCCACCAATATTCTGTTACACGTTGTTGCCGTGTGACAGATGGCAGCAGAGGGGCGTCTGTCATGGAAGTGAAGATGAACCAAAGGTGTGGAACTGAATTCTTCCATGCAGAAAAAATGACGCCCATTGGCATTCATTGACGCTTACTGGTTGTTTCTGGACACCGAACTGTGGACGTGAGCACAGGCAGGTGGTGGGTGGTGCATTTCAACAACAATGCCATCTTAGCAACTGTGAAACAGTGGGTCACCTCCACTGGTGCAGATTTTTAGGAGCGTGACATGCAGGCTCTTATTCATTGCTGGCCAAAATGCACAGCTAATGGTCGTGACTGTGTTGAAAAAAGTTTTTTTAACTGAGAATTTTGTCTATCGAATAGTGTTATTATGCTCTTTGTATCTGCTGTAGTCCATGGGAATAATGGAAGTATTACTTTTCTTGATTTTTGATTTCTTGAGATTTCTTGAGAGTAAGAAGAAGATACCTTTTTGAGCCTTTTATGCTAAAAAGAGATGTGCTACATATTTCTGGGTTTTCTTGAGGCTTAATGTGATATCACTGTTTTGAAAAATTGACACATAAGTAATTTTGTATGAGACTCTTTTTTTTTTTAATCTACAGTTGATGAGAACTCAGCTCTAAAGGAAGGCAACATGATTAAATCAGTACTTTTACCAGGGAGGCTCCAACTTTGTACCTTGCAGCATCCCTGAAAGTTCAGTAGCTCCTGGGTACCTAAAAGCAGTCAGTACTTCTAAGGCTGCAACCCATACCTTGTGACTCTAGTCTTCAACGGGAAAGTGGGTTTGCACACATGCCAAGGGTAAGGTGAGCAGGCTGGTGAGAAGAATGGAAAACTGTTCCAGTCAGATCATACAAACCGCTGAAAGAGTAGCTGCTGCACAGAAGCAGATCTAAACTGAAGTTGCTAGCAGCTTATTTAGAAAGCAGCAGTTTACTTACTTTTCCCAGCTGTAAATATTTTGCTTGTCTCCCTGAGACAAAAGAATATCTCAAATATTGTGACTGCATTCAGTGTTTCTCAAGAAGCAGCACAGAACCACATGGCCTGTGATGAAGGTCAAGCCGTGGATGATGCCATGGCTCCGGTAATGAGTGGAGGCATTTTAAGATGTGATTTCCTTTGGCGGCAGCCGTCTAGTTTTTGGTGTTAATCTGTGCCCATGGCAGGATTTTGTGAAATGAAACAATGAGCGGCTGGATCCTGCCCCCTATTCTTGTGGTCTCGTCACAAGGAGGAGTGTGTGGTGCAGGCCTGTATCATCCTGATAAGGAAAAGAGGATTCAACATGGCTGTGACGGGAATCCGTGGGAAGAAAGTGTGCCGGGTTGGACCAAGCGAGCAATGGGATACAGCAGAGACCCTTTAATGGGATCTGGGAGGTTCAGTGCCAAAGCTACACTTTTCCTGGAAGATAGCCGCACAAAACAGTTTATTGGGTAGTGCTGTGAGGGGCTGAGGAGCCAAGGTTCAAAATGCAGTTAAGTTATTCATTCGCTAATCTGCAGCTGGTCACTGCAGGTCAAAAACCTCATATCTGTAGTAGCCAGCAACTTTTAATCTCCAGAGTTGCAGTGTGAGAGTTTGCTGGGCACTTGGTTGAGGTTCTGTGTGGCCACAGAGAGTGGCAGCCTGTGCTAGGCTGCCTCTAGTTTTGTTGTTTAAACACAGAAGTGTGTAAGGTAGGTTTTGTCTTCAGTCATTTACCTGCAAATGGGGATGCTGGCTCTTATTAGCATAGTCACTTCTATGATTCATTACCAAAAATAGTATAGTGAGTCACAAGCTGTGATTCTAATCTTTACTATACTGGTTTCATACCTGTGACATCAAGTAGCTAAAAAACCATTTCTTTCAGTTTTTCACTGTTGTTACTGACAGGTTATATGTGTTTCAAACTGTAGTTTGGAAGCACTTGCTTCTTTCCCAAATACTGGGAGACTTTAATGTAACAATATTTCAGCAAATCACGTAATGCTTATGGTGATGTACTGTGGTGCTATGCAAATGTCGCTGCCAGCCACTTCATATAGTGCGGACATTTTAAAAAGCTGAGATGTGTTGATATGTCATGGAAACCAATATGGCCATCCTCAGCGACCTTTGAGAACATTTCCTCACGTTCTCACACCGTTTGTAAGATACCTTCCCTTTACATAAAGCCATGTAGTTGAGGGGAAGGTAATGACAGAAGAATTTTTTTGAAACTTTTGTCCATGGCCATTTTTAGCCATTTTTAAAAACAAACAAACAAGTAAGTATACAAAACAGCAGTTGTTTCTGTTCCTTTGTTAACATTTACACAGCAGAGTTAATTTACAACATGTTGCTAATACAATAGCAAGATATGGTAATGATCTGAATAAACACTGTTCTTGAAAAGTCAAAAGAGGTTTTCTCGAGCTTGAGAAAGTGGTTTCCAGAATGCTGAGAAATGATAAAAAAACACATTCCCTGCAAATAGAAATGGGCATACTGATCACACACCTCTGTCTAAATTCTGTTAGCATGCTGATATTGATACTGTTCTTAACATGGCCTTAATTTTAAGATACTACATGTTTGAGAGGCACATAAATATGTTTGTTTTCTGTTTTTGTTTTTTTATTTTAAACAAAACAGGGAGGCAGGATTGAAATTCATTGTTCCCTTTTTATTTCTTTATTGCCGAATCAATTATGGAGTATTACGTAGGGGATTTTTACTTAAAATCACTTTTTTTAACTTCTTTCCCATATCTGAAGCCCTTTCTTAAAACTACACATGCCCATGGTTCATTTTGACACCTGTTTATCAAAGCAACATATCTTTACATGCATTGAAAACCACCATTGGTCACTTTGAAAGATTTTTAAAAACAATTCAGCTTCTTGGTATTTGCTATAAGCATGTCCATTAAGCAGACATTATCCTAATACTCTCCTAATTAAGTAGTAGATACTAGCAATTATTCTCATTAAACTGAGAGAAAACTCAATAAGCTTGCTGTCCCATTTCAGTGAGCTTATTTCAGTAGCGAGGTGCTTCTCAAAGTGGGATGCATCCCAGGGAGGACTGCCCGGGAGCTGCTGAGAGCTGATGGGGCAGAGGCAGGATTCCAGGGCAGAAAAGGGAGAACAAAATTCAGTTCAGCAGAAGCAGAGGGAGACATCAGCTGTGAGTGCCAGGCTCTTCTGCTTTGGGATATGGAGAAAAGCAGAGAGAAGATAAGATGTCCTGCAGCACACACTGCACTGTTAAACTGACTTACGTGTTGAAGGTAGAAAGCACCACTGCAACAGCCTGTGAGTAGCAAGGTGTTCTTGTGCTTCTGGACTATGGACTTCTAGTTTGATCCTCCCTGTAACACAGGCTTTACACCTCAAACATTTATTTTACTATTGTTGATTTTGCCAAATTTGCAACACAACTGTTTGAATTTGGTGTAGTACTATTTAGGAAGTTTGGACGAGAGGAGGAATTGATTTAGCTCCTTTGAAAGTGGTTCATACAGCTCAGTACACTAAACACCTAATGGGTGTTTATGGCGAGGAGTTTAATGCCATTGTCATCCTCTGAGGAATTTTTTAAAATTCATACTTTCTATAGTGATATTTCTTCTTACTTATGAAAAGTGTATTAGTGTAGACTAAGCAGATATAAGATGTCAGATTGAAATGTTCCACAGTTTTTGAAATAACTTTATTCTCACTAGATGTTAAACAGCACCTTTTTTTTACACTGAACCAAAATTCAATTTCTAAAATGTTGATACATTTTTTTTCAGTAGTTTCTACATCCGTAGAACAAGTGCAGGAAAATCTAGCTGCATCATTTTAGTGGAACATAAAGCTATGAAGATGTCTGTGTCTACACAGATACATGCATTGTTAAGCCAAAAATTTTGTGCTTGTGAGGGGCTCTGAGCTGAAAAACTTGCAGGCTTACATTCTCTCTTTGACCATTATGAAGATTAAATATCTCAGATGCTCCTGGGTTTCTCTGGGGAAAATACATAAAGCTATGCCTGCCTACGTAGTTATCCTTAGCATATATTGCTAGTGGAGGAGAGCATTGTGTGCCCTTGTGTATAAAATTGTGGGAGCACTTGGGAGAACATTGGTGAGTGCATTAAATAAGAGCTGTGGAAGCAAAGCGGACAGTCATTTGGAATCAAGTGTGCTGTAGATGAAATTCTAGGGTGAAAAGAAAGTTCACCATTTATAGGTTTCAAAATTGTGCTAATGAAAGTGCAGACCACAGTACCACTGTCTCTCACGTACCTTATCATTGTAGCAATAACAAGATTTGAAATTACTGTCTGTCCTAATTTAAGACTTTGAGTAAAGGAATAGACCTGTGGTTTCAATGAAGACAGTGTCCACCTGCTGCTCACTTCAGCACTTTCAGCATGATGGAATGATCAAAATTTCAGTCAGTCCCCTTTCTCTCTGAATAGGCTTCAGAGGAATAGCCTATACATTTGCAAGATTGATTGAAAAAAATGTATTTGTAGTTATTTCATTGCTAGCCGAAATAACTACATTTTGTGAAAGTATTTCTTTGAATTTTTGAATAGAAAAAAATATATTAGCAAGTACAGTTAGCACAGTATGTGCATTCTCTCTATAGACATACATATATATTTATAAATATAAGTGCAGGAAAATATACATATGTATATTTATACATACATATGTCAGTGTTTGCAAGCATATGAAAGACAGCACTTTCTATTATGAAGAAAACACTGCTATTAAAAGATAAAAAGATAACACTGCTATAAAATCAGAGATGCATTTGAGATTCTCACATTTTGATGAACTTTCCGCTCAGCTACAGCTGCTTTCCTAATGATGTTGTAGTATCATACAGCCAGTAGCAAAACTTGTGCTTTCCCAGATGCAGCAGATCTCCTTTCTATCACTAAAATATGGGCAATACAGTGCTTGTATTGTGCATAAGTGCCTAAGTGCTGAGTGAGGTTTGTAAATGTCCAGGGGCTCATTTCTCAAGCTCGGAAAACAAGTTCATCAGTGCAGCCCATGGTGGCTCCACGGGCTCCAGGAGCAGTGCAGACATCGGGCTGCAGCCCTTAGAGCTCTGCTGGGATGTGTGCAGGAGGCACCAACGCTGGGCATCCATCTCTGTTCTCCTGGGCAGTACCAGCCACCTGCAGCAGTGGAAGTTACAAATTGTTTCACATTCATGTCCCATCTTAAACAACCTAGCATGAATAAACTTCTGCCCGGTATTTTTTATAACTAATGCATTTTATGTGTTTCACAGACTAGAGGAAAGGGGAAAATATTTCAACGTAGCAAAAAAAATGTTTTGCAAATTTAAAAGTCTTGAATATAGTTACAGTCGTATATTTTCCTGGTTTTTTTTTAATTTATTATAATTTGAGCTCCTTAGGGAATAATTGTGTTTTAAATAGAGAAAATAATGCCTTTTCTCCGTGTGCTCTAGGAGAAGGACAGCAGAATGCTACTGATGCATTTAGAATAAACTACATAGCATTTGAGATATCATCATAGTTTTTGCATATTATTCACTCTGAGAAAATGACATAATTTAAAACGTCTCTGTCACAGATCAATATTCTCCATCTATTTTGACACTTTATTTTAATGTATGCCTGAAAAGAGTAGAAAATATTTTTGAATAAAAGCTTCGTCTATGTTAATCATTATTATTATTTATGTTTTTATTTATAAACACCTCTTCAGTTAACATGTTCCGCCAAGACTTTTTGAGCTGTGTGGTTGCACGTGGCAGCCTCCAAGCTGGAGGAGGAGTGACCACACTTTCTAAAAGACGAAGCTGGCACTCGTGCCATGTGTAAGGACACAGAGACAAGTCGGGGGAGCTGAGGGAGGTGTGCTCGGCGCAGGGAGGTGACGAAGGGTTCTTTTCTCTCTCCCCCTCTTCCAAGCTGTTGTCCTCACTTTGGGAAGAAAACTAGGACAGATTAGCATAAAGGGAAGAGAGCAGTGAAGCAGGAAACAGTAGTAGGACCAAAATATCTTGGTCGCTGGTGTGTTTAAGCTTGGGCTGGACCAGCAATGGGAGAGGTGTAGTCACGGTAGGGACAGAGCAGATGACCCATGGCTCCTGGCACCAGGGTGCTGAGAGGTGGCTGCAGCCATCCTGTCCGTGTGGCTGTCCAGAGACACTGCTGGTAGGTGACGTCTCTCAAATTTGGCTTTAAGAGGCCTGAATTAGACCTGCTTTTGCAGAAAATGGCAGATGGGACATTATGGCAAGTGAGACAGTTGGTCACACGGTGGAGGATACCCTTTTCAAAATGTAATTGAAATATAACAAGGGCTTGCTGGGAGATAAGAAAGTGAGCCTCTATGTTTCTTTGGCATGTCCCTCATTAATTCCTGCAGGTTTTTTTCTTACGAATGTTTCTCCTTCCTGCTCCAGTTTTCTTGCTAATAAAAGTCAGGATTAACATGCTGCAAAAAAAAATAATTTTAAATTAATGTTGCTTTTTCAGTGCATTTTTTCAGCTTTACGTTGGACTTCACTTTTAAGTGTTCTGTACTATTTTCTTAAGAAATACTATCTGTTTTCTGAGGATCAGTGTCTCAGGTTTCTGTGTCAGAGATGTGAGAAGAGAGAGCAGTGGCATCGCATTCTCAGGATGCCAAACGTGTGCACTTTGATCTGGTGCTCAGCGTGCCTCAGGGAGTAAGCTGCATCTTGATTTCTGTAGTCAGCCACCCGCTATCAGGTACCAGGGCCCCGATGAGGCAGGTGGAAGAACAGCGAACACACCGTGGGCTGGATGTGGAAAACTTTGTGAGAAGGCTGTTGGCATCAGCAGCATCCTCGGCACTCGTTCCGTGGTGCAGTTTCTGGGGCAGTAAATGCCCTTAACACTCAGTAACAACAACAGGTACCTTTGTGCACTGATTTGAAAGCTCTCCCCTCTCCCCACCACGGTTAACATTCCATTGCAGAATGGAAAATGAAAAGGATATCCATGTTTCGAGAACTTGACCTCTCGCAAACATGAGACTACTGGAGTGGCTGTTCCTCCTTAACATTCCTCGCATGCCCTCCTCCAAGCCAGCTGCTAGCACTTGGCGCAGTGCTGGAGTGGCTTTGTAGTCGCACCTGGGACCCTTGCTCTGTCTGTGGCCTGCAGGCACCCATGGGGAGAAACCACCTCTCTGAACTTCAGTAAGCATTTCCCTGTCATTCATCCCAAAGGGACTTTTCTGGAGTCTCATTCTTTATTCACTGTAACTCCTGTAATTTTGAGGTCTCCTGAACTCTTCAGAGGTACGACTGTGGTATTGTCAGAGTTCTCCGTGTCTCCCTGGCTGCAGAGAGTCTGAGGTCATGCATTCAGTGCCATCCCCATGGCCTCACAGTGTTCAGCCTCACAAGAGCTGCAGCAGCGAGCAGCATTGATGGTATGGCATCAAAATTATTGGGTTAACAAGGATTCTTCAAGTTATTTTTTACAGACAACATATGAAGTATGCAGATCTGCCAAAGTGTTAGAGATCACAGTTTATAGGCCTGCATGTTGATTCTTACTGGTTGTTACCACCTGTGGTCACTGAAAAAATACAAAGGGAATGCAAAGCAACCAGAAATTTTAAGTGCCAATTAATGCATTAGGACTTGAGTTTGCACAATGATGAGCACCAGCAGGATGTCCTGAGCACCCCAATCTTTCATTCAGAGCAGTGAGGCTGAGGGCTGCCTAGCATTTCATGACACTGAACACCACCAGTACAGTCTGTGAACCTCTCTGTAGAAGATAAATATTTCTTATTTTATTTGACCTTGGAGATAGAACTGATTTGATAGGGTTAAGGTCAATGAGTATATTATTTTTAGACAAGATACAGAGTACATGGATGGTTCTGCTTTATTTTAGTGTGTTAACATCTGGCAGCATTCTGTGTTCCATATGCTGCTGATTGTCCTGATACATTCATCTTCAGCGATTATCAAAAAGATTTCAGTGCTCTGGAGTTAATCAAACATTTGAGAAGACAAATACATGAAGACAAGTGGAAAAGCAGTGTGTGGTTTTTTGTGCATAAGACCAAGATTTGGGTAATCTTGTCAAGTGCTCAATTAATTTAGAAAATAAATATTTTTAAAATTGATTTAATTAGTTAATATTTGTGAGTAATGTGAGGATGAAAAACAGCATATTGGAGCTCTATTGTTATCACAACAGACAGAGAGAAACTGATTGTGCCCTTTAATAATAAGTGTGGCACACTTACTTCTACTAAGGATGAGTAGTTAAAGGAGTTTTAGGTCTGCATCCTTTTCCCGTGTGTTATTTTTGCATTGCTTTTCTGTGTGAAAGTTTAGCTATGCTTGTGCTATTTCATTACAAAAATCACACACATAACCATCAACTGACTTTTTTTTCTTTTTCTTATACCAGTGTTTTCGGTTTTCATAGGCTGATAACATTTTTTCCAGGGCTATCAATTACTATTTTCATTTTATGCTGCTTTGGCCTTACATGCTAGCAGCTTCAGGGGAGGAAGACTTAAGAGTTTCAAAGGGAATCTGCCACAACATAGCAGGTGTTCCCTTTACAGCACCTCCTTCTTTCTGAAAATGCAGACAGACTGCCAAGATCTGAACAAACAGGGAAGCAACAACCAAGCTAAGCAGGACGTCTGTCAGCCTTGTACCTCTCTTAGGGTGTTTGCCCCAGCCTGTGCTCACCTCCAGGACAGTTGTCTGTGGGGCTACCTCTTATTTCTGCAAAGAAGAATTCAACTAAGAAAACAACCACACAGTCTGAAGTCTAGAAGGATGACACTTCGCTGCCCAACACCTCTTGTAATGCACCCTATTGCAGCCCACTTCCCAGCCACAAGGGGAGCACCACGTAATCAGCGGTGGCTGTGGCTCTTCAGTGAAAGCCAGGGAGCAGGATCTGTCTGCATAGCACTGTGCAGGACGTCTGGCCAAGATAAGATGTTAGAAAAGCAGCAGGAAGGCTGAAGTGGCAGTTTGCCATGAAACAGAAGGGAGAGAACAAACTGAAGTAGCAACGTTGCTACTCAGTATTTCTCTCTTATTTGAATATCCATCATTTCAAAGAAAAAAGTAAAGGCAGTGAAATCTCTTAGGGCACATAAGATATCGCTATTCCCTATTGAGATAAAACTTGTTTTATTTTATCATGCACAAATTTGTTTAGATCTTAGCAGTGACCACTCTTCCTGTTGCCAATATCTATTAATGATAATTACTTCAAATACAATACTTGCTCAGTGATAGCATCACATCATGGTGAGGAAGATTGTGATCTTATCTAAACCTATTCTGTTTAACTCTGACACTCCTTCTATTATAGTAGGGCCTTGATAAGATCATGCCTGTTAGGATCAGACATTAGTTGGAATCAATATTTGAAAATGTGCCTGTTTTTGCTTAATAGCAAAGTTAGTGTGAGGGTCAGAGTGAGATCATTTGTTGGATGAGATTGTACAGCTTCATCTTGTAACGGAAATGTGTTCTTTGCTTCAGCTGCTGGTGAAAAGTGAAACAAGGGCTCCTTGAAAACTGTGCAGCTTCACTAATAATTGCTGTGTAAGGAAGATACAATCATTATTATGATATTTAACATCTGTAGTGCTGCAGCATGTTGAGGTTCTAGTCGGGAACTGGTGCTCCTTTGTGCTAGACTCTGTCTGAACCTGATACTAAGAGGACAGCTGCTGATGTCAGCTAACTTAGGTCCTGGGCTTAAACCAGCCCTGAGTACAGTGGCAACAATCAAGTGTGGGAGGCAAAAGTGAAAGCAGAGATTATGAAGATTAGTTTAATAAACAGCAATTGCATCACAGTAAAGCAGCAGACATGAGCTTTACAGACATGGTGAATGAAAAAGGCAGCAAATTTGCAAATGATTTCAGGGAATTCTTCCTACATCCATTAGTCTAGTGGAAGAAAATATAAAAAACTGGAAGCACTGATTTAGATGGGAATTTTTAAACTCATTGGCTGACAAAGAAAGATATAATCTAGATCATTGATGGTGAACCTTTTTAGTGCCCAGTGCCAAACTTATTTTGAAAAGCTCTGAAATTCATGTGCTACCAGCAGAAATGACAAACTTTCAGTGACAAACTTGTTACCTGTGCCAGCAGTTTACAGTTACTGGTGATGGTGAACAGTAAGAAAACACAGAGTACCATAAATGCTGTTTCGCTGAACAGTATGGTTACTGTTTCCTTAGAATCTTTTAGGTTTGAGTCAAGGAGACCAAATGTCCATGGATATTTGTGTGGATGGTTTGAGAGATGTAGTGCTGCTTTCTGTTTCTCAAGAACATGAATGTTTCCTCTATCGTAAATGAAAAAGTCGAACAGCATAAATTAAAAACTGAGAAGTTAATAGTCATATTAGCAATTGTTTTTATCATTTCACTACAAAATAGGAGTGCCACTAGTTCTGTGGCTCAAGCTGGAATTAAAGAACTTCATGTGTAGCTTACTGTGGTAGAGAAGTAGCTGGATTGCACTGGACTGCTCTAGAAAGAATGGCTAAGAGAGATATATTAATAGATGCCTTAAATCATTCCTATGCAGAATAAAAACAAGTTTGGAGATGTCTGTATTTTTGCATGAAATGAGCTTCTTGTTTGGATGCTCAAATCTGTATTTAGATGAACTTGGAATGTTGTGCCCAGCAATGTGCTAAGACCTAGGCAGGGTTTACCAATCATTTCAGTTTCAGTAATGTCACTCAAAACTGACTTAATTCTTTAACTCTAACTTGTGGCTTGACTTAGATTTCCTTTACTGTTAACAGCTCAATTACAATTCTTCACATTTGACACACCAATCTAAATTTATAACACTGTTCTCTGAGAGATGAACATATTCCAGACAGAACTGGTAGTTTTCATTAGACAAAGTCAGAAAGTTTCTGATTTGAAACAAAATAAGTATAATGTCACATGCCCCTCTAATTATGTATGTTATATCAGTACCAGTATCACATATGTGCCAACTGGTAGTTATAAAGATGTGTAACTATAATTTATGTTTCTTCAAGCACAAAAATAAGTGGAATGACAAATGAATAAATGATTGCACCAGTGTTAACAGTAAAAGCATGACTGAATTCACTATCACCATATTGCCTTTCAAGTCAAATAAATGCTATTGCTTACTCTTTCAATATAATCATATGTGAAAACTCTGAATTGAAAAAAGAATAAAGAAATACCATCAAAGTGGATTTACATAGGTGAAATTCTTCCCCTGTAACAAGTGTATAAGAATATATGAGTAGTATTTTGCCCATAAATTTGAAGCATTTACATATTTTCATTGAAAAAGGCATAATTTTGTATTCAATATGAATAATGAAGATACAGATTTTATTTTACTTTTTCTTTTTTATTTTCAACAAATAGGAGGAGAAGCAGAGACATATCTGAATCATCCCAGAAAAACTGGGAATAATTTATCTTTGAAATCTCTGAAATTTGTCGAGATTTTAAATATCTGCATCACAGTGCAGAACAGATTCTTTTTCAGGATGAATTTTTCTTTATTTCCCCAACTATATCGAAGCATTTTAATCTTGCAGCATCCTGAAGGAATTGTTCTGATGCTACATTACGGTATTTGCATGCAGTAAATAGGTGTTTGCCCACATGCGCCTTTCTACAACATGGCCTTCACTAAATTAGTGACAAGAGAGATTCTTAAAGCAGTCAAACTTAAATACTGATTTATTTAAAACATAGACTTTTTGAACAATTTTAATTCTTCTAATTATTTCTTTCTTTGCAGTCTTAATTCTGAAATAGGGTATAGTTTAAAATTCATGGAATACTGACAGTTTTCAGTTGTCCTTTATTTCAAAAGCTAAAATGTGCTAGATGTAGATTTCCAGGTGCATAAGCGGGGCAAGAAAGGAGGCTAATTTTAGACACAATGAGACTAATTTTAAATACAATGCAAAACCCAGCATTACAGTTTTCTGCCTGTGTATCCCAGATATACATAAAACAAGAATTGTCACTGAAACAACTGAATATATCTGAAGAAGTAAGGTGTGTTTTTTTTTCCATGGATATCCCTTCTTTCTCACTAAATACAGAATGATGAAGAGCCATAATTTTACCTTTATAATAACAAAATGTTCGCTTCTATTTCTTAGTAGCTCCTATTGCCTACATACAGTATGTGAAAACCTTCTGTTAAACTTGCATGTGAGTGAAGTCAGAGCTTCACTTTAAACCTGAATCAAGCAATTAGACCTGTATGAATAATAGGAGTATTTATTTTTACTGTAGAATTTTATTTAAATTTGTTTATGTATTTATTTGATTTCTACTCTCTATGCCAAGAAGTTTTTGGTATCCAAACTAGCCTATTAAACAGATAATCATGCAGTTAATATTATTATGTCTGAATCAAGACTGTGATAAAAAAGAAATCTCTTCCTGAAAGAATTTAGAGGCCACAGAGAGAATACAGACAAAGAGCAGGAGAAATGCATAATTTGATCACCATTTTTAAAATAGGAGATCAAGGTACAAAGAGATTAATGGACCTGCTTGACAGCACTCTGGAGGTCTCAGGTTTCCTACAGGTTAAATGAATGCCTGCGTTATGAGATTATCCCCCGAATGATTAGCAGACACCCAAAGAGTTGTACGTTACCAGCCTATGAATTGAACTAATTTTTTTAAACTCTTCATGTAAAAATTGTGATTAAAAGTTAGTCTTGTAGAAATCACTTTCTTCACTGACTGTTCATGATAGAAAAGACTAAACTTTTTATGAATATTGTATGCAGATAGTAACTATAAAGAAAATGCATACCCAAGTATAACACTAAAGAAAAACAGAAGAAAGTAAGACGTCTATCAAACAACTAAACTGTACAAATTTCTCACCATTTCATAACAGATGGGTTAAAATTGGAACATGAATTTATTTTTAAAAATCCAGATTTGCAAAGATTGGTGTCCCTTATCGTGTAAAGGAATGATTAAACCAATTGATATCGCACTGGTGTGCATAGTCTGGATTATGTCTTTGAAAAAGAGAAAATGTTTGAAGATGGTCTAGCAGTGCTATGCTTCCAATAGGCCAGTCAGTCAAATGCAAATACAGCCTATAATAAAAAGAGCTGGTTGGCATAGTAATTGGGAAATGAATGTTATTTGTAGCTCCATATTTCTGTCTTTAGGAGTCTAAGAACTAGGAGGTTGGTATTGATAAGAGGGTTTGTGTATAAATCCTTTGTAATGAGGCTGTGCCTCTTCAGTCATTTGTATTAATTTTAACTTTAGATATGAACATCATTCTCTGGAATGGTTGACAACTAAAATAGCTAATTTCACAAATGTCTAGGAAAAAAATCATGTATTTTTAGAAAAAAATTCCCTCTTTTTTGTGTCAGGGTAAGTTCGGGCTGTGCACAGGACTCAGCTTACATGTCATGGCATGCACTATAGATTATAGCTGCATTTGTGCAGATGCTGGTAAGGATGACATGGTTTGAATGTAAAGAAACTAATATGTGGGAGAATTACCAACTATAGTGTATAGTTTAAGGGATGGAAATGTCCTTCTTATCCTTAACTTGGGGGAAAAGCATTCTCCCAATGGCTTGAGATCTGCATCAACTCCAGCATTAACCCCTGTACACCATATATATCTATTTTCTTTATTGGCATATTTGGCTGATTATTTAGTAAATGTATTTAACAGTTTCTGCTGTTCCATATCTTCCTGCGGACACTCATGTTTAACATCTTACTCACTTTCTGAATATTTCTGTCAAGAGTACCTGATAATGTGGGACAGTAGGATCCTAAAAAGAAAATAGTCCAGAATGTTTTGGGAAAGGTGAAGTTCTATCAGGGGTTTTGATGTTTCTTTTTTGCTACTCTATCCTCATCACAACTGCTCTCTCTCCATGCAATTTCATTTCCATCTGCATAGATTCCTTTAACAACTCATTTTCCCTTTGCCCACTTCCTGACGGTTATCCCCTATTTCCATTTATAGCACTCTCCCCTTCACTTTTCTCCTCACCTTTCCAGTCTGTCCTTGTCCACTCTTCTCTTTCTGTTACTAAATTAATTGTTTCTTTATTCTACTTCCCCAATTTCTTTGTTTTGTTCTTATCATATTCTAAACAGCCATGTTTCCTTCTCCATTCTCTAATTTCTCTGTCCTTTTTCTTACTGACCTTCAAGACTCCTTCAACTGTGCTCAAGGATTTACCCTTCCTTAATGTCCAGCTTCATCCATTCAGATTACTTAGTATGTACTGGCTGGAATTAAAGCTTGGTGCTGATTTTAAGTAAAAATAAACCAACGCAATGAATGGTAGTTGTGCGGAACATCTATTTGGGATTCGTCTGCTCAAGGTAGCAGTCATTGCTATGGCTCATCACAGAGCTGATCAATAAGAGTATACACTTTTATTGCTCTCTGTTACTTTGCTAGCTATGTAGATGTAATCAAGTCTTGTCTTTTGACAGTAGGTACCCACTAAAGACACCAAGAAGGAATCTCTTGACTCTGCCCCACCTGAGTTTAATGTTACACAGCAAGTGTATTGTGGGCTTAATTTGTGATCTACTTAAGCACCAGGCATGGTTGTTACCAGAGGCAAGCTAGCAGGCTTGATGGGCCAGTGGACTGATCTTACATAGTAAATCCTATGCTTTAGTGATATGTTGACAGACCCTTACCTTAAACAGTGCTAGGAGGCACTGCTGTAATAAAAACAAACTGGCTCATGCACTACTTCTGAGATTTTTCATAAAAGCAGCATAAATGTTAATGAATAAATAATCTTCTCCTAAATTTCATACAATAACTGAGCTTACCCCAGGCAGGATGTGCCACTGTAGATCGGTGTTTGAAATACGTGAGGATCCTTATTCCTCGTAGTGCAGTGGGAGGAAAACTTTGTCATTCCCTATGTCATTTATTTCTCGGTATGGTGTTGAGAGCTTAGGTCTCTTGTCTTTACACATCCTTGCTCATACTAAATCTCTCACACTAGGCGCTAACAAAAATTTTTGGAGGAAAGAAAGATAACAGGGAAAACATGCAAAATATTAGTTAAATTAATAAAATAATCCCACTTCCCTGATCTTGTGTGCAGAAAGAAAAGAAGAAATTGAATTGAAAATGCATTAGGTAATGCCTGATCTAGGAATTAATCTGCTTACTTACACACAGCAGAGATACAAATTCTCTTGAGATAGCTAACTTGGTTTCTGATGTGGTATAATCCATGTTTACACAAGCATACTTAAATTGCACTGAATTGTAAAGAGAAAAGATTCCTGTGTAAAATTAAGCAGAGATGGAAAGCAGAATTAGAAAAAATCTTTTTTATCATAGGGTAGTCTTCTCTTTCTCAGTATTCAAAAGAGTGTATTAAAAGAAATGTGTTACCTCTGATCTGAACTGTGCTTGTTTTAAATGAATCTCCTTACTATGAGAGCTGTTAACTATACTTTTGGCTGAGCCAGTGAGACTGGCTGACTGTTGTTCAGTCTCAATGGAAATGGAGATGGTGGATACTTTCAATCTTTTCTATTTTTTTTTTTTTTTTAGTAAATTTACTTTGACTAGTATGATTATTTTTCCTTTGTGTTTGGGTTACTCATTAGGTGTCTTGGTTTTTTGACAAGTCTATGTCCTGTTGTCACATCTGAACCCAGCTTTGTGCTGGAGAACAGGATGTTGCTCAAGGTTCTTTTTGAGGAAACCCCTCAGGTAGACACAGTCACTTCCTCGTTGGTGGCTATCTAGGAATTTGTAGGCAATGCTAATATGACTCTTGATTCCCTTGAGATTGAGAGTATGAATCATCTTTTTCACCTTCATTTTATACTCTGCTTTCAAAATTAATTTGAGAAGTGTTTGAAATTTGAAAGGTGTTTGAATTTGAGACTCATTTCATCATGAGTTATAAAGCATTTTTGCAGCTTTTCAGATTAAAGAAAAAAATTCTGGTGGGAAGATGTAGATCATGTAAGAACAATGGCTGAACAAGTTCTCCAAAGTCTGAAGTAAGATCATGGCTAGCTTGTTAGTGATTAGCAGAGATACCCTGATCTGTGCAATTGTACCTTCTGTACGGTGAGTGTGAGGGGGTGGAAATGGGACATGGTGTCTTGAAAGGTGGAATGCAGAGCAGTGAGTGCTGTTGTGTTTTTTGAACTGTTACAGGGATATCAGTGAAAGAATTCAACTTTATTCAATATTAATTGTGTATAATTAAACTTTTAAACACTAAGGACTTCTGTAAGTTAAGACTCTGAATGTGGCAATCATATCTGGGGATTTAAATATTGCCATAATAGAGTGTATAGTCTTAGGAAAAAAAAAAAAAAAACAAAGTATAAAGTAAGACATTACTGAGCTAACACTGCTGTAAAAACCTTACATTCTGTAGATGGTGATTTTTTCATATTTTTCCATTTTTCCAGGGAAAAATAACCTTTAGAATTTAGTATTTTCATAGCAGTCAGCCTCTGAAGATTTTCTGCCCCATGCAATGGACAATAGAGCGCTTGATTTGGCCCCTTGAACACTAGTGTAGCAGTTTTATGCAAGGTGAAAGGGGTTTTGTTTCTTTCATCCACGGGAAAGGTGGACAGACATTTAAGGCCAGAGGTAAACTAAACTGTAAATCTTTTCTCAGTGTAGTAGTGTCCCAGCATTACAGCATCTCAGTTTATTACTGGTCATTGTATTTTTCACAGAATCACAGAATTGTAGAGGTTGGAAGGGACCTCTAGAGATCACTGAGTTGAACTGCCCTGCAAAGCAGGCTCCCTACAGCAGGCTGCACAGGTAGGCATCCAGGAGGGTCTTGAATATCTCCAGAGAAGAAGACTCCACTACCTCCCTGGGCAGCCTGTTCCAGTGCTCCGTCTCTCTCACTGTGAAGAAGTTCCTTCAAACATTGGTACAGAACTTCCAATGCTCAAGTTTATGGCCATTTCCCCTTGTCCTGTCTCCACAGACTGCTGAAAAGAGGTTGGCCATGTCCCTTTGACATTTAGAGAAGATATTTATTATTTAATTATTATTTATAAGATATTTATCAGCATTAATAAGATCACCTCTGAGTCTTCTCAAGGCTGAACAGACCCAGGTCACTCAGCCTTTCCTCACAGGGCAGATGCTCCAGACCCTTTATCATCTTTGTGGCCCTCCACTGGACTCTCTCCAGGAGAATCCCTGTCTTTTTTGTACCAGGGAGTCCAGAACTGGACTCAGTACTCCAGCTGAGGCCTGATCAGGGCAGAGTAGAGGAGGAGGATCACCTCCCTTGACCTGCTGGCAACGCTCCTTTTAATGCACCCCAGGATCCTATTGGCCTTCTTGGCCACCAGGGCACACTGCTGGTTTATGGTCAACCTGCCATCCACCAGGACCTCCAGGTCCTTCTCCGCATTGCTCCTCTCCAGCAGGTCATGTCTCAGTCTGTACTGATACTTGTGGTTATTTCTTCCCAAGTGCAAGGCTCTACACTTCTTGTTGTTAAACCTTATCTGGTTTCTTGCTGCCCAGCTCTCCAGTCTGTCCAGGTCTTTCTGAATGGCAGCACAGCCTTCCGGTGTGTCAGTCACTCCTCCCATTTTTGTGACCTTCTTCTTTACTCTGAATACCCCCATTAAAAGGTGAACTCAGGAAGGAGAAAAGAAGATATTAGTAAAAAGGCTGAATTTCACACCATACGGGATTCCTTTTTCTTTCTCCCAATGAACATTTCTCAATGAAAATCTTCTCAAGATGTCACACCCTGCAAACTCAGCAGGAGTTAATAGGTTGCACAGGCACCTTGTGACTGAGATCCCACAAATTCTGCTCCTCTGGCTTTGGGTCCTAATGATGAAAAAAACCTTTCCTACAAGTACTGTATAGGGGAGTTGCGCAGCCTCTGCAGAGTTGATTTTTCATCTGAACTCCTCTATTATTATGACATCAGATTGACACTTTTTAGGTTTGTGAAGCCTGAAATGCTTCATTAGATTATAAATATTAGAATTTTAGTACTACCACATCGAATTTTAATAACTGAGAAGCCACTGTGCTCAGAAAAAGCTATTCAAATCTGCAGTGCTGACAAGGAAAACAGAAGCAGCATGGCAACCAGTAAAATGTTTTATTTATCCCTAGGGAGAAAAAAAAATATGTAACTTGGTGGCATACTGCAGCTCTGTGCACCTGTCCACAACTATGCTACATCTTGTGCTTATGAGAAACATCTGTATTAAAACAGATGTTTTCCATAAACTGTTACAATTTGCCTTTGTTTAGTGTTCTGTACAAGTGGCTCAAGGCTACATTTAAGCATTTCTATATGAGATATAATGAATTTTTAATTTTTTAGCTGACACTGATTTTACATGTATACAAAGAAGAGAGAGTTAGTATCTCAAAATTAACTTAAAATTAAAACTTCACAGTGAACTGTTTGTGCATCATTTTTTAGGCGAAATGGTACATTAATTACTATAACTTTTTAAACCAGATTAGATAGAGGGGAAAGTATGATAACGTACATTAGAAGACTAATGGTTGCTTAATCGAACTTTTGCTGGCACCTACTTAATCACTTAAATCATGATGCATGTTGTACTTGGGAGCATAATTTCAGACCTGATACAGGGCTACTCTCTTATAACATGCGCTACTGTTGAGAGTTTGGGACCTTTCTGAGTGTACAAATACAGGTGGGATTAGTGGAATAATGCGAGGTTGTCGTAAGTGTTTATCACTGATGGTTAGGCGAGTGAGAGAAGTAACACCAAGCACTCTGTTCCTAAAATAGCTTCAGTGTATGGCTTCTACTCCCCAGTGAACCGTGCGGATTTTTGATTGTGTGCCCTGAGACACAGAGGAAACAGAGGTGAGCTCAAAATGAGTTTGACAGTTCCTTTACACTTGTAAGCTGCTGAAGCAGGCCACTTGTTCCTACATGCACAGCAAAGTGACCTCAGCTGAGAACAATGCAGATTCTGCATTCATGAGATTCAAATCCTCAAACTTAACGGGCAAGACCCCATGAGGCTTGATGTATTAACATTGGACACATTGTTTTGAACGGAAGAGTAAAGCATCACGTTGGTCTGGTGCTAGCGTGGCTGGGCTATGAGCTAGGTGTGCTGCCTTTCAGTATGGTTTGCAGGCCCTGAGGCCTGGCACTGTGCTGTTGGTCATCAGCCCCATGCTTAGGCTGGCAGAATCACCTTTGGCTTTTTTGGGGAGTGAATTAGGAGTCTTTTTCAAATAAAATCTGTTACCGAGAAGAAAAAAAGAGGGCCCTGCAGCATCATTTGAACATGGATGTGCTCGCTCCAACTTTTAGTCCTGTGTGCTGTGAGGAACAAGGACACATGGTGAACTGGGCTACTCAGTGTGATCTCTGGCAATCCTGAATAGAGTCCTTTGGATTTCCCTTTCATACGAGCAAGGCAAAATAGAACACTGACAGTATGGCCCTTGGAGCTCTCAAGGTGCCTGAAAAAAGTTTACACGTGTGCTCACACACACATTTATACATAAATAAACCCAGACACGTACGAACATAAATATACATGTGTATTTAAACCTGGAGAGAGCTGAATGTGGGAGACAGCAGAGAGTTTGGGATCCTCTTAGCTACCAGCATATTTTCAAACTTAAAGGAGAAAATGTGAAACTGTCTTGCTCGCTTTATGTCTGCTGCTCTAATAATGCATGGTGGTACAAAAACTATGAGTGCTGAATGAAATAGTTTACTAAATTTCATAAAATGAAAGGTGTATATGGGGAGCAGAATATTATGTATCCAAAGGGAAAATTCAGCTCCCAGAAGGAAAATACAGTACAAAGTGTCAGAAAGTGAAAATAGGAGAAAGAAAAAATTATGTGGGGAATATTTTTTAACTGTTTGAAACAAAACAAAAAAAAAGATAAACATTTTAAATTAGTCCTCAAAATTCAGGAACCTTAGCTGTAAAATTCCATCTGATCGCTATTAGGCTTACATGAGATTACAAAAGCCTACTGATAATAGAGTTAAATTCAATTTCAAAGCACTGCAGTGAAGACACTGAAACTGCAACAAGCCTATAGTATCATCTGGGTGAAAAAGAGGGGATACTCAAAGCATAAAAATAGTCAAGAGGGGTGCTGTTTACACAGTAATTGACTTTAAGGGTAATTTTTTGTGATACATTGTTTTCAGAGTTAGAAGAAGCACGAAAATAGAAAATCAGTGGTGTAGTAACAGAAAATTTCAAGACTGTTGGGTAAGAAGGAGGCCTTTGCATACTGTATAGGATTACGGAAGACTTTTGTTTCCTTTCATTTTATTTGTTTGCTTTTTCTTCAGAGCTAAACACAGGGTAGGTGAGGGTTATTGCACTCCTGAAATTGAGACCCTGTATCTTAAATTTCCCTTTTATTTTCTTTTCAGTTTGGTTTTCATCTTTAAAGAAATTTCCAAAGAGCTTAGCTATATATGTAGAAAGTTAACTACATGGTAGTGGCAGCAATTGAAACCCACACCGAGTCAAGGAAGATGAGAAAATTCGAAAAGGAAATACGCTGAGGCTACATGTCAGATATTTCTCTCGTCTTTTCTCTCCCTCTCTTTTTGTGCACACAAACACCCATATGCACATGCACATATATTAATATATATAATATATGCAGATATTGATGGAATTCTATGAGTTGAAAGAGAGGGAAGATGTCTTTAAGGATCCATATCTCTCACAGCAGATATATGTTATTATCACTGAAATGTGGCCTTCAGTCTTGAAACAGTTAAAAGAGTTCTACGGCCACAAAAGAAGAGATTTCTTCAGAATTATCTCCCGCCTCACATTTGCTCTTAGGCAAGCAGTTTAAAAAAGCCCAGTGATTGAGCCAGTGATCCAATTTGAAATGCAGAAATGATTAGAGCTGCTTGCCTCATTTCATATCGAAATTCTCTGATTTATGACAGGGCTGCAGCCAAGATCTATCTCCAAAGGGAATTAGTGTGCAAGTTTGCATATTTTTGTTATTTAGGTTTCTGATAGCAGCTGCTAGCTAGAAATACTGAACTGGGAGGTGGTGGTGCAGGGTTTTTCAGCCATTGGAGCAAAGAAAGATAAGAGCCTTATGTTTAGGACATTTAGACCCCTTGACCATCTCACCATACAGTAATTTTTAAACTTGGATTGCAGTAATACAGGAATCCAGTGGAATGTTTAATTGTAGTTGTGGAGAAAGGAATTACCAAAATTCTGTCTCCATGTTTTAACTAGGGGAATTTTAATGAGGCATAAAACTTCAATCATGCGACTGACCTGTGGGGCAGAGTGTAGAACATATAATGAAACAGAAATAGAATTCTGAAAAAAAATTATTACCTTATCTGGAATTTACATGAAGTGTTAACAGGAAATTATGCAGCAGTTATAAATGAAAAATATGGGATTTAATGTACTTATTAATAAAGATTTGTTACATACATGATACCAGTGTCCCAAATCTGCTGTCCGCAGCTGTCCCCAATTTCTTATTTCTCTGTCCTTAAATGTATTTAGTGTCTTCTTATTACTATGGAAGCTAAGGCCAATATCTATTTAACACCAGTTTTTAAGACAAACAGAAACGTCTTGAGTAGGGATCGAGAACTGAGGAATTTTTCCTTTCTGCAACATTCAGACACTCATAAAATTCAGAGTTTTTCATTTGGAATTCAGTTAATGTTTTCTTTGGATTTGTAAACCTTCTGTGAAAGAATGAACACGTGGTAGCTCTTAAAAAGGGGGAAAAAAGCCTTCTCCATTGAATGAAAGATGAGTAACTGCCGAATTATGCTAGTATTGCACTGAGCAAAGAAATCACACTGTGAAAGTTTATTACCTTAGCTACTATCCGGCTCCATATGGAGTCATTATGGCCTAGAGTCTCAATAGTGCTCCTAAATTGACCTTACCATAATGCAGCTGTGCTTCCAGGTATTAAAACCTCTCTCATATTTCACTGAATATTCCCCAGGGGGTCCAAGGTTATTGTAGTAAAAACTTTAAAATTTGATTACTTTGTTCTTTAACAAAGAATTCAGTAAGAAGATCATACAGTCTGCAGACAGAAATGTGTGGGCTATATCTTTCAAATTAGTTCTTCTCACACGCTGTATTTTTGCGTTCCTACCCTTGTTATTTAACAGCAGTTCTGCTGATAAAGCTTGTCCTGTTTGGGTACGCTATGCAATTACCTGATTGACCCACTTTCTTTGTGAAGTCACCGCAAGCGTATTGTTGACCTTAAAATAACGCTGTGGTGCTGCAGCTCAGACAGCGCTGACACTGCCTGAGCCTCCCTGTCCCCTCCGCAGGCACTGGTGATGGAGATTTGCTCAGTAAATGGCAGTTTAAAACACTGAACACCTCCTGCAGGAAGAGTTACCAAAACATGGACATAATGTAAATGGAGGAAATAGGACTGAAAATGGCTTTGCTTGCAACAGATTCATCTACTTTCTTGTTATTGTTATTTGGACAATACAGGCAATGAAGTCAATGAAATTGTCACCTGAAGAAGAATGCATAATAAGGCCTATTTTTACGTACTCATATATGCATTAAGACAATCTATAGGTCTTTTAATTTTTCAGCTTCCACAGTAAAAGTGGTATGTAGCAGAGATTAGTTAAAACATAAAGGTGGTTATCTTTTTTTTTCTTCTTCTTCTTTTTTTTTTAACAATAACAGAAACATTCCAGCTGAAATATAAAAGGATCAATCTTTGGACGAAGTCCACTTTCTCTGTTCCCAGTAAAATTGTACAAGTTCTCTTTCCTGCTGCCTTTTAGCGGTTTGATGGCAATGGATTCTGTGCCTGCTGTACTATGAGTTTTATGATTCTGTGAGAAAAGATGAATATAGCACTATAAATCTCCTTTCTGAATGCTATTTTAGCTTCTCTAAGGACATTGTAATCTAGTCTACCCATGCTATTTGCAGAAAAGCAGAAGACAGTTTTTGTTAGCCAGCGACTAAAGTTTTCAGAGCATGGACTCCATCTGTGGTCCTGAAGCTTTGTATGGGCAATCACTGTTGTATATTTATTTTTTCCCATTTTCATATATGCAGGCAGAAATGGAGATCTTAATGAGAAAATATGGTGTTTCTTTGTTCAAATTACAGGTTATGTTTTGAATCGTATTAGGCAGTCCAATGGTATTGAGAAAGTGAGGATCAAATATGTCCATGGCCGCTGCATTAGTTGGCAGGGGGCACATTTGGCCTTACAGATGTCCCTAACTCAGCCAAGATGGAATGGGTCTTTTACTTTGCATAAAGCTACTGTATGAACGTTAAACATTTATGTTATGAAGCAAAGAACATAAATTGAAAGCATGTATGACTCTTTCTCGAGAACACAGCAGCTTTTGTCTTTCCTCTTAAAGTATAAATACTGCTACGTACAAATAATCAACCTTATTTTTTTCTTCATTTAATTTTTTATCTATTGCTTGTTTTAGTTTAAGCTCTACTGTGGGCTATTAAGTCTGAGAATCTTCATGTGTGCAAAACCCACTTCCACTAGGTATTACTTTTAAAGCATATTATTTTAATGATTTATCGTAAAGAATGATCTTCTGTATTGCTCTGATAGCCAGTAGAAGTTAAAACATTAAGTAGGCAGCATAGTTAACGTGGATAAGTGCAGCATTAGAGTAGATAGATATTAACCGATATGAGGCATCGGAGGTAAAATCAAAAGGATTAAATTTGACAGAAGAGCCCCATTTAATTACTTCCAACCCCTCTGATTGTATTAAATCACGCATACTTTAAGTAACTTTCTGGACTGCACTAATATCTGATTTTCTTGGAATACAGCTTTTGCCAGATCTAGCTATGTTACAGGGAAATGTTTGCCCATAGTGCATTATAAGGAGGGAGTTGTGTTCTTGTAATATTCTTACTAATTAAATCCCACAAGGCTTGCTGCTGGGCTTACTACTGGGAACCCAGCAATGTGAAGAGGCTAACAGGGAAAGTCACATGGATGGATGCGAGAGCTGGGGCAGAATGCGTGTGCATGCACATGTATATCCTCCCAAAATTGAGGACAGGAATGAAAAGGTAGACTAAACATTCACAGAAAGGCAAGGAAGGACAGGCACTTGATTCTTTTGTACTTGTGGCTCTTCCAAATTGTAGGCTAGTTTTTTGCAGATTGTATCCAGTCTGAACACTTGGACAACATCCCAAAACATATGATCTTCTCTAAGCAAATTGCTCAAAGATGATTTATTTTGACTGTGAAAGTTTGGAAAAAGAAATCATTCTTGAAGAAGTTGGGCAACCTATTTATATCTGGACACCTATTGTCCCTCAATAAAATGAAGTAATAGTAGTCAAATCCTGTGTGCTTTGTGCTTGTATTGACTTCAGTGATGGCAGTATCTGAGCTAAGCCAGAGTTATGTGATTTTATATATGTGTGTATATATTTGCATGAGCACACACACACACATGTAGATATGTATTTTCTAGTAACTCTCCTTTCAAAACATTTCCTCAAAAAAGGAGGGAAAAACAGTTTTAATTTCACATAACTGACCAGGAGAGATAATGAAGTACTTTCAAAACTCTTTGTGTGTGGAAGCCCTAGAGGCAAACCCAAGAGCTTTCGTAGTTTTAGCAACCAATTACTGCCAAAAGAAAAAAAAAAGTTTCCCCAATTATGAAGTATACTAATGCAGACTGCACAGACTCAATTTCACAAAGTGTATTGGAAAGGCAGCATTCACATAATTAATGAGAAAATGCTGCATGTGTTCAGACCTTCTGTTAATTGATTAAATGAGTCTATGTCTAAATCTGATTATAATCACGCTGCGGTGGTACAATTGAGTGTGTGTATGAAGGAAAGGGACTCTCTCACTCTCAAGCATGTGCATGCATCCTCCTGCCTGCTTCCCCCAAGCCCTCAAACCGTAAGGAGAGGATAAGAATTAGCCCTATACAAAAGGTAGCAGACTTCCTTAATGAAAGCTGTACAGCTTGATCCCAATTACTTGAATGATTCATCTTTGTTTAGTGTCTCAGTTTCTGTTCAATCCATTGCTTGCACTGGTAAAATGTGGCATGGGTTCGGATTGATGCTTGCTGTGGTTAACAAGTGATGGTTAGTTTTCCTGCAGTGTCGTCATAAAACACTAAACCTGCCATGTGCTTGTCATTTTTTTTAAAGAAGGCCACAGTGTTCCCTAAGGGTTGTGAGAGAAGTTCATCCCATTGAACTGGTCAGCAAGATATCATTAGCTCGTTGTGTACATGAAATCCAGGGGTTAGAGCACCAAGCGTCACAAGCCAGTTTCTTTACCTCCTTGAGCTGATCAGAGGATCAGAGTATCAAGGAAGGATTAGCACTGACTTGGGATTTGTGTGATTGGTTAATTTATTGCGGCGATGGCAGGCCTTTCATCTATGGCAACATTTAATCAGCACGGCCATGGAGGCTATTACGGGTTAGCTCTTTTCTCAAGTCAGCCAGGGCTGCACCATCAGCCCTATCACAATTCCCCTGAAATTTCCAAATTATCTGGAACAGGCTTTAGCCTCACAGTAATAAAAATTAGAAGAGATTCCTGATAGCACTGGTGGAAAAGGCTTTCACTTGCACAGGGCAAATTATAAATAGTATGAACGTGCACTTAAAAAAAAAAAAATTCTCCACCTCTTAAGAGATGTGCAGGACTTATCACCCCTGCTCTGATCCAAATCCTCGTGGTTGAAAATTTATATTAGATTTTATCAGTGAGGCCTAAGTCTAGAAAAATCAATGAAGGTTATCTTTTATGTTGCAGGAACTTGTGGAAATATTGATTTTCATTTTATAGTGAATTTGGAGCATGAGTTGGTAATCACTGCTGAGCTGACTACAATGTTTGCCTACTGTATCTTTTACTGAGTTTTGCTCAAGTATTTAAGATAGTATATTCCTGTTGATTTTAGCATGTAGTTTGAAGTCAAATGTTTCTTAATGGAAGTTTGTGCATCTCTTGTTATATAATGTAATCCTTCAGTGTAGTAGTGATTAGCTAATGTCCGTTGAATGATTTCTGAATTTAGTAGTGTTCAGAGTGAGAAAGGAGATTTCAGGACTCCCCTCGTATCTCTTTCTTCTCCTTTCTTCCTGCCAGTCACTAAAACACTAAGTGAAATAGAAACTATAACAGAATGTAATGAAAAATAAGATGAAGGATGCTAAAAGATGAAATATCCATGTATAAAAGGAGTTAGGAATCTGAATAACTGCTAGTATAAATTATAGTTATTCAATCTATTAAGCATTAAATCTTTCAGAACTAATGAAAGCTAGAAAAACTTCTGTTGATAAAAGATACCAAGGACACAGTTTATTATAAATGAGTCTAGAGCCTTCATATTGGCTTCTAAAAGTACTTTAACTAAGTAAAACGGTGATTCAGGGAATGATTTTAGAGCTTTTCTTATGTAATGCCCTTACTCACTCTCTGTGGCTTTTATTTGTATAGAAAGTATCCACTTTCAATGCAATTTCTATTGGAGATCTATCCATGCAACTGATTTTAAAATGGATGAATTCTTCACAAAGTCATTTGAATATTCAAAAAAAATCTATTTCTGACAGATTTATGTTTGTTTTTTTTTTCTGTTGTTTAACTTTAGGTATCATGTACGTGACTGAGTTCTTTTAGAAATGATATTGGAAAAGGAATGCTTTATATCTCATTCACACAGAACCTAATGCTCGGAAAGTAAAATGAAGCTTTATGACTTTCGTAAGATAATGCCTAACTGACCTTGAGAGCTTTAAATAGATAAAAATCTCAGATAACTACTCACAGTTAAAACAATTATTGTTAAACAAGAAACAAAACAAAACAAAAAAAACCCAAGAAAACAAAAATATAGCTACAATTAAATACAGATTTTGGAGAAAACTCTGCTATTTCCTCCCTTTGCAGCCTCTCTGGCAAGACCTGCTGTTCTCCAAATAGAGAAAGCAAGTAGTGGTAACATGTACTTTTCCTGGGAGACTCATTCACCTTTCCAGTTTCTGAAATAAAGATTTAAAGTAAGATTTAAAGTTAGACCTCTATAGGGATGGATAAATGCATTTTTTTGAAGCACCAGTGCAAGGAGATACTGTTCCTTTAGGAGTTAAATAGTGAAGCTATTCGCAAAGCGTATGTCCTCAAAGGCACTTGAAGAACATGGTGCTGCAGGTGTCCCTGAACATAATCTGAAAATACACGGTCATTCTTAATTGCAGCAAGCTTAAAGGAAAAAATGTATGAATGTAGCTACTTGGATCTCCTCAAGTGCTGCTGATTGGAGCACGTGCAGCACGATGCTGAGGAATGCACAAGAATGTGCTTACAAGGATACTCAGATACAAAAAATTCCAGTTCCTAGAATCACCTGTATGTCACTGTGTATATATTCATGTTACTAGCATCCTTCACCAAGTTAATTATGTTTCTAGTGCATTCATTATTTTAGTACCATAACTTTTCTTGTTGTGTACTGAGGTTGGCACGTGCTTTCCTTGGTTCTGTTTTCCTCTGATCCTTGTCAGTTCATATATTAGACAGAAACATTGATGATTTGTAAATACGAGCAATGGAATGTGTGTCACTGATTTCACTGTTAGCAGGAATGTGTCCATTTTGTGAGTTTTCCTATGATGATTAAGCTAGTTGGTATTTCTTTAACTGGAAATCATCTTCAGGAGAAAAGAAATGTAACGGATTGAATTCTTTACTCTCTGGAAATGACAGTTTTATGCATACTGATGATATGTATAAAAAGAACTAAGAGAGGACTTACTTGCTGTAATGTTAACTTTTATAAACTGAAATGAAATTTCAGTTTATTTTGTTTTGTTTTCTTCCTACAGGTAAATGTTTAGGTAGTCCAAAGCCTGTAATTCTTGAGCTTTGCCCCAGAGAAACTCCTACTGACTTCTCTGGTATTTTTATCTGAAAGAATGCTGAAATAAATACTTCAAGATTCAACCTTAAAGTCTAAGGGAAAAAAAAAAAAAAAGCCAACATTGTATTTTTTTTTCTATCAATATGAAATGAAATTATTAACATCATAAAATCTTTAACTACAGAGAAAGTACAGAGAAAAGATGCCCCGCAAAGACTGACTTAAATTCTGTTTTCTGAGCCACAGGTGCCATTACTTTTGACGTCAGTGGAAATAGTGTCCGTGTATCTCAGTAAAATATGACCCGTTGCCTATTTGCTTGTCTGTTATGGAACTAAAGATGAGTGTGCGTAACTGAACAGATATGCCTGGGCAAATTTGATTCCCTCTGTTAATTGTTAGTCTTGAACCTGGCATTTGCATGGAATTACACTGAATGTTTCATTTTACACAGTTTATGCCAGTGATGTGTTTAGAGAAAACAATTAAAGTGTTCATTTAGCCAGAATTTGGAAACTTTGCAATATTATCTATTTTATTATCATTTTTTTGCCTGAAGAGCAAGGAGTGTTTGGGTCTTTTTCCTGAAAGCCAGCCATATGTTCCAATATCATTTATTCCTTAAAAAATACCAAAATTAGAAAGACTTATTTTTTCATTACTGAATACCAAATATTTCCAGAAGGTTTTTGTTGACTTGCCCATAGATTCCAGCAGTCCACCCTTTTATGATTGATTCCTGCTGCCATTAGTTATATACCAAGGACAGTCTAGAAAGCGATTATGCATAAAATAAAGTACCAGTACTATTAAAATTAAACCTTATTGAGCTGATTTTCAAGTGGTAACTTCCAGGTTTGGCCCTTAGCTATAACTTTGTTGTAACTTCTTGTTTGTTTGCTAGGATTTAGGAAATATTTTACAAGTAGATTAAGGTAGTGGAAACAGAGGGTTGCAGATGGATGATGAGATTCTTGTGTACCAGATCCCAGAAGCTTACTTAGCAATTTATAGTAACAGAGCAGAATCCCCACCATGGATGGCCTAGCCATTATGAACTGTGTGTGCAGTCTTGGTTCCTTTTGAATTGTTTTAGAAATTCTGTTCTATGCTGTAAGCCCCATGACTCTTTTGTGCCTGGCCAAGGAAAGCAAACACACAGAAGGTTGGACACCTCTGGTGAACATGCAGCAGGCTCCTCCCAAGAGGAAGACAACATTTGACCCCAGTTGGCTCCCCAAAAGACAAATGCTTGTAATTGACATGAATAAAAGTCAAATACATATAATCGTTTCAGAATAATTATATACAACTGTAGTATAGCGAAAAGAGAGAGCTAGGATCTGTATCATAGAATCATAGAATCATAGAATCACCAAGGTTGGAAAAGACCTCCAAGATCTTCCATTCCAACTGCCTACCTACCACTGATATTTCCTCACTAACCATAGAATCATAGAATCACCAAGGTTGGAAAAGGCCTGTCTACCATGTAGAAGAAGATGTTCTAGATAGTGTTCTGGACTGTTGGTAAATGAGTGAGTTAAGGCAAACACAGCAGTTCAAAGGTACTATGGAAATGGCCTGGGTAGTGGGGAATAGAAAGTCCACAAAAAATTGTCAGTGCAGTAACACTTTTTATTTAAATCTTATTTGGAGTAATGCAGTGGAAAACCAGGATTATTAAACATCCCTATAGTAACTGAGGAATTGCTTATGTATGTAGTATGCTGACTAGCCAGTACATATCTAGTTTAGTTTGGCCATATTCCTGGGAAATAAGCCAACACTGATAAATGAACTTGATGTTTGGAAAGCCTCTAAGATGAATCTAGTGATCATACTATTATTAAGTATGAAATCTAACTCCAGAAAATAAAGTGTATTTGAGTTATCAAAAAAAAAAGATTTTCGAAAAAGAAAAGACATAAAAGATAACGCACTAAGAATGCATTATATCAGATTATGTAGCAGAAAATGGGAACTATTTCAGAATTTGGAAAAAAAAATGGAGGAACTAATTCAAGTCCTCCTCCTTGTTAACTTTTTCCTACGTATATGTATTCCGCCACCATCCTTGCACGTGCTACATACCTCACTCGTCCTGATCCAAACATCTCAAATTAGCTGGAGTTACTACCTGAACTTTAAAAGATAATGGATCAGACCAGAGGTATTCTTTTGGCTGGTGCCACTATCCTGTCCTTCAGATTGTGTACATTGCAAATCAGTTCTCTGAGCTTTTTTTTTAAAACTTAGTTGTTTATTAAGAAGTAAAAAAAAAGAAAGCTAGATTATTAAATGAGTTTAATTTTCTATAAATAAGTGTAACACATCTTAGGATTTCTAACATCGTGCACTGACATGCACTCTTAAAACAGTTAATTTCTCAAAGCTTGAACAAGTTTTAGGCAAACTTAAAAATCTCATTTGGTGTTTCCTTTTAATAAAATTGAGTACTATAGTATTGATATTTCACTAATTTTAAGATACTCAATTTGGTAATTATTCCATTTCAGTTGTAAATGGCACCTCTAATCTAATGTACTGGAAATTTAATAAAGTTAATCGTTCTACATGGACACCATTTTTAAAAGATTTTAAGATAATTTGCAAACTTCTTCAGCCACTTCAAGCTATATGGGCTCAGTTACATGTAAATTCTGATTTTAGGAGGAAAAATATGTTATTTACTAATTTTTTAAAGTTACATTTGTTATTCAGTTCCCGAATAACACCCAAGCATAGATATTTTAACTTTATATAGGGTGAACTGACTGAAATGAATGCCATAAAATAACAGTGCAGTAACTGATATAGTGCTTATTTGTCTTAAATGACATGTCTGGGAATGACATAGAGTCTTAATTCTGCCTAGTTCTGAAGGGTTGCTCTTGTATAGTAGTAAAAGAATCAATACAATTGATGTCCATGGGCCAAACTTCCTTCAGTTTAAATACAAGAAAATCTCCTTGGCTTCAGTTGTTTTCAGCAATAAACTGTGGGAGACTGCAATTACAGAGAATTTCATTTTCTCATGGTAGTACCACATAGATGTTATGATGATAGTGCCTGAAGCTGTCAGCTAGTTAAAGGCACAAATTTGATTGTAACATCACCTGTACTCTCCTAGAAATTAGAAACTGTGTTTTCTTTGTCTGAATTTTCCTGCATTTAAGAGAGACTTGAAGTCAAATGCCTGCCCATGAATTTTCAATGTGCTATGGTCAGTAGATCGTTCTGTTAAAATCACTGGCAGTTCTGTACAGTACTTAAAAATTACAAGCTGTAAGAAAGTGTTTTAAAAGTAGCCTGTTTATATTGCACTATATAGAATAATTCCTCTGACAAATATGTGATATTTACAGTCAAATCATTTCATACTTAAAAGAAAAAAAAACACAGTAGTATGATTTAATAGAAAGCATCCCGTTCTTTTTGTCAAGGTTTTAATCAAAATCACAGGCCTCGTGAGGTAATCTAGGGATTTTCTCTTATGTTTTATTAGTTGTTTTTTGAACTGTAATCCCAGTAATGAGCTAGTAACAAATCTCAGCCATATGTGTGAAACTACCAACTATCACCATCCTTTCAGTCCCAAATAGGATAACCAGAGCATAACTACTGTGAAGCAATACAATTATGAATTTCTTGAGGGGGAAAAAGGAAAGATAAGTGCATGGAAGTCAGCTAACACTGATGCACGGGTGGCTACAGCATGCAAAGGGTTAACAAGATTTTCATTTTAGATAGTTGCCGTAGTAACAATCAGAGAGCTCAGGCTGTATCTTTTCTATTTGTGGAGAATGTTTAGATTTACAGAGTAGCTCAGCTTATTATATATCTGCCTTGATTGCTGGATAAGGCTCGTTGATTAAAAACAGAATAAGATGCGCTTTTATAATACCCGGGGAAGCTGCAGCCCCCGCCCCCGCTCTGTGTCCCTCTTTGTCCAGGATTCTCCCAGCTCCCCCAGCCTGGCTTCTCGCTCAGGTGGAGCTGTGAATCAAGTTTCCCTTCAACTTTCAGTGAGAAGGGGCTGGTGCTGCCTGCATGGCATGTGGCATAGGCCACAGGTCCTGGCAATAGCTGTCTGCTTCTAGCAGTCATTTTGGACATTCCTTCAAACCAAGCTCCATCCCATGCTGAATGTAAGTGTTGCCTGATGTCACAGCTTGTTTGCGTTCCACAGCTTAGCAGAGAGAAAGTTTGATGAAAGGTCAGAGCTGCAGCAGAGGAAGGAGGAAAGCAGGTTTCCTAGTGTTTGTCACCCAAATGCTCCCCTTGTAATCAGCAAGAGCTGCCAGAGTCTTATGGAGTCTGCAGGCTGGGAGAAGCTGGGGAGCTTCCTGCCTTACAGATTTTCAGTAGCCATCTGGACCTGGGCCCCTGCTCTGGGTGTCCCTGCTGGAGCAGGGGTTGGGCCAGGTGGGCCCAAAAGGCCCTGCCAGCCTCAGCCACCCTGTGACACTGTGATGTGATCACCTCCGTGAAACGTGCAAATGGTCTGAGCTAGTGAAAATCAGTCATGATGTTCATTATTCATTTACTTTTCTTAAAAATGGAGACCACTCATGAGGGACATAGCAGGGAACCATGCATGAGAGGTTGCTCCTACAGGCAGTTGCCAGGCAAGATGAAGCAGCACGCTGCAGGCAGCCTCAGACCTCACCTGAGGGCCCTATCTCCAGAGAGCAGGAAAAAACCCCACTGCTTTGTCTGCTAGGTTCAAGCCTGCCTTGAACAGCTGCTGCCAATTAGTGCCAAGTGATATGTGGTAGTTGTTTGAAACAGAGAGGGTGGCTGGAGTACTGTAGCATTTTAATGTCAATTTCTGTGACAAGAATAATAGAAATTCTGGTATAAAGTTTTATGAACTTCTGTAGTTTAATAGCTGGGACTCTGATTCTGCCAATTTCTAAAGCTTTTGCTGTTTTAGAGCTTGATTTTTCATGTCACTGGTGCTGTTTGTGTTGTTAGGCTGCTTTCTTGGCTGCATAGCACATGCACTGAAGAGCGGCTTTCTTTTCCTTTTATTGACTTCACTGGGATATTGAAGTACTAAAGAACATTTGGAAACTGGCTTTTTTTCTTTGGTCAGGTGTGTGAAAATTGATTTGGAAATTTTATTGGAAGCAGAAGGGTTCTGATTTGTTTTTCTTTGAAACAGTAAAGGAAAAAGTACCTTTTGGAACTAAAAATCATTATTTGTGACACTGGTCCAAGCCAACAGTGGAATAGAGCTCTAATTTAATTGCTTAGATTCAGTGCGCTGTGTGATGGTGGCCAACATGATTCTTATCATCTGCTCAGAGTTTTCATTTCATAGGAAAAATAAATAAATACCTGCCTCTTATGGGTTCAAATTTGTTATTCTTTTGAATGTGTGCTCCTTCAGGTATTTTCTCCACATCCATTTGAGGTCCTTTGCTTGGACTGAGGATCCTTCACAGGCTTTTCAGCTCCCGAGAGGTCCCATCAGAGAACATGGAGCTGAAGTGCTACTGGGGCTTAAGTGGCTTAAATAGTGGAATGCTGACTGGCATGAGTCTGGCACCAATATTCTGTGGTCATAGATGTACCCAGATATTCCATTCATCATTTGTGCTGTGTCTACACATGTAAATGAAATGGATCCATCAGTTCTCTTTCAGCAGGCTGCATCAGTCTCTCAATATCATCATTTTAACTTGAGATACCAGTCAGCATATATCCATCACTCCCAGAAACACATGTTGGTTCATAGTCAAATTTTTGGTGCAAATAATTTCAAAAAAAATACGTTTTTTTTCCTGATTGAAGGATCCTTTAAGTAAAGCTGCCAAGCTGTCAGCTTCTGTGTCTATTGTTACGTAGTCCAAAAGTGATAATTTTTTTGAGTTCCCTAAACTATGTTAAAATGAGATGGGAGTGGGTTTTATTCATTGTTATTTTCAAGTTATGAGCGTAACACAAGGTCCCTGTCTCCCTTTTAGCCAGTCTTTTATGTGTAAATGTTTCATAAGTATCTGAATTTTCCAAGAAAATGTATTTTCTTGGAACAGTTTTTATTTCTAGAAAGTCTTTTACCCTTACACCAAGCTCTATTGTCTTCAGAACCAAAAGCCTGAAAATAGCATTCCTACATTACTTCTTTGTTTCCAGATTTTAAGATCTATTATGCATAGTGTAGTGCATAATCATAATTATGCATTCATGATGATGTTTGTACTGGCTTAACTCAGGAATAGTGTGAGAAAGCTAATCTCGAAGCTACAGGCTGTTTTCCTGCACTTTAGATTCTGATCTGAGCTGTTTGTTGAGTCTTACTGGAACCAGACCCCTTATTCACCAGTCTTGCTTCTGGACTCTCCATCATTATCTTCCGTCCCAGTGAAGGACCTTCACCCATTCCTTTACAACTTCTTTTTTTTTGTCATGTAAACTTGCTTCGTTGCAGTTCTTCGTCATGCTGCATAAAATCAGTCCACTGAAGCAATTTAGATGAGAGCTGTGTTACATGATTATGTCATACAAGCTACAAAAATCAGGATCCTTTTCATCTGCCATTGGTGTTTTAGGGAACTTCATTTTCATTTTTATGTGAGAAAAGGAAAAAAAAGTCCTCAAGCCGTTAAGGCAGTGGGGAAAAAAAATTTCACGTTTATATAATGAAACATACTTTTCAGCTGAAAGACATAATTGCACACAAGCTAATTTATTACTATGCTCAATTCATATTCTTGGCCCAAAACTTCTGAAATTGTAAAAAAAAAAAAAAAAGGATGTAATTACCATTAATCCTTAATTCAGATCTGATTTTTCATCACATTGATGAAAAAGCACTCAATCCTGAGATAAATTTTCTCTGAGATTAATATTTTCCCCATATTAATCTGTTTTTCAATAATATTGTTATTTATTTTAAAAACTTTACAACAAACAGATGGAATGGGAAGGAGATTCAGAATGCTAAAATATTTTATAGTGATATCTTAATTTCTACTAATTTCCTTGTTAGGTCTGTATTCATGTTTCTTTTTTTTTTTCACTGTAGTATTTGGGAAGAAGTTTTCAATGGAATAAAAAATAAATACTTTTTTAACATGAAAATACTACGTATATTTTACAAAAATTTAACTGAGTAAATGAAATTTTATAAAATTCTATATTTAATGACTAGGAAATACAAATTATACTTGGAAGTGAATGGAGGATAATCCAAAGTTCCAATTATTTACAGACTTTTCCATCAATATGTTATACATGTGTAAGTTAATTCTTATTAACTGCAAACAAAAAAGCATGAGGAAACACTGAAAATTAATGGTGGAGCCTTATTCCAGTTTATTTTACTATAAGCAATCAAGGATCACGCATAACACAGCAGTGTACTAACCAGAAGCACACTCACAGAAGATGATTTAAACTTGTTGTTTTTTTTTATGGATACAAGATTTTAAAGTTATTCTTAAGAAGATTGTCCTTGATTTTACATTATCCTGGCTGGATGGTTCCGTTTCTTCCATTTACTGTGATACTCACTGGGTAAAAAATATCCTACTGTCTGCTTAATATTGTTGGAATTTTCTACATGAAGATGTAAGGAGGAATTCGGTTTTACCCCATAATTATATATTAAATCAGTGTTAAAATACAGTTGTAATCAAATCCTTTCATATCCCAAGGCCACACATTTGATGCAGTACATTGGAAGGTCAGAACACTTAGCTGAGTATACACCCCTTGAGACTCAACAGATGTACAGATATGTGGCCTAATCCCAAAAACGCATTCGTAAGTCTGGAAGATCAGAATTGAGCCTTAATTCTCTAAAGGACTGCCGCAATGTTGTGTGGTCCTTTCATCCAAATTAGAATGATTCATTATGTCTAGTCCATTAGCACCATCAGGGATAGGTGTGGACCATAAAATCTGCATTAGGATTTCTAAATATGTCAAGGATAATCTTAAAATGAGATAAACTCTGATGTTTTAACTGAACTAAAAATAATTAATCAAAGTCATACATGGTTGTTGAATTGTGCCTTAAACGTTTCTTAAATGATTATGCTGTCCTAACAAATCTAAAACCTAGTTTTCAAACTTGCACAGAGGACTGTCTATTGGACTTACGTTGGTACTTTAAAGTAACCTATTTAATGTTGATAAAGTTATATACAAAATTATCTAATTTTAGAAGTACATAAAGACCTTTTAAAAATTGGGAAGAAAAGCTCAGAATATTTATTCTGTTCCCTTATTCTCTTCCAAATTATTTAGGTAGGAATTTACATGTAATATTTTGAGTACATTCAGAGTGTGTACCACTGAAGTTCCAGTATTGTTTCACACATCATCAAGAGAATAACATTATAATACCTAATCCATTGACTAAAATATCTTTGTATTACATATGTGTTTTATAAAAGGCCTCAGGATTCGTTGAATAGAAATATAATTCTAATAGGATTTCAATTGATTATATATTAAAAATATTGTACAAGTATACACAAAGAATATTTTATTTTATAACTTTTTGGTTTTGGAAAAAGAAAAGTAAAATTAAAAAATATTATCTTTTACTGCTTCTAAAGCATGACCTTCACTTACCTTCTATGGTAAGAACATTCACTTTTCTAAAGTAAAATACACAACTTCTATTTGCAGTTACAGACAAAGAAATGATAATATATAATAAGCAGAATCAATAAACTACTAATCTATAACCGTGTGTAATGGATTGTTTATAGAAGGCTTTATGTATGTCCTTTTTATTTTTTTATTTTAATGGATTCTTCAGATAAAAAGAAATGAATACATACTAAATGAAGTTTGAACTTCTGGAAATGATGATTTAAATCATCTATTCCAAGGTAAAAAGAAAATAAAATTACAAAAGATAAAAACAGCCAAAATTACTACAGAACAGAAATTGTTCAGAGTCATACTGTAAATATACTTTAGGTATAGGCATCATTGTTGACTGTTTCAGTGTAAACTGGATGACAGAAACAGGCGGAATTAACCCATACGCAATATAAATACCTTCGTGTCTTCTACAAAAATCTTGGTAACTGTCCTTTTGATCATCTGAAATATGTGTTGTCATGTTAACTCCCTTGGTTCCACAGGTGGAAAGGGAGCAAGGGTCAAATGATTAACAAGGATTGATTGTTTATTGCAGAGTTTAATCTCTCAGTCCATCCAACGTAAGCCAAATGTTTGCAAAAGTGCAGCTGAACCTTACTGAGCGGAGTACTCATCGATTTAATACTAAAGATGTTCAGCAGAAGTAAAAGGAGGTATGCTTAAGCAAGTGCATTTGGAAAACATTTACTAGCAAATATCAAAATGATTTCATTACTAGAAACACAGACTTAATTCTCAGTGTAGGCAATGATTTACAATATAGGAGTTGACCCAGTAGGAAAAATGCACTGATAATTCAGGGTGAAAGTATGCAAGCAGCACTGCATTATGTCTTGTCATGAGATATATGTAGTGTGATTTCATCTGTACAGGTGCTTGTCATCTGTGAAATAGCATTAGCAAAAGTGTTTGACTTCAAAGTGAAATGGAGAGGTTCAACACCCATGGCAGTACCTGAGCACTAAGGCACAATCACAGGGGCATGCTACCCAAGGGTACCAACTCACCAGAATACAGACAATTAGCATTTCACTACATTTCAGAAGATCGTTGTTAATTATATTCATATCAGTCACAGCACCAACTAACCAACAAGTCACAGGAGTGATGGCAAAATGCACTCCTGTCCTTCCCATGGTCTTAGGGAAAAAGAAGAGTTAGCTAGACATAGCTAGATGGAAACATACAAAATGGAGGAAAGGGAAGGTAGGAGGTCAGAGAGGGAGAGGAGTAGCTGTGAAGCCAGAGGCCAGGGTGAACTGACTTTATAGGAGGGAAGGACAGGGCTGTAAAGCACATCAACATAGGGCAGTAAGGGAAGGAGAAGCTCACTAAGTTTTCAGAGGTTCAGTTTCTTGCTTTTGCTTTCCTGTTCCTAACAGCTGGTTGTCACATCCTCCAGGGCCACATGACAGGCAGATGGAAAGAATTGCCCAAACCTTCAGCTGGGACCAAGAATCCATGCTCTGTGCTCCAGAATATGAAATAAGAATAGTTCTGGGGAAGAGTTTGAAGACCGATTCCAAAAATATCCCAGATATTAAAAACACACAATAAAAATAATTATCTGTATATATATCTTGTTTTTTACAATAAATCTGGATTTTAAGGTAATTTGGCATTTTTTTTATTGCACAACTTACAAGTTAGAGTGACTGATTATAGCTGCATTACGATAAACTTTTTATGTGAATCTCCATTATCCTTCCATTAGTACTATTACATTTCTGAGATTAGGAAAGTGGAATATCCCTCTGCATTTGGCAGTATGTGCTAAGTAAAAGGGTTAGTGTTGTATGAATTGGTCATGAATGTCCTGATCCTGGACAACTCCACTTCTCTAAACACTGGAAAAGGGAACCGAAGGCTGAAAGTGTTCTCAGAAGGCTCCACTGAAGCTCTGGGCACACAGCATGATTGAGGACTACTACTGGGACTGAGTGAAAAAGCATCTTCCATGCTCAGTCCCAGAGATCAGTCTGTGCTTCCAGAATGCAAGTATGGCTTGAAATTACATTTCCAGCCCTGCAAAGCTTTGTAATTCTGAGTTATGCACCTTAGAACTTTATAAAGTGTCATTATTTAATGAATCCTCATCTTCAGATTATGTAGAACAAGCTAAAGTTTTTTTGTTGTTGTTTGTTTGTTTTTTATGACAGCCATTATTTTATACCAAAGTTACAGTGCGATTAGATTTATTTTTATTTTTTAGATGTAAAAGGATGCATTCTAGCTGGGTAGTATGAAATGATCTCAACATTTATTGTGTATTTGGCTTGTATTAAGGGCATTTGTCACCAGGCATATTTGATATTAATAACAAATTTGGAATCATGTTGAAGTCATGACAAATGTTGGAAAATATGAATAGACCTAGGGTGTATTTTTTCTGTTTGAATATTTTCATTGGTCTGCTTAAGGTTTGTGGTTGTATGGTGAAATGTATGTTCAGCTTTGTCACTTGACAAGTGATGATCTCTTGGGGTAAACAGCAGGGTTTCTCAGTTGCAGGGAATCCCAGCTGTCTTTCAGGATTCCATCTGTGTGTACATTTCTTTTTTTCCTGCTTTATTTTTAATGATTTTTTTCTTCTTTCTTTTTGAGATCAAACCATTTAAAGGCTTTGATTTGGCTGCAGACTTTTCAAATATTACCAACTATTCATCCTCTACTATCACCACAAAAAAAAATGATGAAGGCAGTACCACTTCAGATAAGTGAAATCTCAAAATATATATCCAAATGTAAAATGTCATGCATAGACCAGAAGTGATGCAAGTTGTTTCACAGTTTACTGGTCCTCACATACAGCACTGCTGTGTAACCACCGGTGCTTCACAATGAGAGTCCAGAATTCCATAATCTTGGATGGAAGAAGGCATGAGGACTTTGTTCCCCCTACCTTATCCAAGATACTGAGGAGTCACATGGACCTCTTCCTTCTCCATCACTAATTTCATAGAATCATAAAATCATAGAATTGCTCAGGTTGGAAAAGACCTTCAAGATCATCAAGTCCAACCACAACCTAACCATACTACCCTGACTCTGACAACCCACTGCTAAACCGTGTCCCTGAGCACCACATCCAAACGGTTTTTAAACACATTCAGGGATGGTGACTCAACCACCTCCCTGGGGAGCCTATTCCAATGCTTAACAACCCTTTCTGTAAAGAAGTTTTTCCTGATATCCAACCTAAACCTCCCCTGGCGCAACTTGAGGCCATTTCATGGCCCATCATAGGCAACAGTTTGTTCATGTTTGTTCTGTCTTTCCAGGTAACATGGCAGAACTCCAGGTGAACAGGCTCCACGTACTCTTTTCATCTAGCCCTAACCACAGGCTAATGCTTGAACACTCCTCTACAACAGTGGATCCCTTAAAGTTGTGAAGTAGTAACTAAAACAGTTCTCCCACATCTGTCAGCAGATTCAGATGAAATTAACTGCATTTATTACATTTTTATGTGATTTTCAAAATGGAAAATACAACCACAAGGACTAAGGATTGCAAAATTTACCTTGCGTTTAGTTTCAGGATCTCACTGATAGACATAGCAGGGCAGGAGGGCGTTGTAAAAACTGAAATTCTGGTGTAATTGAACAGTTCCAGAGTGGGTGGAAACTGCAATGTCTTTGTTTTAATTGGTGAAGATTGTCATTGGCATGGAACCATGAAACGGAAATCCTCCCCACACCTTAAATCTTGTGGAGTGGAGAGGAGATGCCTCTTTGTGTCTAGCACAGAAAGCCATGGCACTGTGGAGTGCTGCCATGTGCCTTTGACTGGCAGCCCTTGAAATAAATATTCTCCCTAGAATCCTTGTTGGGAAAAGATAAGATTTTTCTGGCTGCAGAAGTGAAAACTGAAAGATGGTCCAGATGACTGCACACAAATTCACAAAAAGGAGAGCTATGTCTGTCTGTCCACTGGGCTTGTATTAGGCTTTGATTATTTTAAATCAGTTTTGATGAAGAAATAAACTACAGCAGTCAATGTAAGTTTGAGGTGATATAGGGAAGTTGCCACCCTTCTTATTACTCAGAAATGTCTTGGAACAAATTTTAATTAATTAGGAATAGTTGGAGACCTTTGCAAATCTCTGCTATTATTCAGTCCCAGATGACCTTAGGGGACCTTCCCAACTGAGCTGAGTTGATGAGCTAATAAGTTTTGCTGGACTGAGCATGGTGACCACCGAAGGTGAACTTAACCTCCTGAGAGAGGACATTTTGCATATTCACCATGTCAGAAGATACGTCAACCCTGTGACGATCAAACTGAATTTAAATTGAATTTCAGAGTAGAAACCTCTGTATTTTAACTGGTGTTTTCCTATGCGAGATTCATATCTGAAGGCACCTGAGGCATATTTGCAGCTCTCCTCCCAGTACAATCAGTTTTTAATTGGGTATCAAAAGTAGCACTGCACTGTGGGGCATTAGAATTTCCTACAAGGGCATGAAGACATTTTGGTAATCTTTTGTATCATTTATGGGAATGTGGACTCTGGAAGATTTTCAAAGAAAATCTGTGGGAATCAGAAGACAATCAGTAGTAAAGCCCTTTAGTATCTTAAGTAGCCAGCAGCTTGCCTCTGTTTTGGTGAGAATACTTCAGGGAGATAGTTTTGACATTTTACAAAGAAAAAAAGGTGAAGAGAGAAATGTAGTGATTTTTCAATAAACAGTCCATCTCCTTAAATAACATTGAACACTTTTTGGAAAGCCATGCCTGGGAAAGGGTAGCTGCGTCACAGGGACGTGACGTCATCAGCTTAGTACCGATTTCTTGCTGTGGCACACCTTCTTCGGAAACAGCTAGCAGTGATCAGGCATTTGACATGAGAATTTCAGTGATACCAAACAACTTGCCCATACCATATTTCCCTTCAACATGGGAGTTTCGTCAAGTTTCTGCCAGGCCACACACATCATATGTTAGAAACCTATGCAGGGAAGAGCCCATCTAACATTACCTTGTCAGCACTGATTCCTTCGAGCAAGAGTGCAAAACTATTTTCTACCCTCTGAGATGGCTATTTTTATCTCCATTAACCTCTTGACAGAATATAAACATTTATTGAGAGTTGACTCCCTTGTTTGTTCAGTTGCTTCAAAGGTTAGTGAAAAGTGGATGTCTGCCTGACCTCTTTTATCCTCATTAGCTAATTCTAATTGTTCCCCAAGAGATCACAGTTTCAGCCTTTTTTGTCCTTGTCAAAGTTCTCCGGTTACGGCATGTATGAAGACATTAGCAGAAATTACGTTTTCAGGTAAAAATAATTCAAGTGTTGAGTACACATTTTCCTAGTGCAGAGCAGTAAACAACACTGCAGATTTTTAATGTACCCTTGTTTCCAAAATTTTAGGTTACTGTTGTATGGCCCCATCTTATGGACACCTGTGTTACGAAGTCCCTATTAATTGTATTTGGGCAGCAGGCAGGATGTTTTAGTAAGCTTTAGAGCAATTATTAAAAGGTTTTTGTTTTGTTTTGTTTTGTTTTTTGAGGGAGAAATGTAATTTTTTTTTAGTTTTTTTTTTAAGCAGATATAATATAATTGCTACTGTTAAGAAAGTTTTTCTGTCAAAAGTTTCCCTTCTTTAGATGGAGATACTCCTAATAACACTGCAAATAATACAGCATAAATTAGCTAAATCTCTCCACCCAAACCTTCAAGTCCCTCACCTCATGCTGGGAATGACCAACTAAATGTTCCTGCAAATTTTATGAATTTTATGAATCGCAGGGTGATTTTGACTGTACACTTTGAGAATATTAACATACTTTAATTCTAGTGGGATGACCCAAAGATGGAGACCTTTCATGAAGAATCATAGAATCATAGAACCATAGAACAGCTTGAGTTGGAAAGGTCCACTATGATCATCCAATTCCAATCCCCTGCCATGGTCAGGGTTTCCAACCACTAGACCAAGCTGCCCAGGGCCCCATCCAACTTGTCCTTGAAAATCTTCAGGGATGGGACATCCACCACCTCTCCGGACAGCCTGTGCCAGAGCCTCACCACCCTCTGAGTAAATATTTCCTCCTAACATCTAATCTAAATCTCCCCTCTTCTAGTTTGAAACTGTTCCTCCCTGTCCTATAACTGTAACTAAAACAAGGTTCAAGGAGGAAACAGTAATAAGTTGAAGGCACTGTTTTTTCTGCAGCAGCCTGGTCAGGTGAGGAACCTGATTGTGACTGGGTGAGTCATAGCAGTGGGACCATGATGTATGATCCACAGCAGTGATGCTGGCATCGGTGTGGACCCAGAATACGAATGTGAGATGGCTCACCAGCTAACTGCCTGCACATGCCCTTTCCTTCACATCTGATGCCTGGATCTCTCCCACATGCACTCCATCTGTGTAGGGTTCCCAATAACAAATAACCTCTTTGCCACCATTTCTCCCTTTCGCTTTGTCATTTCTGCTCCTCATGTCATGGTTGTTCTCCTCATTCTCAGACTGGGCTTATGGTTTCAATTACAGCATGGCTTTCTGGTGGAGCAGTTTTGCCCTGCCAACAGTTTCTTCCGTGTTGATCCAAGAAAGCCCCTTTTTGCATGCCTTGGTGGATCTCCGTTGTGGTTGTACATCTGGGGCAGACGACATGGCAGGTCTCATTCAGGTATCTGAAACAGACAGGTCCCAGGGTTCTCAGGTTGCAGGCAGTGCCTTAAATCCACAGACACTTAGTGGAGATTAAAAGGCACTGGTGTAATGCGCTCAAAGCACGATATCCTGCTTTACAAGCGGGTTGCCGCATTCTGCACCAGCTTCAGCTTTCAAATGGATTTAAAATGTAGCCTCAGGTATAGCGCATTGCAGTAGTCTAATCTTGAGGTGATAAAGGCATGACTGATTTAACCATAGCTTCTTGTTATCTTAGACTGGGGTCTTTTCATTTTAACCATTTTAGGGAAATGGCCTTTCCTGAATCAGCAAACTTGCTTCAATTCTTACTAGGTAATAAGCCACAACAAGAGCAAACCTTTGTCAGTGGTGAACACCTTCTGTGAACGTGTGAACCTCACAGGATGCCAAACCCCAAGAACCTCGGCAGTGGTCCTGACTCATCTTACAGCTCACACAATGCGCTTCTGAGTGACTTCAAAGGGAAGCCATTGGCAGTAGCCCTTAGTAGAGCTGCCAAGCTTTACAAGCAGCCAGGGCCTTGTGAAGTTTTGCTTTCATATTAGAAGTTTATTTGCATACCTGTGCAGTGCAGGAGCAGTGCTGTGGGAGAGCGGGAAATGTGTTTGAGGTGTCCTTAGGCTCTGGTGGACTGGTAGAGCTGCGAGGTGAAATGCCCTGTCCCTCCTGAGGCCTGCCTCTGGTGCCCAGTTACCATTCACCGCTGAACTGGTGACAAGCTTTACCAGCAAGCTGACCTGGAAACTAATTTAGTGATCTCCTTGTAGTTCTTTAAGGTCAAAGAAACCTCTCCATAAACAGGGTTCAGCAAAGTGTATTCACATCCTAAATGCTGGTGCTCACTCTGTTTGCTCCTGCTGCTGCACATCAGAGTGGATGAGGCACCAGCCTGGGCTCGTCTCATTGCCTGGAAGAAACCAGGGCACTGGCCTGGGACTAAGCCTACCCACTTACTAAAGGAGAAATTAATCTCCATGAGAAAGTCAAGCAGTATCTCTGTATCTTATTTCTTCCTCAGCAGTATGTGGTTAAGTATAATCCTTTCCCAGGACATATTATTCGTCCTGTCTATGTAGATAATAAACTATTGCCCAGCACAAGAAGATCCTGATGTTATTTGAGGCTTTTTGATACCACCTTAATGCAAATATTAATACCCTTACAAATGGGAGAGAAACAATGAAATGTCAGATGTCTGGGAAGAAGAAAACCAGAAATAGGAATTGGGTCTTGTGAAAATTAAATAGATGATCTCTTCTGCTCTTGAAGACTAATTTTTTTAATTTTCATTTTCATTTTCTTTCTTTTTTCTTTTTCTTCTTCTTTTTTTTTTTTTTTTAACTTGGCCTCCAGCTTGAAAAATAGACTTGTTTGGATGCGTGAATCATTGATGGTATACTTGGAAAAGTCTACTACCTGGGTAATATTGCACTATCAGCTGATTGCACTTGGGATTGCCAGAAACTGAGAGCACATATAAGCACAAAAGGCATGTTAAAGGTTTTACTGAAATGGCAGGTGAAGAAATTCAGCATGTGGTGGGAACATGCCCCAGCCCTCCTCTTCCTTATTGCTGTGCATTCAAGGTTGCTAGCAGTTGTGCTAAAGCTTATATTTAATAAAGGTATAATTCTCAACTCTGTGAAGAATAGAGAGTCTTCCACTTCCATAGCAGCCTTATGCTGCCATTGTGTAAATGACACTAAAATCCAGACTTTCCTATATTAGGATGCCAAGAAAAAATTTTGATTGCCTTTCATTTCATATCGTGCATTTCTTTATCAGTTCATGCCTCACTCATATCGTTATTTTCTGTGCAATCCAGATGTAAATAATTTGCACTGATTTAACAGTTGATAATATCAGACTTCTTGATCATTTATATCGGATGACAATTTTTTTTTTTAATGTGTTGTTATGCAACAGAACACAGGTTTAAATTCAGATTTGCAACACATGCTGCAGGGATAACTTATAATACTTCACATATGCAAACCCACTCTCTGCAGTTTTGTGTATGAAGGGCGATATTAGGAATTGAGACATTGCATGTCTCTGTTTTCAGTACTTTTAAACTACCTAGGTGTGCTGTTGCTAGTTTTTGCATTCCTTTCCACTCATCTCATTCTTCACTTTATGTCTGTTTCTTCCAAAACTTCTGGATGTTGAATAACGTTTGCAGTGTATATGGAAGAAGTATGAAAAATTTGTATGAAAAATGCAAAATTTAAAATGCAAATTAAGCAAGAAATACAATATTTCATAAAACAGTATTAGAAAACAAACATCACAGTAACCCTGAAAATAGTAAGAACATTCAATGTCTGTCTTATTCCATTTTCTTTTAAAAAATATTGATATAATATTGATATAAAGTTTATTGTAAGTTTATGAAGTTAATCTTATATAAGATTATGAATTTAATCCTAATATAACTGAAATGTTTTAAATTGTCTAATTTTGATGGAATGTGGCATATTATATGGTAACTCTTATTGCTACATTTCTAGGCCAGTCCTAGACAATAATTGTGGCCACTGCATCACGAATGCCCATGTGAATGATTTTTTGTATCTTAAGATTTTTGAACTCATTTAATCATAAAGAACATTGCCAACAGAACCTAGCTGGAGCCAGCTGAAGCATTACTGATGGAATATGAAATAATCAAAATCTCTTAAAGAAGGATTGCGTCCCAGAGAAAAAAATAGAAAATAAAAGTAAAATTGAAAGTTATGTGGTGATTGTATATACTGTATTTTGTAGTTTCAAATTCAGTAGGAACTGTGAATTCCTGAAGTCTGTGGCATTTCAACATTTTTCAATTTTTTGCCATTTTAAAGGAGTTAAGTATAAATTAGTTTGAAGTCTTCATCTTAGATGCCAAATTCTCTAAATATCGAATCTCAAATACATATATGCAGGAGATGGTTTTGTTAAATGTGCATCTTCTTGCCTGCTAGCCTTTCAGATGCAAAGGGTGTCATACTTCATTTCTGTGCCTTTGAAATCATTAATACAACTTCTTTTATAGTCTTTATGGAGACAAAATGTACTGAATCATTAGCATTATTATTTCAGACATAGCAAAATCACACATCAACACTTTGCAAAAGGGGAAAAGTTTCATTACCCACTCAACAATTTCCTATGATAATACAAATGTTACCCTGGGCAGATCTTTGAAATGGATACCGATTCTTTAAATTCTTTCCTGTCTGTTTCAGGAAATAGTGAGATCCTGCTGATAACAAAGTACAATGTGTCTGAAGTTCACTTCTAAACAGTTAGCTCTTTGCTGTGAAAGTCATCTACATTCCCTTTATAATTCACTGCCACCAGAGATCTGCGTAATCTCGGAGATCTGATCCAATATCATTCAGAAAAAATCCTTGATAATAGTTTCACTATTCAATCAATGAAAAATCCAAAGCTTGCTGCTCGTGTCTTAAAAAAATCCTGAAGCAGGGGAATAAGACATTGGCTTATGGGTTTGGAGATTTTGTTGTTGGCAAATAAAATGATTATTACTATTATTATTCAAGTTATTAATCAAGGCAAGCAAATGGCATCTATTTGTTATCATCCTTCCTACAGAAGACAAAGGCTTCGGTCCCTATGGTACTGACTGCTGGCCCCAAGTGGTTGCTGGATGTGACTTGGCAAGGAGTAGAAGACAACAAAAACAACTGCATTGTGTACAGCAAAGGTAAACACAAGCTGATTTTTTGCTCTACTTTCTTGTGCTGGGTTTTGACAACAAATATACCTATTGCATAACAGGACAATGGATTGTTCGTCTTCCCTTAAACTGGAATGGTTTTCATTCTGTTTTTGCTACCACATTCTTGTTATGCTTTTTCTTCCTTTTAGTGATATAAAAGCCCCTCGCGGTGTATGTAGCGTACTAAATGCTTTATAAACACAGAGGGATGTCAGCTGACATGAAATACTATGTGTTTCTGAGAGTCGGTGCCTCTTGGCAAACATCAGTAAAGTCTATACAGCTGAAATAGGTGAATTCTTTCTAACATTTTATAGGACATACCAGAAAGCATTTCTCCATGTTACATTACATTACAGACTCCTAACTGAAATCTTCTTTTAGAAGAAGAATTTGAACTTGATTGGACTGTGATAAGACTTCATGTCAGCATGGAAACAGAAGATAACTGGGACTGGATTACAGGGCTGTAACCTCTGACATTCCAGTCTCTGCATGATGATGCTTCACTGCAATGCATTAGCTAATGGGAATGCATATCATTTCTATTTTATGTGAGTTTTCAGATTTGCTCAAGTTGAGTTCTTATGAGGCCCCCCAGACATGCTTTGTGTAACCTACCACATATCATAGCTACTTTGATTCAAGAGGCTTTTGTGTTTATCCAGAGAGCCTTGAGTTCTTGCGTTTGTCATGCAATGGAATATACACCAGGCTGTTTGGTCAGTCACAGTGAAAGCTTTGTAAAATTTGGTTATGGTATAATTGCAGTGTATTAAAAATAGTGCTTGAATACACAGAATAATTTATTTAGTGTAGTTGTTTTTGGAATTCCTGTTGAAGATCAAGTTGCAAAACTAAGACTTTCCTTCCTTGTATTTCAATCACCAGTCTCAGCACTTTGTGAATGCTTCAGAACATGTACTGTTCTTGTTTAATTTCTTTTAGGTTTTATTTCTAACCAAACAGACCTACTGAGATCAAAGATTTGTTTGCTGAGGCAACCTAGTGACCATTTCAGCATATAAGCATCCAGGCAAATAAGCACCCATATCAATATATTAACATACAAAACACTAATCATAACATCAAAGACTCCTAAAAACTTACTAGAAACAATTACAACTTGTTCCTATAATCATTGCAATTTATACACTTATAAGAGGATTGCTTTTAAACTGCCACAAGCCTTTGAAAGTTGAAAAGCTGAAAACAGGGAATTTGCATGTTAAAAATGAGTTGCACACCAGGGTCTTATAAATTCCTTCTATTATAATTACAGAATGCCAACACATTCATTCTGCAACCTGAAACACCTGCTGTACTAGAGAACTGGGCTCTTAGCTAAAAAGAGTTGAGCTGCCCTTCCTGCACAGCTTTCTGATTGCTGCCCAAGTGAAAAAAGTTGGAATGTGCTGAAATATAAGGAAGGTTTTCTCCTACATACTGAACTGCGATAGTACTGAATATGTTTCACAGGCAAACTTCTTTGCAACAACTTTTTAATGTAATGGGAAATTACTTTCAGTCTAAAATATAACTTCTGCAAATTCCCATAGGATGCTGTCTTATCAAGTATTATATTCCTTCTGTAATTATAATAATACTTAGCACATATATACCAGTAAGACTTTTCATCTTCAAAGTACCTTACAAACACTGACTAATTCATTAGACAGTTTCAGTGCTGTGTGATTGAATCTATTGATTTTTTTTTAATAATAATAACTGTCTGTGGTTCAGCACATTTTAAGCAGACCAAAACATTACTCTTTTCATTCAAATGTGCTGGATTTTGCTTCACTGATGATACTTGTTATTTTAGTACTTTGTTAAGAAGTGTGATAGTCATACAGTGCTAAAGATAAATTCTGATATCTCTACCACACAATGCAGCTGCCTATTAAAACTGGAGATCAAGATAGATGTGCACCGTAGGTTATAAATGCATGTTAAAAACCTGGAATTTGGCTAAACTGTGTAGGAAGTGAGTTGTAGCTTCACTGTGTTCTATTCATTTCTTTGCACTTGGCATTGGCTGTACTGCTGTTCATTAAGCACCTACCCTTGCCTTGAGCCCTGCTGGGATTTTCGTACTACAAAGATTAATTGGCTTGGATCACAAAACAATGTCAAATAGAAGATGGTAAAATAAATAAATATAATAATGTTTCTTCCTTCAATTTGTATCTCATCATTCCAGATCACATTGCCTTGATTTGTGTTCGCGTTCTGTCTCCTACAGTGCCATTACTTCTAATGAAATGGTGTCAGCTGGCATGAAGTTGTAATTCGATGTTATTTTGTAGTTGCATGTGTATAATTTTGTTAGCTTGTTTAGCAATACATTGTTATTTTGGAAAGCAATTAGCTGAACAAATGTGTGGAATTGTACATGTAGCGGATTTGGTCACCTGGGAGCTGTTTTTCTCACTATATCCAAGATAAGATGAGTGGAATAAATTGGCACATTTCTAAGAAGAAAATAAGTTTTAGAATTTGCTATCAGAACATGTTACTGGTCAATGAGTTGACATGGAAGCGCATGCTGTATTTCCTTTCAGCTGTAATAATACAGTGAAATCTTTGAGAAGATAATTTTTCCCAGATCTTTTAGAAGAGCATAGGAATGTCAGCCTGACTTCCAGTTCAGTAGAAGCTATAGGCACCTTAGTCAGCCACGCACTGCATACAGAATGATCTCAGGGACATTTTCAATCCCAAAAGAGGTATCGTATAGCTCCTATGCCATGTAGTTCCTATTGAAAATGAATCTCAGCAGGGCACATAGCTCCCTATTTGCCTTCAGTACTCTCCATAATACTTTCACTAGCTAAGCAGACATGTGTGCATATGTGTGTGTATGTATATATATATATATATATATATATATATATATGACATACTTATAATAGAATCATAGAATCCTCAGAGTTGGAAGGGACCTTTAAAGATCATCTAGTCCAGCTCCCCTGCAATGAACAGGGACATCCACAGTTACATCAGATTGCTCAGAGCCTGGTCCAGGATTACGTTGCTCTGTTGTTGCAGTGAAATCACAGTTCATCTTTGAGTTAAATTTTGAATTAAGAAATTGGTTATTTAAAATCACGCAATACAGCATTTTCAAAGTGAATAGCTATGAAATAATTATTTAGTGTCTGAAATTAATTCTCTTTCATCCAGAATCACCAATTTCTGTCTGTAGTTTTTATACCTACATTTCACCAGTACTAGGACAAATCAGAAAAACGAAAAACAGTTAATTAGTGCCCCTTTTTACAAGCTCTGATGCAAGCTGGCTGCTAATGGCATGTGTCATTATCCCATTCTGTTCTTTTTAAAGGAAACTTTTACAGCTATAATTAAATTTAAAAGACATGCTCTTTTTGTTGTAATACTTATGTCAAACTTTTATCATGTTTCAAAAAGAGTTTCAATTCAATTTACAGAATTTAAGAGATGTCCTAGACATAGTAACTGAAATTTAAGAGAGATTTTAGGAATTGTACTTTGTACAGAAATAAGAATCTCTTCAAAAAGCTGCAAAATATGAGTAATTCAAATAAGACCTTGTAGAAGGTATTAATGCATGAATTCATTGCAGTGTACTTGAGAAGCATTCATGGCTCACACCATTCTGCACCAGGTCTGGTAAACCTCTAGAGCCAGAGATAGGAGCTCCTTTACAGCCTAGGAGGGGTGTGGTATTAACTACAAATCTTTCCTTGGGACCGAACGAGATTTTAAAAAATGGAAAAGAATAGACACTGTGTAAAAACTGCAGTTGCACAGACTGATAACCACATTCATATAACAGACGTTTTTATAGATATTATTTGAGCCATTTATGTGAAATGTATGGATACCGTATGTTTAGTGGCATTGTTAAAACAGGGTGCCTGTACAAATATTTAGCTGTGGGAATTATAAAATCATAAGGCGATTAAGTTAGCTAGTTGTGAAATTCCAATATTGCTTTTTAAATGACTTCAGGATATAGGAGGTGCTAAGGTTATTATCTGTTATCAGGAATACAGCGGAATTGTACGACTGGATAATAACTAAACAACTGACACAATGTAAAATTACATTATCAGTGTGTTAAAACAAAATTGCGCCCTAAAGGAGTCTACATGCCAGCTCAGAGCTGCAGTGTAATTATGCTTAACTCTGATAATTAAAATACAACGGAGATCAACAGAATCATTTTCATTAAGAAAATTATTAATGATGGTGGTATAACAGTAATTGATTGCAGAGCACCACAGGATAACTCTGTGCAGGAAAACCAACATCTTTGAGTCTATGGCTGGGACCGGTTGGTCGTGTTGCACAATGCCAAGGCCGCTCCCGGCACGGTGGGAGCTGGCAGCTACGTGGTGTGCTGGGCCTGGCAGCTGGTGGCTGATGAAGGCACATGGCTGGGAGCTGGCAGCAGGATGGGGCAGAATGGGGTCGGAGATGGGATGAGCTGACCGCAGCTCACCTGCCTCGGAGCTCCCTGTCATTCCGTGTCGCATTAGGCGCTGTTTGGTTTTGTATTTACATGAGTGATTTACTGATGTTATTTCCTTTGCTGCCTGGCCTCACTGAGTAGTTTATGCCTTCGTTATTACTGTGATGATTCAGGAGGAGAAAAAAACGTCCTCACTCCAGTGTGGTTCCCAAGTGAGATGGGAGCGAATAATTCCAGGGGCTGGAGCTGTTAATTGCCCCAGTGGTATTACCACATGATAGCAATGCCATAAAAGGCCTCCATCTCTTCGCAAGTGAAATCAGCCAGGGCCCATGGAGAGACCATAACGAAGTTCTGGCAGTGGAGGATGTTGCCTAAGGACAAGAAGCGAGTGGTTTCATTTTCTCACATAAATAGGGGGAAAATATTGTGTGGACCACTTTCCCATGAGCTCAAGACTGGGTGCTTACTCTAACAGATGTTGCTTTTGAAAGCTGCCCAAAAATGTCCATTCTCCAATCACAATAGAGAATGAGCCTGCTAGGGTGGATTTACGGGATGAGATTAGTTGAAATGACAGCTGCCCACGCTGAAAGTGTGTCATGCAGCTAATTTATAAAAGGAAATGAGAGGCAAGGCAGCAAGAGAGAGGAAAGAGCAGGAGCTGGGCTCTGCAGCACTGGGCACCCAGCTCTGCCAGCACTGCCTGCCCATGCCCTGCTCCAGTGCTGACAAAATCAGGCAGTAAATACCTACATAAAACTGCTTGAGTACTGCACTAGTGTGGGATGAGTTATTTGGCTAATGGCATTGAAGATACAAATGCTGTGAGAAGGTTACATGAGATTTCTAGTAAGAATCGGAGGTCATTTTTAATTAATATTACTCATTTAAGGTACTCAGTCTATTTTTTTAACATGTAAGAAAAGTCAGTTGTTATAACAGGATTTAAAATTTTTTCTTTAGTGAAACAGAATTACTTTTCTTTATTGTTCTGTGAGGTCCTTGATAGAATTTTCTCCCAGTGAATGAGCTAGCAAATACTTTTTCTTTGGTGCAACTTAAGACAATGTAATGGTACATTGCTCTGCAGACATATAATGTCAGGAACCCTAATGAGACACAGGTCAGACATTATAAGATGTTTAAACACTGCAACATTAAAACATGAGTATATTTCGTTTTGGGTCAGGGAACAAATTGTTTAATAGGCCAAAGGATAACTTGGAGCATACATTTCAGATTGCAGGGGGCTTTTTTCCACATTACAAAAAGCAAATTCTGTGAATTTCATTAGTCTGTTCCACACAAATGGTCAGAAAATAGCAATATCTACTGGAAGACTGCTAGTTCCCATGGGTGCCTCCATTAGCTGAAGAACCTGCTGAAGCCTTTGGCGGTGCTACAGATATTTTTTGTTCTTTCATTGTATCAACTGACTCCATGGAAAATCTGAGTACTTACTGAAATGCACGCAAGGCATATCCTAGTATCAAAAGTCCATGGAAGAGCTTGCTTTACTTTCCTTTTTCCACGGCACTGAAAAATTGTAAAATATTTCTCAAGAAAAATATGACTGTGTGTATAATGGTAACATAAAATAATATCTCTACAGGGGCAATATACCCTCACAGACACTAGAATAAAGTCGCATACAAGCATACATGAAGGCATAACTGCTAGGCAAGTAGATGGCACTGCTGATGCTTGGTTTCACAGGGGTGTTATGAAGGCAAGATGTCTAATGAAACTACTGCAGACAACTCTATTGCAAATCAGTTCTGCTACTTTCCTTCTTGGCCACACAAGGAGAAAAGGTTTTGTCCCCATGCCTGGTGAAATTTCTTGCTGGCTGATGACAGCCACAGTGCTGTGGACTCAATTCAGACATGAAAAGGAACAATCCCAGTCTTGAAGAATTCACAAAGCAGAATTGTATTTTTTCCTTACTTTTATTTTATACTTTTGCAAATAGAGCCTATAAAAAATGGGAGATTACCTGTGGTAGGGAGTTTTGCAGTCAAGGTCTTGCATGTGGTTTTAATAATCTACACAAATAAGGTTATTTTGCCCATCTTCACTGAATTTGTATTTATGTCATAGTATACAATGAATTATTACATGACCTCTAAATTCTAAGCATGTAGATAGTAAAGGGAAGATCACAGGAAATGCAGAGGTATGGCTATATTTCCATCTTTAAATGAAAATTCCTTTTTTCATTATTAGTGCATTTCATTCACATAACAGACAAGTGATATTTTTAGGTTGTTCTCCTTTATGCACTATATATGCATTTGTTTTTTTGGTTTTTTCTTCCTTATGCTCTTGTCACTTACTATGTAGCTTGTTTCATAACTTGAAATTTGAATTCCTTGTCAATTGAGGAGGCGAGGAAGTAGGTAGAACACTGACAAGATTTGTAGAGAATGACATATTTTGGACTGAAGCTGTAAAAAGCTGTAAAGAAAGTCTAACGCTCACCTACGAGAACATGTTAGGGATAGAAACGACCCCAGTCTGTACTTCACACTGGAACCTTGTGAAAAGAAATATTGCTTCAAGTATTCAGACCCACTGGCAAAAACAAATACAAGCATCATGTAGAGATTATTTTTTCCAGGATACGTATTTGCGCCTCATTTTTCTAAGTCAATTGCAGTAGAATCAGTCACTTACAAATCATTTTGAGAAAAATGTTGTCATTATTTTCAGGATATGACAGAGATGCTAAATGTGTTTTATTTCCTTTTAAATTAAATTATTTTTTCAATCTATTATTGTAAATAAATATTGAGGATTGCATTGAACTAAAGCCTCATGACCCCTGTGGCTCGTGGTAATGTTACCTCTGTCATCTTCCCTGCAAAGCAAAAGGGAAGGAAAAAAAGCCCCCAAATTTGCTGAGCCACACATTTCAAGTTGTCGACAACCCCATCCACGAGAAAACAGAAGAAAATATATATGCACTCTGTCCTGTCAAAAGGCTTTTGCCTTATCTTGAGAGACTGTCAGGGCAGGAACATCATGGAATGGACAGGAGTCTATTAAATTAATAAGCTGCTGGATGGTGTCTGGAGAGTTATGATGCTCCATAAATCCAGTTTGATCATGGTGGACAAGGTTTAAATCTGCAGACTTCTAATACACATCCAGGTCCTGGATTGGATTTGAAGTTTTGTGCTGGAGACACAGAGATAGTCCTGCAGCTTGTGAATTAAGATTTATCATTTTTTCATACTGCTTTTTTTTCACTTCTTGACAAAAATGAAAACACCTTAGGGATCCTGGCAAATGTTACTGCTTGAAATGAAAGAGCTGTTGTCAAGGTGAAACCATGACCTAGAAGCCTAAAATCAAACCTTGGTCACTCTTTTCAGGCAGCTCCATTGGTGCTACGCATAAAAATGTCTGTATGGAAGGAAACAAGTCTGGATTTATCTGCATCCTGCTTTGTAGCGGTTCTTGTCAAAATCTTCCCATTCTGCATTTGCGGTACGAGACGCACTAATGGTGGCAGATGTGCCATGTGAAAACAAAAGCTCAAAACATCTAGAAATATATTCTTCCCAGTTATAGGTGGCTGTGTGTGTAACTTACAATTTGAGCTGAAGTTTCTATACTTTTACCTCTGAATGTGTTAAGCCTGATGGTAACAATTAAGGAAAGATTCTGTTATACCACTCCAAGCACAGCTCCCAGGAGATCTGTGCCCCAGTGCCTGTGCTGGCTGTAGAGCCAAACTGCCCAGAATACAATCCTAAAATCATGTTTGATGTCCTTTGTTTCTAGCTGCTTACAAGCGGGACTTTTATTAGGACACAAAAGAAGGAATGCAAGTGTCTCTCAGCCCCTTAATTGACCTACAAGACCATGATTTCTTTGTAGGTCCCTAAGCTCATATTCTTGTGACTCTGGAGACTGGCAGGTGATTGCTGTGCTCACTAAGAGCAACGACAGTGCTGGCATTTCTCACATCTCCAACACCCTAACCATGTATTGGATTTTATCTAGTTTATTTATTGAAAGTGCTTTGCATCTGTTTTACTTTTAAAAGCAACCTGTGCTCATTTTTTTCCTCATTGTTAATGTAGGAGCCTAAAGATACTTATTGACATTAGAGAAAGATAGAAACTATGTGTATGTTTAAGGAAATGGATAGCTCCTGTTGCAATACCAAGGACGCTGAGATATGTTTTATGCTTAGAAATAATGGTTTCAGAACTGAAAACGATTAAAAAAACTCTTCTGGTGTGCAGGTTAAACAGAAATTGCAATGAACATGTAACATCAGTCACATTACTAGGTACATCTCCCTCCACTGTCTTCCAGAAATTACCCAAGATTTGTAGCCAGAGATCTTCTTTGAATGAATCCTGACCTCTCCATTGATCCAGAAGATCAGTCTGTGCACTCACTCATCCAGAGATCAATGTTAGCATTTCTCTCCTTCCCTCACTGTATTCCAGGGCTGCTCCCTACAGGAGGCAGAGGCCTGAGGGAGCAGGGCTCCACCGTGGGGCATTATGGGTCAGGGGCCTTCAGTGCACCTCACATCTTTTATTCTTAATTCAGTGGCAATTTCACCCTGGTATTAGGGTCAGGTTATGAAGTATGTGTAGTAAAACAGAGGAGAGAGGGTAGAGGTTAGGGAAAGAACAACATAGTGCAAAATGTTGGGACCCCTGATGCAGTGCCCATTCTAAAAAATGTAGGATGTTTCCACTGCTTTGCTTCTGCCCTTCTCCTGCTGGGGCATTTCTCAGCCTTCCCACTATCTTAGTCTTTCCTAAAGAGAACTGAGGAAAGCATCAAGAAGTTGCAACCAGTGTATGTTTAATATTTAAGGAATGAACCCAGTTACCATTAACCTGGAGAGAACGTAGCAGCTTTCTCACAGCGTAATTTCTGTAACAAAAAGAAGAAGAAAAAAAAACAGAAAAGCTGGTCTAGGTTTGATTTTTTTTTCCTTGTTTCAGTTTCACTCCTTCAGGATGGAGGGCAATGTGATGCTGACAAACAGAAATGCATGCTACAGTGTGCCAGAATGGTGATATCTGAAGCAAGTTGTGATGTTGAAGCAGATTTAGTAGATATGTTCTGTGAATGAATCATGACACACATTACTGAAGTGGTTGGTGGCCTGCAGAACCAAGGGTTGCTGCTGGAGCAGAAATTGCCTGTAAATTTCCTGCAGTAGTATCATAGTACATGCATATACAAAAAATAACTGGTCTTACTTAAAGTGTTTTGTTCAAACCACAGAAAGTTCTGGAATCTATGCAACTTGCATAGGCAACTTCAGCTGTTCTGAACAATTACACCTTCACAGGTTAATAATCTTTGACAGAAAATATTATGTATTTTGAAAACTGTAGAAGACAGAGTATGTGCTAGCTAACGTTGTTAAGCACTCAAGAAAGCGCTAGTATTAGCTTTATAAATTATAGGAGAACACTGGTTTTTCAATACACTGGTGAATGTGGAAGATGACAGGGACAAATTTACATTTTAGGGAGTGCAAACCAGCGTAAAAAGAATATTGAAAACTTGGATTGTATTAGAAACACTAGATGAGATGTATATTCAGACAATCAGATGCCTTTGTAACAGCTGAAACTAATTTAAAAAATTAAAGTACATAGTAACACACAGTTCTCTGTATTTTGGTGAACAGTGTTCTTTTTTTTAACAGTGATGATATAGTAACACACAAATTGGAAATTTGCTTTTTCAATTGAATATATAAAAATAAAGTGGTAGAAGCATACTGTTGAACAGTAAGGACAGTACACATATTATTCAAGATCTGAACAGATGAAAGACATTCTTGAGAAAACCAAAGATCGCAGCATTAACAGGAATTGACTGGTATGCCCTAATGTTGGACTCTGAAACTGTGATGAGGTATTGGTTTTTGTCTGCTAGGTGAAACAAATCTTCAGAAATGTTGGAACAGAAGCATTCGAGACACAGGGAAGACAATTGTGTCTTTGGCCAGCCAGAATGTTTGCTGTTACTGTATACACAATTGAACTTAAAGTACAAGATGAGAAGAAATTGTTTTACAGTAGGGAAATGAGACAGTGGCCTCAAGTGATCACTGTGTATCTTCTATTAATAAACTGTTATTTTAAATATGAAGAAGCTTGCTTTTATGGTGGCTGCACGTGCATTTTAATGGATTTAAATTATGAGAGGTTTAAATGCATTTTCAAGTTACAATTAAATGAAAATTTAAAATAAGACTGACAGATTGCTAAGGCTAAGCTAGTTTTCTGATTAAGGTTCAATTAAATTATATTTATCGTTGGAGCAAATGAAGTATAAAATCACAAACAATGATATTTTTCAGTGGCTTACTTTAGTGGAAAGTGTAGTCTCAAGTATGACTTCAAGACTTTTATCTTCCATTCCCTCATAAAGTAGAAATTAATTAGGGCTAAATAAGAGTTGGCTATATGTCAGAACCCCATCCGTAGAGTCTTTCGTGGACCAGTGGTCCAGCAGCAATTTACTAAGTAAGCTGTTTTGTGATGCAGAGTATTATGTATTTTATTTGGTTTTAACTAGATAAATTAGGGGGAAAGTTGAACTTTCAATAGTAGTTTAAAGAATGAACAGGTTTTGTTGCTTTCTTGTAACCCACTTTTGACTCTGCGCTAACTTAGAAGATCTGCTGGCATCAACTAAATACAGTTCATTCTCTTTCATGTACTTTCTATGTAAATCTGTGAATGTCCCAAGCTCTGCAGCGACTCGAGATGAGAGTAATGTTTTTGCACATGCAAGCTATTTCTCATTTACATCCACTGGACCATTACATGTGAAACATGGCAGTTGTCTGGCTTGCCACAATGTGATCATGTGCTTCGTATATGTATAGTACTGCTGTCTTTCTGATATACTTCCTATAATTCCTTATTTACTTTCCCTTCATTTTGTCCTACAGAAATGTGTGTAACAGATACACCATTTTGCATTCTGTTTCTTTGGTTGGAACTTAAATAATCTAGGACTTAATATAACAAATTAATTAATTTCAGAAATTAAGCAATTTGACTCTTTTTTGTATATTTAATTGCAGGTCCACAGTTTACTAAAAATTTGACCATTCCTGTCCTTTACAAAATTACTCCTAAATGATTTTAAGGAGGAAAAATAATTTCAGATCTCTTACACCTAAAAAAATCTATAATATATTCAGCTAAGAGATTCCAAAAATGTGATGAGCTGATACATGACCTTCTTCTCTTTAAGAACACATGCACATGTTCAGCAAAGCAAAGCATGTTCCCAGCATTAGCACTTGGCTTTTTGTTGTGTTGCTAATTATTGCAAAGTCTAAACTAGTGAATAGATCCATGCTCAAAAGTTTGATTGTTCAGAGAGATTTGAGTTTCTAATTCTGAAGTGTGTCTAAAAGCAGACATTGGTAAGCACTTTCCTTAACAAGAGCGTTTTGTTTAGCTACGGTTAAACTCATACGTGAAAAACTGAAGAGATGAGCCTTAGGCTGAAGATATAGAAGAAAATTCTTAAGTTCTGGACTGCTATTTCTGTGTGTCAGTTCTGTGTGGCTGTATCATGGCCGTTGTCTCGTCTCCGAGGTGTTAGTTTTAAAGAAGAATCAATAGCAGCTGGTTAGCAGAGGTTTCATTTGAGCACACTAACCCGACGGACTACCATTAATATCCAGCAGCATCCATTATTTTTATGCAGTTTCTTTACCATCTTTTTTCTGGAGGAAGTTTGGGTCAATTTTCAAACTGGCAGATTCCTACCACTATTACTAAAAACCAACAGACTATATTTTTTAACAGTAACTCTGAACCTAATTCCCTGTTTTGGGAATGGTCCTATCAGATTTTAGCTATATGTCATGAATCAAACAGCTGATTTATCAAACATACAAAGTAACAAAGTTGTCTTTGATTCACGCTGCAATGAATTATTTAGCTTTAGCCTCTCCCAAAATAAGCTAGTAGAGGCATGTGTCCAGCTGAGCACAATGAGAAAGTTTGTTGTTCCTGTTCTTGTTGCAAGTATTCATTTTCATATGGCATCTATGGTGAATGTGTGTTAATATTTGTTAAGCTAGAGAGTTTTGTAGAATACTGTAAATGGAGAACACCAAAGAAAAAGCTCTACTCTGAGGAATAAGAATTCTGTTTTACTTAGGAAAAAAATCTGGTATTTCTTTGATATTGTTAGAACCAACTGATATTTTTAAACTCAATATTCTTGTAGGATTATATTATTTTGCTTTATTTTGACACAACAAAACTGTTATTTCTATGGAAAATATGACTTTTTCGGTAGCAACGAATCAGATTAATTATACATACATAATTAACGCAGGGAACAGTTGTGCAGATTTTGAGATACTTCTGATATTTCCTGATAGAGGATTTGTTTGTTGCATTTTCCGTTTTTGCATCATAGTCACTTATCTTCATTGTCATCTACTGGTACATAACCAATGTAGTAGTCATTCTTTTTACTTCTCTCCTCATTTTCCTGCTGCAGAGAAAATCAGGTGCATAGAGGAAATGCCCAAAAACAGGCTGAACCAAATCTCTGAGTAGTCCTTCCTTGCCTGTGTAACGTATAATAATTAAAAGAACTCAAAGGTGCTTAACTCTGCCCTTGATAGATGGGATAAAACTGCCACAAGACAGGGTAAGTCATCAGCAGGGACTTACAAATTCCCTGTCATCTCTTCATTGCAGATCCTAAATATTGCGTTATCAGTGGGCTCTTTGGCAAATTAAAACACTAGAGAGAAGCAGTGCAGGACTTTACGTAGAGTTCAGAAGATGAAAAGGAAAAGCCGGAAGTAATTAAGTGCCAGCATGTTGTTAATATGTGGCTCGTTTAATTGCATTTGCCTTTGTTCCCTTTTGAAAATGAATGCATCATTCTCTCTTTTTCAGAGTTTATAGAGCGATCTGCATCTGATAGTCTAGCACTTGACAACACATAGCCAGACTGATAAATAAAATTTACTGACCAGTAGAATGTATATTGCATACAAAATTTTTGTATTCTCTTCTCAGAATATTTAATATAAGGGAAACTAATAGTACACAAGAAAGTGTTTTATAGTACTGTTCATATTTGAGGAGCCCACATAGTGAATGCATAATTTATGGCATTCATGGCTGATATGCAGAAGAGCTTTCTTGAGTGGAAATGTTTTTAAATGCTTTTCAGCATGTGCAGTAACAGTATGCATCCTTTTAAGGCATGAGGTAAGAAGCAAACACTGTGGGCCTTCTTATTTAGGAAAGATTTAGATGCTCGGCATGTCTCTTTACATCCATCACTATTAAGAGTCAAAGAGAATAAAGGATTATTTGGAAGTGTATTGATGGATTGTTGAAATGTAACTACTCAGTCAGCCAGGCTTTTGATAACTGTTCTGTATACTTGAAGTTGGAGGTGCTGACATGTACCACGGCTGTATCTTATTAGGTTTGTGTAAGAAAAGTGGGAATTTTTCTGATTGTATTTGGTGGTCTCTTTTTTCATTTTTCCCTTCCTTTAGGGGATTTTAGTATAAAATACTTACTTATCACATGGACAACTCATTGGGAGATGCTTTGAATTTGAAAACACTCCAGTCATTAGCTGGAGAGGTAGTTTAAAATCAGGTGGAAACAACTTTGATGTAGACTTGTCTTTGTTGTATCATGAAGAAACTAATACCTGAATTACTACCAGCAAGTTTCGGTATTTCATTTACATGAAAATGAGGTATAGCTCTGTATTTTGATCTTAATTTGTACTCCCACAGAAGGCAATAGCATTTAGATTTGGGAAGAGGTTTTAAATCTTGGCTTGGCACCTTTTTGCAGAATTGTACCCTCTCCTATTTTTGTCCAAACTTAAGGTGTTACTAAATTTTGCAATTGAAACAGATTGCAAATACCTGTTTTTCTTGGAGAAAGGCAAATGCATAAAGGCAACCAAAGGAAGTGAACATAGTATTATTCTAAATTGTCATATTTTTGTAGTTCTCTCTAATGCTTCTCAGGTCTCTCTCTGCTGGTGATATAGTTTCAATAGATACACTAAGGAAAGTGCCAAGACCAGCTTTGACAGGGTTTTCTTTTTTTTTTTTATTTCCTCCTCTTTCTCTTTTAATCCCTGTGGGGCTCTGTGATTTTTCATAGCTGGACTAAAGTTGTGTCAACGGGAGACTTGCACCATAAAGACTGAAATGTTAAAGAAAGCTACAAGGAACAGCTTTGAGGCAAGGTTTCAAGCTTTGTCATCACGCTTGAAGAATTTTCTGTTTAATGTACTGTAATGCAGTATTCAATGGGGACAAGTTTAATTGAGTTTTACACAACCCAGTTGGGAGTAGCGCTGCAAGGTAGGTGATGTCTAGGTTTTTAATCTTCCACTCCAGAGAGGCTTGTTGACGAAGTGGTTCTTTCTCTTTGTAAGAAAAAAGGGAAGCATGAGAAATGATACATCCGTGGATAAAACCAATTGGCAACCCCCAAAGGAATGAGGGCGATAAGGCGAATCCAGCACTTGTAAGAAATAAAAGAATCCAACTGTTCATTTAAATGAGAAACAACACATGTGATTGAGGAGGCAGGGAGGCTGGGCGCTGGAGTGGGGAGGAAGGGACTAACAAACAGAGCAGCTGGTGTCAGAGTTAGGCGTCCAGGACAAACAAGCTTGGGTTTGTTATGCGGATTACCAAAGAGATAGTTAACGATGTGTGTTTTTTAAAGCAAAAGGAGAGTCAAGCAGTTCTTATAACAGAGGTGGATAAAGTAGCAGGAGGGAGGATGCTGCTGTTAGGCAAGCCCTACTTAAAGAATTGCTATTCCTTCCCCGAGGCCTAACAGCGGTTCTCTATCAAACAGTGTAAAAATAGCACTGGACCCTGTCAAAGAGAAAATAATACCTTCTGTGTAAGCCGTAGTGTATTAAACTGTAGTCCTGTTCAAGTTACTTCTGCTAGAAGTTAAGCAGCAGAAAGGATAAAAGTGTTCAATCAATATACTGGGAAATCATCTCCCTGCTCTGGCTCTCTATCACTGCTAAAATAAAAACCAGTTAGCTGTCCCTAAAATCACTGTCTGATCGTCATTAAAAATTCTCTTGCCAATAGTCTACAATTACGTATTCTAGCATATTTCACTTTTCACCCGTAAAGAGCTACTGATATTGTTTAACTTGTTTTCTCAGAAGATATTTAAGAGATTTAACCTGGTATGCAACAGAAACAGGGTTGGTTTGTTTGTTTTGTTGTTTAATGCTCACACTGGTATATTTGTTCAGAGGGATTTTCCCCTCTCTGGAGTCCCTCATGGGAGGGGATGCAAGGTTAGTCAGCAAGAGTTTTCAGGTTTCCTCTGCCTTCTTAACATGAAGTCTCTAATTTTGCTTCATCAGGACCAAGAGAATTAACACATTGCCTTTTCTGTAAAATTCTGTAAAGTAGTGGTGAGGCATGATGTACTCCCAGGCAAGGTTTTCACCTCAAGAGAGGCTGCGAGGTGGGAAGAGCTGAGCCAGAACCCCTTTGCCCACCTCTCCATCCCGCTGTGCCCACCTAGCCTCTGCAGCCCAGAAGCACACAGATTTGTGGGTCTCAAACCAGCTCCAGCAGCAAGTTTAACCCAAAGAACTGTCAACAAGGTGACAGTACCCCCTTCATCGTGCAGATACAGCCGCTTTAACACCCACCCTAGGGGAGGTGTTAACCATAGCTGGCTGCTAGTCTGGCCTACTGGTGGGCTGAGAGCAGGGTTTGAATTTCATACCGGCATGGAAAGCCTCAGTAACCAGCGAGTGTGTGGGAGGGCTGGATTTCACCCACAGAACACATACAGTGAGACAAATCGAACGCTGCAGCAGAATATAAGGATTTTACATCGAGCTTCTTCCCAAGGTACCACCAGAATCCCAGCTAAATTTATAAATACAGTACACATGCAAAGTTTATAGCTGAGCAAATAATTCACAATGAATAATTTATCTGACAAATTTAGCCTTTTTTTCTGCTCATGAAATATCCATGAACAGATCTGTCATTTGTAACTGCAACCTTTACAGTGCATAAGTACGAGGGGGAGGGTTAATTTAATTTCCCTGTGTAGTTTGGTGTAAAAAAGTAATTCCCAGTTATTAATCATATTAGCATTTTAAATAGTCCAAAAGTAGGCTTTGAAGTTCAGCCATCAGCTAAGCGAAGGGGCCGCAGGAGACTGTAGGTGTTCTTACCTTGCTACAGATCCTGTTGTCCAGAAACATTTTTTCATAGGCTAAGTTTCATCACATGAATTTTTACTTTTGCAGCCTCTCTGTTCATCATAGAAAAACTTAGAAATGTCTCTTCTTTGATCGTAGTGAATATTCTGAGCAATAATATCCAGTGAAGCACAGCTTTCAGATTAAAAACTGAATTGGGAGAGCCTGGGAGGATGAGGCTGCATCCTCAGCTTTCATTAATAATAATGCGTATTTTGAAGGATTTTGCAGTATGTCTCCATTGAAACACATAGAATATATCCTCATTGTTATAGCCTGATGGAAACATCCCTTTGTCTATCTGCATGGGCTGAAAAAACTGGGAGAAATGAGTTGCGTATTTGATACGGCCTTAGCAAAATTTGAAGCGGCACTTTCAAAGTGAACTGCATGTGCTTGAATAAGCTAAAAGCCTGACGTTTTCTTAGGCAAACAGTTTGAAAATACAGCATTAGCAGACACACTTTCTAAAGATTCCTAGATTTTGTATTTTTTTCAGTATCTGCTCTTCTTTTTATTCTAATAATTTCTCTACAGTCAATCAAAATCATCACTATTTACTGTGGACTAAATCTTCATGAGTTTAACTAGCTTCGGTTAAGTTGTCATGTTATTCTTTACTGACTTACTAAAATTACATGTAGGCATTTTAACTGTTTATAACCTTTCAATTTATTGAATTTCTCCCATGATTCCAAAGTTCTCCCAAAACTGTTTAATGTTTGCAAAATTTTATCTTTATGTATATAAAACTTTAATCTCAAATGGAATGTTTAAGAAATAGGCAGAAACATCAGAAAATTTTGAGCTGTTGAGAAACATTAAGTGGGAGCTAATGTAACCAAACAAATGCATTTGTGCTTCATTTAACATGTTTAAGGGTAATATATATTTTGTGAGGTTCTCGCAGGTTTAATATAGGACTCTGATCACAGTAACAGCTTCAATGAAAATATCTGTCTGGTCAATGGATCCATTTGTTGACTGCATTCAAAATGGAATCTGTAAGCTTTGTTGGGGACAAAAAGGGTGTCTTTCATTTCTGATAGTACAGCAGAATTCAATACAACTAAGAAAGGGTGAACTGGATTTTACATACATGTATCCTCATCAGAATACTTTAATAAATGCTAAGCAGTTCTGTATCAGTACAAACATACTGAGGGCACTGAATGCCTTCAACAGCTGTCATTAAAGAAAGACCTAATTTGGTCCTCAGAAACACTCTAGCTGGTGATGAGTGATATAGAAAAAAAAACAGCTTGACTTTTGGTGCCAGAATGAGTTTACAGAACTGTTATGTCTTCTAAATGGATTCACTGAACATAGAAATAATTGAGATGTCATGAAAAGCCCAGCTTCAATTTATAATAGACCATGACGACACATAATAAAAATAAATAATTCAGTAATTCCTTATTTAGTATTACATAACAACAAAAAAAAAGTCTTTAAGACATTCAAAAACAAATCCCACTGCAATCAGCTGAACACTGTAGGAAAAAATAAGGAATTTTGGCATCTCTCCATTCTCAAGACATTCTCAAGACAGTTTTGTTTGCTCAGATGAAAAATAGATGTAAGATACTCTGCTTGCCTTCTTTACAGAGCTGTTCCAAGCAAAAAATACTGAATGTTCTTATGTTCTCTGTGAAGGATGTATTCATAGATTTGCGAAAATGTTGATGTAGGTAGAACAGAATAGAATAAAAGTATTTGTTGCAGCAGGTCCTCTGGAATAATCCCAGCTAAGGAGAGTGAGAGCACATCTATTTTTTCACCCACCCAAATTCATTGAAGAAAACAGTGCTCAGTCACAGTCCTACAGTTCCACATTTAGTCCAAACAGTAGACTGTGACAAGTCTCTTGACATAATTCTGACCTCTAGCCTTCTCAGTGTCTAATTTGTAAATAGCTTTGCTATTTCACAGCTGAGAATGGAAAAAGATCAGAGAATATGGAATTTTCTGAGTACCACCTTACTGCACATCTTTGTTCCCCTCACAGAAGAATGAATTCATTTATGATTGCATGTTTGGTGGATTTTTTTTAGGAAACTAAAAACAGGTAATTATGGGAACTACTCATACAGAAAACTGAAGCATTCTGTAGAGCATTCATGTATTTCCTTTTGGCCTTCAATTACATTAAAGTAGAATATTTCAGTGAAGCACACATCTGTAGCCTTCATACAGACATACAGACCAACATTTATCGTGGATCTCAATCTCTAATTACTTTTTTTAGGTAGTAACAAGTCCCAGTAATATTCTGAACTTTCATTCTTCTGCATGCTAGAGTTTTGTATCCAGTCATGGCAATCACATCCATGCCTGAAAAAGCTGGGGTTCTTAGCTGATACTTTTTGATGTGCTGTTAGTGGCCTTCTGAACTTCACGTCTGGCACTTGTGGTGTAGAGACTGGTTCTGTACACAGTACCGTGGGAAGGAGTCTTGTTTTTTTTGTGACTTACTGGACATGGAGCAATTAGAAGAGTAAAAAATGGCAACAGTTGTGAACCTAAGTAAATGAGAGAGAAGAGTGTTGTTGGTAGCAGGTTGAACGGAGGTGCCTGGTAAATGAAGGTAAGGAGTTATGCTTCATCACATTGGACTAGTGTCAGGAGCATGACATGAAAGAGAAGATTAAGAGGGTACTACAGGGACCACTGAATGTTGAAGTCATAGATGATTCTAGGGAGGAAAATAAGCATTCTGCATGAACCTTGCACTGGGGGAATAAGCGTGTGATTTAGTAATGTATGTTATTTCAAATGATTTCAAGCTTCTGTTTCAATGGCAAAAATAATAATAATGATAACTCATGAGAGCAGCACAAATGAGAGCTAAATACCTATGCAGCTGCAAGAATTTTTATTGTTTTTTCTTTCTAAAAAAAATGACAGTAAAATAATATATTAAGATAACATAATTGGGAAGGAATCAGCAGGGCTTAAATGCAATCAGATCTATATAGGAGGAATGTGGAAGCTGTTACAAACACATGAAAGCATCACCCAGGAGCACAGACTGTGGAGATGAATACATGCATGGAAAGAATAAGAAAGTGAGAATTTATCTTTCTTTCATAGATGATAACATCACCGCAGCCATTACTAATAACATAATACGTAATCATGAATATCTATAAATTTGCTATAAATATATGATAAGTATTTGTTCTATCTTTATAATTAATTTCTGATATTGTCTTGATGCAGCGGGAAACAATTTCTAAGAATAAACTCTCAAGATTCGTACTTGTAAATATTAACTGTAAAGCCTAGTAATGAGCTCATCCATTCAAGTTATTCATTATTTCACTGCTGATCAAGTGAAGAGGAGAAGACAAAGGGAGTATTTTACTATTACTTCACATGAAATTTTATTTTGGCATTAGAGATTTTGGAGCTTTGTAATTGCTTTCTGGAAAAACATTACCTTATTTTTTCCCACCTAGTTTCTAAATTTAATATTGAACTTGCAAAATCCCTTCATTTTCCAATTTTATTGCATTTCTAGAAATGCTTCCTTGAGATTGCCCCCTCTATTATTAATTTTTGTCAAAAATTAAAAAGCTAGAGAGCTCTAGAGAGCTTCACCTCTGTTTCACCAGAATTTAGGAAAAATAGTTAAAATGCAAGATCACGCAGTGATTTAGACTCCTAAGTGATAGCTTATTATTTTGAAAAGAAATTAAAAGTATTCTGTCAAGTTTGAATTATTTTTCAAGAGATTGTTGTTGTTTTTTTAAGAGTGATAAGTATTCTATGGAAACTAATATAGGATCTTGAAATTTTGGGGGTACAACCCAATTCTGTTAATGAGATGTGTTGAATTACAAGGAATTAGTGACTCCCAGGAAACAATAATGGAAAATACGGGTGCGTTAATCAGTCTATTCTGTCTTTCTTTCACCAAGGAAAAAAGAAAAAGAGAAAAAAAGAAAAAAGCAAGCATGCAAGCAAGCATCATACTTTCTCTGATATTAAAATCTATGGGAATTTGATGAGATAAAAGAAATGTTAAATGAACATTCTTCCTCTAAACAGACATGTCGAGAAAGGCAATTTTAGTAGTACAGCAGTGTAGCATTTTGTTTTTTCTGCAATAAAGCCATCAGATCAATAAAAAATTATGTAGCAGATTATTATTACACTGTGCTCACCATAGCTCTAATCGTAAATAATACAGCAGTTATCCTGGTTATATTAATTATAATTAGAATGCAGATAATGCAGACGGTCTTTTATTACTAGAGCCAAATCAATTTTCCAGTGTTATTCAATGCAAGGTCACACAAAGTTGTTGAAGCTCTTAGACTTCTTATGAAATGACCTGCATATGTAAGAGAGGGTTTGGCTCAGCTGTGTAAGACACATTGACTGGGAAGTGCATTGAAATAATTACAGCCATGAACTCTTGCATATAATGGCAGAATTTCATTTTATAAAGTAAGCATAGCTGTAATCCAGGCTCCTTTATGGTGGGGAGCCTCATAAATCTTTCAGAGAACACCAAGTCTTTCTCTTATTTGTAAAGCAGAAATCAAAATGAATTCGTTTCAGTAGTTATTCTTTCCATCTGTACTGTTGTGTTAAATATATGGAATGCGTTCATGTTGTGTATTAATATGAAAAAAATTTAAAAGAAGAAAATATTTAACAGAGATTTTGCTTCACTATTTCAGCAGAGGCAGTTTTAAAGTTCACTAGTTTAGGCTCCGGGGCTCTCCTAGATCACTTAAAGCTTTTATCATCTTTCGGATTGCGCTGGCTTAATGTATTTGTCTTCTATCTATATGGCTTCAGTTTAACTCAGACTCGCAGAAGAGCTGATATGTTTAAAATGTGCCTGTCTGTCCTGGAGCTGATGAGCAGATTAGTAGGACACTGCCCGATAATCATCTCTGAGGTGCACTGGATTCATAAGCGTAGATGACACATGGCAGAGAGAGGGAAAGATCTTGAAGAGTGAATTTTAGTTTTGTGCGCTTCCTCTTTAAGTATGTATACAGATGGGCAGTAGATATCCTATGCACCGTGTTCTTGCATTACAGAATTCACTTTTCTTCTTTTTGTTCTATCTGTCATGTGCAGAAGAGCTTCCACAGAAACAAAGCAAACGGCAGTCAACAGAGTGGAGGCTGCAAGTAGGATGTGGTTAGTGAGAGGTGCAATGCTAGGAGCAATTTAAAGAATAGAGGTTTTGTTGCTGTTAGATAGCTTACCCCTTTGTTTTGCTTTGTTACTCAATGGAACAGATGCTGTAGAAAAAAAAAAGGAATAGCCCTGCACAGAAAAATGTGCATTAGTTTGAAGACAGAACTGATACTTACATCTTTAATATTCCTCTACAAACTGTGCTGTCAGGTGTATTTGCAAATTTGTTTTTAAATCAGTGAGAGTTTGGCATGTCTCTGAGCATAGCTGCCCAGGGAAGCTCATATATTGTGTATTTGGTCTCAAATCTGCCCTCTGAGTCCTGAAGTCTAGTGTGATGGCATTTTAAAAGGAGTCTCTGACCACTTTTTGATTTTTAGCTTGTCATAAATCCTATTATTGGCACTACCTGAGCTTGAGTAATCAATTCATTTGAATCAAAAAGCTTTCTTCTAACAATAATGAAGGAAAGAGACAAAGCCATTTGGCAGGAAAATGAATCTTAAGTACACACACTGGAAATGTTTAGACTTTGTTCTAGATAAATGTAGCATGTATTTTGATAGTATATCACAGCGTTCAGCTTATATAAGGTGAATGGGTTTTATGTGCAAGAGAAATGTGAGAGAAATGGAGAAGAGGGCAATGGGGAACCTTGGTTTAAAGGGCTTTAAGGCTTTACTCAAATATTGGTGATTTGTACTTTCAAAGAAACTTACTCCAAAGGTAAATTGAAACTAAAAAGAAATGAATGCTCTTCAGAGATATTTTCATGGTATATATAATTTTATACCTGTGATACTTCTCATGGACATATCAGTTCTGCATGAGTTGATTTAATATTATCTAGAGATAAGTCGATCTGCCTGAGCCCCACATGCCTCTTTATTTTGGTGGCAGTAATTTAATCAGGGTTTCCCATAAGCCTCCCATTCTCTACAAAAATGCTGCTGAGTTGGTTTGGTTTTGTGCCATAAATATAATAATGAAATTACTTGCGGGTTCAGGGCATCACTTCCCAAGTTTGAGGTGTAAGATAAAACAAGGAAACAGTGGTGCAAAATCGATTTTAGTTTACCCCTTTCACAGAAGTTACTGCTTCATTTTGCCCATTAAAAGAACCCAGAATACTTTTCGTTCTTTTCTTCTAAGTTGCTTGTTTTTATATAAAGGAAGAAGACTTACACTTCTGAAAAGTTTGTGTTAAAACCAAGCAGTACAAAGGTACATTATATGATCTCTTGGTGTACAACTTTTTCTTTGCTTTGCTTAAAAAATTCTGGAGCTCATGGTATATATTCTTGTGAGGGTTTTTTTTAAGGCACTCTATCTCAGAGGTAGCATGGGTATCAGGGGAGGCAGGGATTGCTATGGTAAGTACCCCTGCTTCAAATAATAGGATTTGGGAATTATTTTCAGTCCAAAACATAAGGGAAAAAAATGTCTAAAAGTGACCTTGTCGTCTGAATTAACTTCCATGAGATTCCACTTTAAAACGATATGCCCAGTATTATCATTTTACTGCCAAAAACTGGGAACACTTCCAAATTTTGACTTACAAATTATTGTACTTCCAACTGAAAAAAAAAAAGGAAGCTTTTTGAAGTACTTCTTTTTGTTGAATACTGTAATAGATGGCTCTGTAAAATCCTGCGTAAATGGCCAAGACCGCAAGTTCGAGCTGCCCCCAAGGCAGTCTTATCTTACACACAGGCTTTTAGAAGATTTTTGTTTTGTTCTTGAATGTGTGTAGTTTATGTGTTTCATCAGCAGATGCCTAGCTTTCTGCCTGACTCCACACCCCCATGTCAATACCACTCAGGTTCATGAGGGGAGTTAGCCGCAGGATTTGCACTGCACTGAAGAAGAAAGATTATCTGTGGTGTGGGGCGGGGGGGCTGGCATTGTGCACGTCTCTGAAGTAAAGACTGCAGGAAACAACGGAGGGGGCATAACTTTTCAATATACAATGGTGTTCCAAAGTTAATACAGCACGCTGGAATTGAGCGAAATGCTTTATTAGCTGGTGAACGTTTTTCTTTGCATCTTGTAACTAAACTGTTGTCCTTCTTCACGTGCATTCAGCAGCAGCAGGGTGGGTTTGCAATCAGCTGCACAGACCACTGCTATAAGTGCACTTGATCGTGTCTCCAGCAAATAGATTTAGAAAATATCCTTCCTGCTGGACAGACCCTCGTGCAGGGATTACCCGCAGCGATGTGGTGCGTCCTCCTACACCCAGGTGGCCTTGCATGCCTCTGATCTGTGCTGGCTTTCACTGCCACTGTTTCGGGAACGGCCTTTCTGCCTCCTGATCACAACATGAAGCGAAAAGTACCATCTGGACACTGCATGCTAAAAAGTCAAAGATCTGGAGGCTGTATTATGCCCAAAAGGACATTTTCTTGTCAGCTGAGCTGCTATGTACTTTAGCCTGTCACTGATAACTAACAAAATTACAGTATGGTAATTTTAATTGGAAGCGCTCCATCCTTATCCCCCAGGTTCTCCCGCTGTCCCCGTGGCAGTCTCCATCAGCAGCGGTGCTGTGTGGCCGCAGCCCCGCAGGATGGCGAGCGGCTGTGCCCCGCCACGGCCTCATCCCACCACGGCCTCTGCCTGCTGGTGCTGTGGAGCCGGCCAGCCGTGCTGCGTGCCGGCTTAGCGCGGCGTGTCCCCTCTGTAATGCCTTAATTCTGGTGCTTTATGCTCACCTGGGGTCCCACAGACCGACTGGACAATTAGGGTTGTAGAAAGAAACAGGCAGTCCCCCCAGCTCTGCTGGGCGTTGGAAAGCTGATGATACAGGCCGGGAAAGGAAGCACTGCAGGGCTGGATGGAGAAGGTGAACCGTCCCCTATCTGAAAGCTGCCACTGAGAATATTTAGGACATTTCGGACATTGTCCTTCTTGAGGAGGCAGAGAGGCAGCAAGATTCTCTCTGGTGAAATATGAATAGCATCAGTGGCTGCCAGCGTGCTGAGGGGGGGGCTGCTTTTAGAGGGCAAAATCAGGGTAAGGACAGGAGAGTGGGGAGAGGAGAGGGAAATGGGCGCATGTGATCTGAAGGACCGCACTTCCTTTTAAATATATACATAAAGATTGATGTTGTTTTGCTTATATTTATTTGTCTGTATGTTATCTGAGTGGTACACAGTGTGGGGAATGTTACTGTTTTTTCCTTTTATCTGAATGACTCAGAAAAGTAAAAAATGCAGCTTGTAATCTTGGCTTGTGGCCTGGCAGAGTAGAAAGCGGCGGGAGCCAAACTCCTGGTCACCTGAACCTCCTCGGGAGGAGGTTGGGATATACATTCTGAACTGGGAAATAAATTCTGTTTTGTGAATTCCCCAAAATAGAATGAATCTGCATATGGACTTAGATATACAAACAGTACTGAAGTACGCATTCTCTTTAAAGAGAATGTGAATATCTGCAGTGTTAGTGCCAGATTGTAAACACAACATTCATATTTTCCAGTTACAATTATGTGGAGGTGAACCCACAGTGTCATTGTCCATTTTCACCGTATCTTGGCTCAAAAGTGTTACGGTCCAACACCAAAAGTTAGTTGGTGCAATATCAACTAGATTTTGATTAAGCTTTTAATGGAAAGATACATATATGCATTCTAAAGATAAACGATTGTCAGTTCTTATCACCTTAAACATTATCTTTAAATATACCAAAAATAGAAACTGTGAATAGAAACAGGCATCATTTTCACTTCAGTCTAAAAACGGGGCTGGAATTGTCACTGAGAGAACAGCACGGGAGAAGGAGAATGACATGGAATGTGCATGGCCTATAGACTGGATGCAGAAGTTATCCTGAATTTTCACTGTGTTATGTCAAAGGCCATCCTTCTGTAACAGATGTTAAAAGAAATGCTTTGTCTAAAAATCAGAAATATTAAAAACAAACAAGGTCAAAATTCATCTGCGCAATATGCAGCTAAATTTATGAAAATAAGTTATGAACAAAATAAGTTTATGAACATAAATTACTAATCTTGTGACTAATTTTATTTTTCAGTTTCAGAATTTAACTAGATTAGTTTATTTTTGTTGCTGCATTTGATTATGCTTTTCTAATAGGAAAATGGTGAGCCCAATTTATTGTTCTCATCTGGATCATCATTTGTGTGCTTTGTCAAAATATGTGAGTATAGGTTTTCAAAAGCAGCAGAACAGACTAAGTTAAAAGTATTCAGACTGCCCTTTAGCTGAGAAAAATCAGTGTAGAGAAGTGTGAACTGCTTCTTTTTTCTACTGGAGAACCCCAGGTGCATTTCCCTGCAGAGAAAGCAAGTCACCTGAGCTGTAAGGCTGGGCATGGGGATCTCACGCAGATCTCTAGTGGGGTGGCTTTCGTACAGCTTTGTTTCTTAGCTGCTACCTCGAGAAGCCTTGCTCAGAGGCAGTGGCACTGAAAAGGTTAAAGGCAAGCACTGGTGAAACTGCATACCTCATGGATTTTGCATCTGTCTGCATCATTAGAGTCACGTCAAAATAATAGCCTGCACCTAATGAAAAAAAAACTGGACACCAGATGTTGCAGAGATGCCAGGATGGAGCAGCTGCCCTGTGCCTGGGTGGCTCTGCCAGCGGGAGCATCCCCTGCTATGGTGCTCACCGAGGTGCCTCGGCTCTTCCCACCATCGCCTCCAGGAAAAGAAGGAAGTTTTAGATTCCCAGAGGCCAAACTCTTCCATTTGGAGCAAATCTTCAAAACAGCAGCTGAACAATGGCTGTGTGCAGCGGGAAGAGCGTCTCCGGCACAGCCTGTCTAATCCCCAGCACACTCCATTGTCGAGTGCTCCCAGCCTGAAAGACGAAAGGCTCTTCCATTCCCTGTCTTGAAGCATCCTCTGCCCCAAAAGAAGGAGACATTTTATCACAAGTGATATTTTTCCGACAACTTTACAAAAGGGATATTTGATTTTTTTTAACAATGCCTTGCTATCTATGTTTATTTTAGCCTAGTCACAGTCCTGTTACAACTTTTTTATCAGACCTTGAAAACTGAGTAGAAAAGTAGATTACTGCCTTTTCCTTCCACTTTTGGAAAGCTGGAATCCAATCTAACTCAAAACATAAAATATACTTTTGTTAGCAGAAGATTGCAGCAGAGGTTAGTAGCAATGTACATTTTGCAGTATATTTTCTCTGAAGGGAGAGTTCAGACTGCAGCTATTCAAACTATATAGCGTGGGAATTCAGGACAAAAATGAATTTAGTTTCCGTTTTTCCGTTCATCAGAGTTGAAGACTAAATGCAAAGTTTAGATGCAGATAAAAATTTCTCCAGGTCTGAATCTAGTATTTGGGGCTTCTTGTGCAGCTCACGGGAACAAACTCCACGTTAATTGAAAAGTCCATGTATCATTACTTGTGGGAAGTATAAATGAATGAGCACATATTTTCTTGGGATGTGAAAGTCTTAATTCTATGATAGTCATAACAGTAATTGTAACAGTACAGTAAATTTATGATAACCTTATTTAATTAGTCTGGCTAACTTGGCTTTTGTGACTTGCAGGCTGGGTCACAGAAATGTGAAGCCACTTTCTAGATATTTGTTAACTATGGTTATTAACAGTTATAACACTGAACTGGAAGTTTAGGTAAGACTGTGTACTTGTGCAGTGATTTCACCCCAAAGCAGGACTGCATCCCTAGTATTTTATTAACTGATAATTGTTTCTTGTCTCTAGATCAAATATAGGCATTTTTCTTAGGATCCTCATACTTTTTAATATATTTTTAAGCACAATTTTATTTATATTTGCAGAAAAAAAATGTTTCTCACAAGTTTTTCAGAACTTGCATCATTTTTTTTGTTACTGTTTCTGCTGCTCATTCAATGCTCAGGTGTTGCAGTGAGGACAGCACCAGCTAAAAAAAAACTGAGCTGCTGAATGCAGCAGACAGACAGCATGATTAAGCAGAGAGCATTTAATGTGTGGTATAGATTGGTCTCAGCACACCAGCAACAGCTAAATCTGTAGAAATACTGAAAGAGGAAAGGAGGTTTGGATTAGAAAGAAAAAAGGTAGACCTATGGATGCTCCCATGATGATGGAGGGTGGACCTAAAGTCTGAGTGGCACTGCAGAGAGCACAGAGTTTTTGGAAAGCATAAGTAGTGTGAGTTGAAAGCTCATCTTATGTACTGGGGAAAGGTGGTGCAGACCTCCTAGTAATGAGTGAAGGAGGAAGGGAATATTCCAGGGGACAAATATTTTGTTACGTGCAGTAGAAATGGGTAATTAGATGGGATGCAAAGGCAGGCATCATATGGACAAGGCAATGGAAAATTATCTTGATAACAGCATTATGAACGGATAGGAGTGCAGTAAGGTTTTTGCAAGTAATGTAACAGTATGTTTTTAGCTGTGTGGATGGATAGGAAAGTGTGTGCTTTTGAAAGGCTAAACGAGAAAGGTGGAAGTAGTTTTAAGTAAGATCTGACAAAGGTTAAGAGCTGTTTTGTCCATGCTAGACTTGTACTAGCAGCTTGGCATCAGAGAGGCAAGGCTAGCTGGGGTTTGGCATAGAGCAGAATGGCATATCTATCATTTAATTAGTCTAAGATCTCTGTATCCCAGTACAATCTTAACTGAGGCAGAAGAGAAAAAGAAACAGGGTTTTCATCAGACCTGGTGCTCTACAGACAGCATTTAGAAGGAGTCTAAGAGCAGACAGACTAAAAGAAAGAAATGAGAAGTACCTGCAATCTTTTTAGAGATGGAAAGTGCATTCCAGAAGTAGCTACAGAGGGAAAAGGAGAAAAGAGAAAACTGTAAATCATAGGACAATACAGTATCTTTTGTGAGTGTGGGTTAAGTAATGGTCTTGATTACTCCTCTGTGGCAAAGTTCTCGTTGTTTTGTAAAGTGTTACTTGTTTTGTAGCACTAATCTTTTCTTCCTCTACTACTGCAAGCAAAACAAAGTCCTTAAAGATGCAGTTTTGAATTTCATCCGTATGAAGTGTACATAAGTGTGTTTCAGCATGCTACATGTGTGATATTTAAGCCTGCAAAATCCCCAGGGGGATTTGTGTTATTTGTATTTGCACAGTTATTTCTACCACACACAGAGACATCTCAGCATTCTTATGAACTCCCAGTTTTCTTATATATCCATCTCCCTTTCACTGTGCTGCTGCAGGAAATGTTTGTTATTTTTGCCAGCATTATTTCTATTGGGAGGAGAAGGAAATTGAGTTTTTGAGCTCTTGGGAACGCCAAGTAAACAACAATAACAAAATTCTTGCTGGGAAGATATAGGTATGGAGTTTCTCCTTTTTAACAGGAAGTGAAAAGTTTAAAAGACCTGCAAAGAATGCTGAGACTTTCTGTGCTTTCTTTCAAAGGCAGCTCTGGTGTCCTCTTACCAAAGAAGAAAAATCAATTGAGAGTGTTAAGAGAAAAAGGGAAGGTGGTGCAAGTGATGATAAATGACTCAAAATCAACATAGTCACAAATAATTTCACAGAGCAGTACTTAAAAAGAAAATGAAGGAATAAGGAATTCTAATGCAGGCAGTCATATTTTTGGAACTGTAATGTTGAACAAATAGTTCCTTTTCTAGAGGAATGAAGGGACATAGCTTTACAGGGTCCTATAAACATTATGAATTTCAAAAATCCTCTACTTCTCCGCTGGAAATCAGTTTGGGACAAGGCAAGTGAAGCTCTGAAGCCAGTTATATAGTCTGCATCAAGTAGAGGTCTTTAATGGAAGAAAGGCTAGATGGAATAACTCAAAGTTTAAATAGAATATTGTTGATTCCATCCTGAGACAAGTGGATGGAACAGATGATCTCTTCTGCAGCTCTACACTGCCACAATTTGAGGGAGCAGGAGGCTGACGTTTAGAAGATAATGTCAAACACCTAAATGATCGAACAAATACTACTGTATGCACCTCTCAGTGCTTATGATTAGTTGCGAGATCAGAGATGACAGGGTACATGCTGCAAAAAATCACACCATGCACTGGGATAATATAATGTATTGGAAAACAGTAACCCATTTGCACCAAATATAATGTTGCAAAATTCTTTCAAAACCAAATGCGAAAATTCGGAATTCAAACGTTATAGAAGCAGTAGTGAAAAAAGTATATGGACAGATAAAACAGAGTTTAAATCATCTGCATTTCAGATTTAAAGATGACTGTCTTCTGTTACTATAGTCTACTTTGATACAGCCCATCAGGTCTAAGAGTAGGTCTGCTACAAAATGCTAGTCAACAGATGACTAGCATTTCTTAAGGGCACTAAAACTTAAGTAACAGAATGTATTTGCTAGATCATTTGAAAATTGAAAGAGCTGATTAAAAAGATATGTAAGATAAAAACAGTCTTTGAAATGATGTAAAGACTGGTTCTAGCCCTCATTATTCTGTTCTTTCACAAAAATAAAATATTATCAGACTAAGAAAGATTTTTTTAGAATTACTATTAGTTTCTCTTCTTTGCCAGAATGTATATCTTAAAAAAAGTCTTAAATCTGGAGTGAGAGACAGTGGCTCCCAGGGTAACCATATAATCCCTTTGATCAATGTATTGTTTTCAGAGGAACAGCCAAGTCAATTCCAAAGCACGAATGTGATAAGAATGCTGGCTTTTGTGCATGAAGTGACCTCATACATAACAGGACAGGTTAAATGAGACTTTGTGCGGGTTCTTGGTGAGTATGTTGATGCTTCTGTAGAATTTGGCCAACATAAGTGAACTGAGAACAGTTATAAAATAATTGCTATGGGACATAGCAATATTCATCAACAGCTTTTTCACTCTAGCTGCTCAAATGCATGATGCTTCTGTAGAGATAATGAGGAAAAAGAAGTGGAAAATTCCAAAAGCATAAAATGATCTTCATCCATGTATTCCAATCTACCACTTTTTTCCTGTTTCCCCTTCTTTGAAAAACATTTTTTGGCTTTACTAATGAGTAAGAAGACAAGATGTACTGAGCCACGAATTGTCTCTTTCTCTCTTTTAGTTAAAACACTGAAAGATGCGAGTACAATTATTCATGCTGGAGATTGGGAATGTCTTTTGAAATGAAGGGCACTTGCCAAAAATCTGCCAAACTATAAGTGATCCAAGTCTCACTCAAGAAATCATCTATTAAATGCAGTGACCTAGTAACCTCATTTTTCCAGAAAGACCATTGGGCAGTTTATGGCGGTTCAGTCCAAGAGATTTATAAGACTTTTAATTTCTTTGGAGGTCAGACAGTAAAATTTCAGACCAGTAATTTAAGCAGCAGGTACTGTTGCCAGATGAGCCTCTGTATATTCTGACAGCCTTGTTAATGTTCAGCTCTTTCTATTCATGATTACGTTCAGGAACTGCGTAAGATGTGCTTTTACACAGGTTTGTACTTTGTCTGAGTACTCCAGTACTTCATACACTCTACTGGGAAAGGAAATCTCTTTCGGCATTTTGTGAAAGCGAGACTACACACAGATTATTGGACATTTGCTCAAGATACTTAAGAAAAAAATCATTTTAATATAAGCCAAATATTGCAGTAGCTGTTGCCTTACAAATATTCATAATAATAATCATTATCAATCTGCTTTCCATGGCAATAAAGTCCCTAAATTGAGCCAGGATCTCAATCTGCAGTAATGTTAAACTGGTAGAGCCATTCCTACCATTTTGAAAAGAGTATGAGAGAAAACAAATTAATCATACAATCACGGATGCTAGAAACATATTAAAACATCCAGCCAGTCTCTTTGCCATTCGTTTGTGCTTTATTGTACATCCTGCAGTTCTCTGACAGTCTGGTTTTCAAAAGCTGTAGTCTTAAAAGTGATAGGTTACCATTACTTTCTCTTAAGAGCGTATGAGAATCTCGCTGATAAAGAGGATTTCAGAAGTTTAGGAAATGAATGCTGCTGCCACAGTGAGGAACGAACAGTTCCAAATATATATAGGAATGCTGGGGGTTTTTTGAGATGATTTTTCATGCAGTCTCCATCTGAGATGTCTGTGCATGCGTCAGTTTATCTGTGATTGTTTTGGAGATGGAATATTTTCTTTAATAATCACCTCCTCCATTTTCATTTTATCAATTTTAAAATTGTGTCTGACCAGAGGATTTAGCATTTATTGTTGGTAACATATCCCTGAAATCAGTGCATTGTCCTGTAAGTGCCAAGTTCAGCTTGTAACCAGACAGAAAACATTCTTTATTTTGCCATACGACACGTTAGTTACTCAGCTAATTCTACATTTAAAGATGGTGCGTTCTCTGGGATCCCACGTGGGGGGTGGAAACTGCTCCTTCTGTGAGAAAGCTGCACAGCAGCCGAGATACCACTTAGCACTGGAGGCTCTCCAGGGTACAAGTGTGCCACGTGTATTTGCAGTGTATTTTGCTATTAATGACCAACGTTTGAATAGAGTAATAATTCTGAGAATAAAGAAAGTGCTAAAACTCAGATTCAGTTGCTCAAAATGGCATCTTTATTGCTGTGCACCAGGAGGGATTTAGAGAAAGCAGTTCTGCAGCGGGCAAAGGAGACGGATGTAGTGCCCCAACCCCAGAGGCAAATTCCATTCCACCCCATCTGCCACCTCAAATGCCAAGTCCTGGAAATGCCACGGTTTCCAAAGGAGCAGACATTAACCATGTGTGTGAATCTTAGTCATTAGTAAAAATTATTCAAAAAAATGCCTTTGTTTGGTTTTCATGAATTACCAGAGCAAAGAAAAAGGCCAAGGCTGGATATGAATTATATGACTGTGCCACTAACTGATGTGTTTCCTAATTTCTGTCCTGGAATATAATGAATGCCTTTCAATAAGACAGTCGTTTAATTTCATTCACCTCATAAAGGCATTTGACAGAAGAAAGGTGTAAGAAGGGATTCTGCTGTGGTTTGTTACAGCTCTGGCAGCCCTTCTGTCATTGTGTTCAGTGACGGAGGACCGTAAAGAACCTGTACGTTGTGGGATAAAATACAAATTCACGGTGAGTGGCCGTGGGCAGCAGATGCTATCCCCAGACTCCTGGAGCTGAGGATACACAGAGGCAGCACAGAGCTGGTCTGTGGTGCACACAGCTTCCTCCAACGGAGTCTAGTTACCATGAAAAGCGCCTCTTCTCCTCCTCTCTTCTCCCTTCCTTCTCCTCTTCCTTCCCACTAGCACAGGAATTATGAGCGTGTTCCTGTTGCTGCTCCTCCCACCAGTAAATGACAGAAGAAATTGAATACCGCTGAGGGCTGAAATAGGTGCCGGGCATTAGGAAACACGAGCAGTGCCCTTCCTTTGCCAGACCTTCCCGCTCGGTTTCGGTTCGCTGCTTTAAGTCATTGTGTCTCTGTTTGTCGAGGTGGGCTCAGAGCACAGCAGTGACTCACAGCAGCTCTTTGAACTGTGTTCCTGCTCTGAGGAACTCCTTTTTGTTTTCTGTTTAATTTCTTTAAGTGATAAGGAAATGTGCGCTCCTTGCAAGTGGCTCCTTTTGGCAGACACGGAATGGCCCTTTTTAGTCGGGATTCTGCTCCATATGCGATCATTCCCTTTCTGCCAAACTTCCTCAGATGTGCACCAAATTGCAGAGAGATGAATACCAACTTTGCATAATGCGAACAAGAAAGCCTTGCAGTGCTACTTTCCGTTTAATTTACGCAAAAAAAAAAAAAATTAAAAAAAAAAATGAGATACGTAGGACATAAGTAAGGGCAGAATAGAGCCCTTAATCTTAATTATGCATTCTGCAGTATTATAAATGACTAAAGATTACTTCCAATGTTTGGTATAATCTTACAGTGTGCAGATGTGGTTCTCTTTGGTATATGCCATCTTTACTGAACTCACAATTTCCATAATGCTGTCACATTCTGCATGGGAAGCAGATTTGCAGATAGGTAATCCATGTAAGGTATTTTAAAGACAGCTTATTAAAGGATTGAGGCCTGCTGTTAAATTGCATATGCTTTCAATTGCTACGAGGAGCAAACAGTACCAAGAAGTACAATAATTTAGCTGCGGCTGGAGAAAGGCCTATTTAAACTTTTGATGACAGATCCTTTAAACTTTTCCTTTAAGTTCTTTTCTGCTTTGTATCTGTCCCCGTGTAGCACGGTGCTGGCTTTTATTCCGTGTCATTTCCGCAGCAGGTCCAGTGTACGGCCGCAAAGACGCTGAAACACACTCCGCCGCTGATAGGCGCGCTGCGCGGCCCGGCGCCCGGCCGCAGCACTCGGCCGCGGGGCGCAGCGCGGGGCGCGCTCCCGACGCTCGCGCTCGACTCTGCCCCGCTCTGTGGCGGCGGCGCGGGGCCGTGTCAGCGGCGTGACCGCTCCCGTTGCCCCGCGCGGGAGCTCCGTCCGAAACGAGAGGGCTTGTGACCGCACTACAGACCGAGTCCTTAGACCTGAGGACTGAGGCGGAGGGTGTTTGGGTCCGTTTGTTTTCCCGAGATAACAAAACAAATGGCCGCGCGGGGATGTGTTCGGCGAGGGGCACGCTGTGCCTGCGTGGGGTGCCAGCCCCAGCTGCCGGGCCGCGGCTGCACGAAGCGGGTGAGCGGCGCTGCGATCCGAGCGAGGGAAACGTGCTGCTGCCGCGGGTCCGCGCCGCTGCGGGACTGGACTGCCTGCAGGTTATGGGCGCTGCAGCCGCCTCTGGATTCCGTCCTTCCCGTCTGGCATCTTAGTAGTTACAAACTAATGCACCACGAAAAGGAAATATTTTTTAAAAACACGTCTATAACCTCCCACCACGAGCGGGGGTGGGTTTTTTATACTCTATTTAAAACTAACAGTATATTATGGGAGATGTTAAGGTCTGGAAGGGCAAAAGAGTGGGATAGTAAAAAAAAAAATCTCTGAGAATTTAAACATTTGTGTGTCTTTTTGTTGTTTTTTTTTTTTTTTTTCTGTAACATTGCTGTGTGACCCCGTGCAGCAAAGCAGCAGCAGTGCTGAATCTATATCTGGGAGAAAAAAAATGTTTTCCTCCAGAGGACTCCAAACATCTTTCCAAACAAATGTGGTACCGGGCTTTCTTGTTTGTTTCTTTGCTTTTAATTTTTTGAGCTTTCTTTTTTTTTTTTTTCCTAGTTTTACTTTGAAATATTTATACTTGTAATAAATCTGTTCCTGTGCAAGTTCTAGAGGTTAATGTATAGATTTTAAAAGGCATCTGATCTGTATTTAAAAATGGAGATACGAGACCTTATTAGGTATGTTTCGGTATGAAATCCGTCTTCCTCAAATAATTTCAGAAGCCCAAAATGCAAAATACAAACTTTGCTTAATCGTGATGTTTTAAACGTGTGTCACTATAAAAAACAGTATACTTTAGTTGTAGAAAATGACCACATTCAGCAATCAGTAGTTCCGAGGAGTACCTGAAAATGTTCTTTTTATGCCGGCATATGAACTGGAACATTCTTCCTACAGCAGAGCAGTGCTACTGATGGTTCTAAACAGGAACTCTGAATTAACATAATGTCAATATTATCAAATACCGATATTTCACCCTTAGGCTGCAAATGTCACACCAAGTCACAAATAATTCAACTAGTTTAAAATTAAGCTGAAGGATGCTTAAATAAAATGTCTCAGTTTAAAGTATTTCTGATAGGCTGCGTGGAGACCTCGCTGCTGTGTTTCTGCTGTCACCGCGTCTTAATGGTTTGGTTTTTTTTTTTTTTTTGTTTATGGGAAGAATCGCGTAAGACAGCAAGAATTTTGGGTCTTCTCTTTTTTATGAAGGTCAAACTAAATTCAGAATTATAACTGAAAAATGAAATGTAAATACCTAGATCTTTGATAACAAAGTAATTAAAATGTATGGTTTTGCCTACTGTGTATAATAAGGGCTTATATTTGATCAACCATAAAAGTTATTTAATCATTTTAACCTTGGAATACTACCCCACGAAAAACTACTTAATGGAAGTTAGCTGAGAAGCATTAGAGTATCACAACATCAAGAAGGCTGAGCGAGAGGGCACTGAAAATTCAAGCACAGCTTATTTCTGCCATAATACTATAGCAGGTTGCATGGCAACCAGTGGCTGTGGATTTTGAAGTTACTTTATCCTTATTCAATGAGCAAAGACTTAGCCTGTATTTATTTTGGTAATTTCTAGAATTAATCAGGTATTTAAGGCCCACTCTAGCATAAACTTGCTGTGATTTCGCGATCGATGAATAAATGTTTACAAGTGTGGTTCTGAGAACATCTGGAAGAACAACAGAGCTCGGCTGCTCCTCGTGGCGTTGCAGGCAGTGAGCGGCAGACAAGTGCTGGGATCAGCACTCATTTTTGAGCAAGTGTTGGGTTTGCGAGCAGATCCGTGTGATTTAAGTTAGTCATTTTAGGTGGACCCTGGAGTTTTCAAAAAAATGGTCGTTTTTCATTTTAATGTTTCCATTAAGGAGAAATTTTAAGGGAATTTTAATATTTTTCAGTTGAGTAAAAGCTGTAATCACGAGCCAAAGTCACAAATACAGTAACATGGTACCCCTGTGTCCATGCATTACTTTTGAGAATACGTTAATGTAAAAGTCTCAAAAAATGTTTTATAGTATTATTTAATTTTTGCTCCTATCTTTAAAGTTTGAATGTAACTCTTTCGCTGTTCTGTTGTTTAATATGTCTAGCACTTGGCCAAATCACTCAACATCCACAGATTTTACTGAAACCGGAGTAAATTAAGAGCTCTCATAATTACACAGGCACACAGTACACAGCACACATACCTGAAATGAGTGAGAGATACGCGTTGGTCAGTCATCTAATGAGCGCTTTAAATAAAAAAACATTTTCTTGAGTATATGAAAGATACTCAATATATTTTTACATTTTTACAGAAGCAGAATGTATTCTTGTAGTGAAAGGTACTATCATAATGCTTACACAAATAGGGGCAGGAATAGGATTCAAATATTCTTTTTGTGTGTTTCATTTGCTAAGATTTTAACTTTTAGACAAAGTAGACATTGACTGAAAATAATCTTATACACAGCGTGAAGGGTATCAATAAGCAACGACAGTCTTTCCTAACCCTGACTTGCACAGTGCACCTCACCAGCCTAGTCCTGAACAACGTTTTTACATATGTTCGTGAACTCTGTGGATTTACTTCAGAGCTGTATCATTTTATTTTAAAACATAGTTTGGCTCAAAAGGAGGCAAACATCCAGAACATGATCTTTTTTGGCCCAGATGAAGAAAGGAAATGATAGTTACATCATCATGAAATTAGAGATGGGAGATTAGATTCTTTTTTTAAGCACTAAAATTCTTGGGCATCAAGTGCTGATTCCAGAAATGCTGTTAGATCAAGTCCCGAAAACCCCGGTGAGAAGCTCAGCGTGCTCCTTTGGTGGAAGCAGGCTTCCAGCCGTTGCTGCTTTGGAAAGCCTTCACTCCAGGGTGGGCCACTAAAACATGAACTTGCAGAACTGCTTCTGTGTAGTGCTGTCCATGCGGCAGAAGGGGTCCATGGCTCTCTGTTTTCCAGGGAAGCGTTGAAGTTGAGGTCTTGCTGTGCCTTGTGGCCCACAGCAAATTCCCTAAAGTGTGTGAATTCTTGACAAAATAAAGTCATCATTCTTTACAGTAGAAGTACGGTGAAGTTATTTTAAAAATGCATAATTTATTTTGTCGGAATCTCTAATAGCAAGCTAGTACTTCTGGGAGCTGTGAATGTTGTTAAAAATATATTATAGCTTTAGTGATGACAGTTTAAAAGTTATTACAACAAAATACTTTATGTCAACAATAAGCTACTGTAATTTAGGAGAAATGAAACATTTTCCCCATGAGCCAGTTGTGTTTTCTTTGAACACCAGAGGAAATAAAAACTATTAAACATTTCAGGTTTGAACTATTGGTCTTGTTTGAATAAGTGTTTCATAGTTTCCAGAAATCAGTGAATCTGGATGACCTCATTCCTAGCCAAAGATTTTAAATTGGAAAGCCTAAAACTAAACAGAAACATTATCTGTAATTCTATGGCATTTTATATTAATAGTGAAAATAGTTGACTGGTATGGAACAAGTAATTCTGGCAATAAGGAGTTTCTGGATTTCCTCGCTTCTGCCCTGTCTGAGGATAATGCTGACTTGTTCCACTATCTCTTCTCTCTTTTCTTTTAGGGAGGTACATTAAATCATATCAGTTTGAGCAGTCAAACACAGTGTAGCTACTGCCTGTCAGCTGCATTATTATAGTTTATGGTACAGGTAGATGTGTATGTAACATAGGAAGGCTGCCACGAGTGTTGGTGCAGAGGAAACACAGACTGCATCTTCTCATCCCGTAGTGCTTTAAGCAGGGGATGGCTGCAGCGGGAAGCTCATAGAACTGATGATCAAAGCACTGTTGTACTTGACCTGCAGTCTTGTTGTAGCTACACTTCAGAAAAAAAAAATGGTAGAAATTGTTTTATCAGAGGAGTGGATGGCTGAATTTTAAATAGTACTTTGAATCAGTCATCACTACCGCTTTTATTTCTGTCTGTATTTTTAGGCTTGGTGGCTACACAAAAGGACAGAGTTGTGCAAGTTCTGAATTGCCTTTGACATTGGCCTTCCATGTGCTGTGGATATGGGCAATCACATTATAACACTTAACAGGGTACTTATGCCTCCATTTTTTAAACAAAGGGAATTGAAAATTCAGCAGTGCTGCAAGCCAAAAATTATTGTTTGAGTAAACTGCAAATACCTGTGAATGAGGAATAATACATTTGTCAGGGCTAAGGCCTACCTCAGTAACTGAATAGGGAACAGTGTCAGAAAGGAGCCAAGGCATGGCATTTGTTTCCACCCAAACCCTGGACATCCATGAAAACATGAAGGTAATTCTTTCAGAGCCTGCCAGTAAGTCTGAGACACAAACCGTCAAGAGCAGACAATGTCAGGCTCCATTTCTCTTTATGTAGAGATTGCAATTAAATAATTTGCACGTTAGGCAAATAAAGCAGTTCTGTAGTGCCTGACTTAGTGGTTGGCAAACCTGCCCACAGCAGGTGGAGAGGAACTAGATGATCTTTGAGGTCCCTTCCAACCCAAATCGAATTCATACATAAAGCCCAGAGTTTAGATTACTCTTCTCTTTCCTTCCATAGGACAGTAACTGCTTTTTCAGTGCAGTCTTCCATGTGTCATGACACTTAGCATCTCAAACGCACTGGACACAAACCTGTGAGCTATGTTTTTCCCACGCTGTGCAAGGACATTTTCAGGACCAATAGTCCGATTTCAAAAATGTTGCGGATTACTGAGTATTCATTTAGAGTTTTAAAACTCAAAAACTTGGCTAGTTGGGCAAAATGTCAGTAGTGTTAGATCCTTTATTGGTCAAGTGTGTACTACCTCTCAAAAATATCCATAGAACCAAAAATACAAATGTTTTTCTTCATTCACATTTGTCTTTTCCAAGGTTGACTGTATTGACAGTGTCAGAGAACACAGGGGCTAGTAAGTAGTACAAGCGTAAAACTGTCATTGAGTCCTTTTCTTCTGCCTAATGCTGGGAAAGGTCATGTCCTCAAATAACACAGTTAGCAAATGATGAGCTCTGCAGGACAGGACCAGGACTGGAAGGATTGCAGACAACATGTGCTCATAGCTAGAAAAAGAATCTCACAGATTGAGGACTAACCCCTAATGCTTCCTGTCCATGAATTTTCATACTGACACCTCTGGGATTACAGAATACTTTTGCAGCCAAATGCTCTGTTGATTTACATTCCTGGAAAATCCACTCACTTAAGGAAGGTTGTGTAATATAAACAGCACAGTTCATTCTTATTTTCCAGGCTTGGTGCTGTAATAAGGTGCACCAAGCACCCTTTCGAGTTTGCACTGCATTTTGTCTTATGTGGCTTTGATCACTCTAATGTCTGTGTACCTCAGTGTTTCTGATGTATCCAACTTCACAGCAACACTGTGTAATATAGAGTATACTGTATGATTTTACAGTTGAAGGACTGAGATCCGGGGAAAATAAGGATGAGAATTGTGAAGGTATTTTAACCCTGTACAATCAGATATGCTTCTGACAGAACTCTCAAGTGTTTGTAGCAACCTGGCTGTTAGGAATGTACGCAAGTGGGAACCTGCACATGAGTAGAAATTCAGCAGGTATGGAGGGGTCTGCTATCTGAAAATCTGACCCAACACAATTTGCACAAAATCACGCAAAGTAGCAGCAGCATAGAAGGGAATTGACCTGCTTCTCTGTAAATATTGGCATGTACCATAAGCCTTAGTGCATCTCTCTCTTCTCTTTTTTTTTTTAATTGCAATTTAGGATACGCAATAAATATATTCTAACAGTTTGCGAAGTCATTTTGGGTTGGATGCCTTCCTGCTTAACTTTCAATGTGAATCATTCTATGCATACCTAATACCACTTGGATACAACTTTTCATTCATTTCATAAACATTCAGCCTCCTCTGAAAACAATGAAGCTATACAAGAGTAAAAGGGAGATGCTAGAGGGAGGTTGAGTTCTTTAAATTAGGAAGTAAATTGGCAATGGTGACATACTGAGATGCATCCCAGTCCCCATGTACTAATTGGATGGTGCTAAAAATATATTAGAAAAGTATGTGAAACTCCAGGTCTCCCAGGCTAAGCATAGTCACAGTTTTAGAGTGATATTAATGACCACGGGTTGGGTGTGTTTTGTGTGTTTCTTTTTTCTTTTTTCCCCCACTGTGGTGAAAGTAAGATACCCAAAGGGAAGCAGAATTAATTAAAGTTTTTGATGAATATTGGACCACTACTGGCATTTGCCTCAGGATCAACAGGTAGGTTCTTAACTTTATGAGGGAAAACATTATTGAAGGAGGTTGCATTCCTTGTGCAGATCAAGTTGTGCTTTTAAAAAATAAAAGAAGTCAGCTGGTGGTCTTGCTTTTAATTATCAAGGCTGTGAGAATTCGAATGACATATTTGCCTCATTTACTTAGAAGATATTCTTGTATTTATTAAATCATTTGAAGAACATCTGTAACATTTTGATAAGATTTTCTTTCTCATCACGAGAAGCAGGCTGCATTTCAATACCAGGAAGTACTAGTATTACAAAGTATTTCCCAGTCCATTTACAGGAGAACAGCAATATGTATGTCAGTTGCTCCAAAAGTAATGCCTCCTATTTATTTCCGTGAAAACTACAACAGATACGAGGAGCACAATAACAGTATTTGGTAGAGCAAATTCTCAGCTGCTAAAAACACTGTTTTTCAACATAATCATGACCATTCACTATGCATTTTCATCAGTGATGAATAAGAGCCTGCATGCTGTGCTCATAAAAATCTGCATGGCCATTCTGAACATGACTTGTCTATAATGTCACTGTTGCCACTGCTGCAAAGCACCACCCACCACCTCACTATGCTCACATCCACTGTTTGGTTTCTATCAACATTCAGCAAGCGTCAGTGAATGTCATTGGGGGCCATTTTTTTCTGCATGGAGGAATTCAGTGACATAACTTTGCTCCATCTACACTTCCATGTCAGACACCATTTTGTCAGACTGCCCCTCTGCTGCCATCTGTCACATGGCAACAACACGCAGTGGGATGTTGGTGGGAAGGTTCAGCATCTACTTCCATACCACCAACATCCACCTCTAACATTGTGGGCCAGCGTAATAAAATAGGAGGCATTACTTTTGGAGAAGCCTTCGTAGAGGTATATTAAGCATTAAGCATTAAGAAATGGGATATTTATTAAGAATTTTGGATGTAGGTAGTAGCTTAGCATCGGATTAAAGGAATGGATCTCAATTATAAATTATTATTTTGTCTTTCTCTTGATCTGTACTAGATCACAAATTTTCTTAGCATTTTTTTTCCCAGGATTTGCCTCACAAAGGAAAAAGCTGGTAGTGTGTTCAGAAGAAGTCGAGTTCAGTTTATATATCAAGGAAGAAGTGCAGCATTTTTAACACCAGCTGTTAAATGACTTAAAAAAAAAACCTGGCTGCTGTAGTGATGTGATCTCTCTGTGCTGTTCATGAGTCAAATACAAATATTTCAAATCAAAATATTTCAGCATGCATAGAAACAGTCCTCATTCTTTAGATCCATTGAAAGTAATTTTAAAGTAACTTGAAATTTCATATCACTGGAACATTAAAGCTTTTGTGTTGTGAGCACCATCTGTAGGTGTCTAGAGCAGGGCAAAGGTCCAGTGTCTCAAACTAAATTTTTATGTACAACTTAGGCTGAAAAATCTCAGTTCATGGGAACCAGATGTGACATCCAAAGTCACAGAGCAGAGTATCAGAAGGAGCGGGGAAATATCCATACACTTCTGTTTATTTTAGGAGTCCAAAAGCTAACCTGGATTTTCTAAAGAGATTTCACATTATCTGCTTTTTACAACTCAGAAATCTATAGCAAATCTCACGTTCAAAGGTTGACTCATACACAATGTGATATTCTCTTGTAAAAAACAGATGAGGCATAACAATTTTAGCAGGAATTTAATTATTCATAGAATCATAGAATCCTTAGAGTTGGAATGGACGTTTAAAGGCCATCTAGTCCAACTCCCCTGCAGTGAACAGGGACATCCACAGCTACATCAAGTTGTCCAGGGCCTGGTCCAGCCTCGCCTTGAAAGCCTTCAGGGATGAGAATCCACCACATCTCTGGACAATCTGTTCCAGTGCCTCACCACCCCCACTGTAAAAGACTTTTTCCTTATACCGAACCTAAATCTACCCTCTTTGAGCTTGAAGCCATTCCCCCTTACTTCATCACCACAGACCCTGCTAAAGAGTCTGTCCCCTTCTTTCCTGTAGCTCCCCTTTAGATACAGAAAGGCTGCTCTCAAGTCACCTCGCAGCCTTCTCTTCTCCAGGCTGAACTGCCCTAGCTATTCAAAAGTTCTTAAGTGTGTTCAAAGTTGCCTATACATGTATGTATGTGTAAATGCGTATATGTGCGTGTGCATATATGTTTTGTCTCTGCGTATACATAAAACACTAGGCATCTGTAGTTGTATGTTCATAGCTATAAGTACGTGCATATGTGCTTTGTCTTTCTCACCTCACATACCGTATGAATTACATAATTCATATTTCTCTGTGTTTCAGAGAGAGCTATAAGAAACTTTACTGTGAAGTACTAAATACCTTAATTCCTCCTTAATATTAGCAAGTGGTTTGTATTTCTTCTGAATGTTTATACGTACCATTGTGAAATTATTTTTCATTTGTATTATCATTTTTTAAAATAACATTTACTGTAAAGAAACTAATACAGTATGATTTTTTTCAGCTCTTCATTATGGTTTTTCACATTATTTTCTTGATACCTAATTAATCCACCAGTTAAAAATTACTGATCCAATAAGTAGAAACCCAATCACCTAAAAATTAAAAACAACATATAAAACATATGTCTATAAAGGCTGCATAAGACAGTCATCTCTAAAACTTTGTGGTCAGAATGAAGAAGGGGAAGTATTCTTGCTAGACAAAAGACAGTGCTTGATAGTTTATTTCTGCAGAGCACTAGAACATTTCAAGAGCTACTTACATCTGTGGGTAATACAGTGAATACTCATATATATATGAGTATTTCATTTCCATTTCATTCCTCTGACTTGTAAGTCAGTCATGTCAGACCTGCATTATTATTGCTGGAATTTCTTCATTTGTCTAATTCTCGGTTTTCTTCGTATCTCATCCTCTTCCCAAGGATAGTGTTGATTTCCATCTTTTCCTTTTAATGTATTTATTTGTGCTCCTTCATTGTCCCTAGGCACTACCTGTGAATCAAGAATCCGAAGTGCTCCTGATATGCTAAATGCTGCTCAGTCTTTCACTGTCACCTCTCCCAGTTTTTTACATTTCCTGACAGTTTTCCAGTTTAAATTTCTTTATTTCTCCATTTTTTCTCGTATCTCCTCCCTTCCACTCTGTCCCGTTTTTCTATCAAAAACAGTTTCACCTTTCACAGTACTCTAAAAAAAATTTGCTTTCATAAATCTTCAGAAATACTTCCATGTGCAACAGAAGCTGTTGCTTCTTCCTTAGTGCACTCTGTAAATCTTCCCTATCCTCCCAGCCCATACTTTTGCCCTTGTTTTCTTCTATTCATCCATCCTGCCCTCAGACCATTTAAGTTTTTCACCCTTTCTCTTTGCATCATCTTCATTGTTATCCCTTTCTCTTGCAAAATTTACTATCAACATACACCAACATTTTACTTCTCTCTCTTAAAATCAGATTCTAAAATAAATTATTTCCTAACACATCCTAATGGAAATACTTTGTGTCTTCTGTTTTGGATTGTTGGGTGCTACAGCCTTCAGACTGAAAATTTATACCAGAGAATTTCTTTTCTCTTCCATTTTGATTTAACAATCAGAATGTTAAATCAAGTTAGGCAATTTAGTAGATAGTTAGGCAATTACAGTACTTTGTAGCAATTCAATAAGAAGTATGTCAGTGGAAAATAGTGGTCATTTCTGGGGAACCCTGTGCTACTCCCATTATTCAAA